>NC_087062.1:89429110-89552653 GCF_963678635.1 Symsagittifera roscoffensis
GCCACAAATTGGGAGAGATAATAGCGTTATCTCAGGAAGATTACGGGAGCGGAGGCTTGGTCCCCCAGAGACTGTTGTATGTGAAGGGACTATATGAAACTGACTTTGTAGCTACTCGGATGTCGTGAAACTTTGAATTAACACCGGTATTATTGATATTTTAGAAGATGAGTAGCTAGAAAGAGGAAAGGATCAATCCATCTCCAATGGATTTAATATAGAACTGTAACATTCGCCGGAAGATACATATCGACGGAAAACAAAACTAAGTCTTAAGACGACTGGCTAACGTCTAAGCAGAGCTTTGCATGCTTTTCACCGTCTCTACCAAGCCAGTACTTTTCGGTGGTCTTTTCTAACATCGGGTCGACAAAACGTTACTGCTTTCGGCTTCGGTCAAAACACTCAAATTAACTAGATTACATGCAAAATAGTGAGCTCATGGCTGGGTCTCAGTATCCCAGACCACGAGGTCACTCCTAAAAACAGGGCTACTACTTATTATATTACTATTGTCTTTGTTCAGTAGATAAAAATCATCATCTCCATAGAAGATGCATCAACCCCAACTCCTAGCTTCTCATCCTTATCAAAATGAATCCAGATATCAATTAAATTCAAGTCAGGACATGACAGCAAGCTAAAAGTTTACTCGAGTCAATAAAGTTTCAGTCCCGAGACCCTTCCAGATTCTTGAATCCGCTGAATCAAGCTCGTTAATCTTGATTTCTTCCTAATCCGGAAGGCTGGTTTCTTACCCTTCACCGTTGTTCGCAACGGCCTTGCAACTATTGTAGCAGCACAATAGTTGCAACTCGGAACGTTCTCTGCTATTCCTGCAATCTGCTGCTGTTTTTCAATCACGATTATCGTTGTTATCGTCAGCGCAACTAATGTTGTTGTGTTTTCTCTCTCGTTTTCTGTCAAAATGGCCGTTTCTGACGTTTCTCAGAAATATGACGTCATAATTCGAATTTTTGAAATTTTAAAATACTAGAATACTCCAGCCCTCACCGTTTGGCCAATCGTTCCAATAATGTTCTTAGTTCTTAATAACCACCAATCCGGAAGGTTTACTGCTAAAAATTCGAAGTCTGCATAAATTGCATTTTAGCCATTCTGGTCGAATGTCACATACTCCCCGGACAGTCCCGTCAATGTCCTCATTGAATCGCACAATGCTCATAAAATGGTTACAGTGTCATCGAACAGAATTTATAAAATGCACGAAATTACTTTTATCCACGTCACATCGACTCACTGCAAAATATAAAGGGCATCATACTACATCACTATAGCCTTCAAATTCTTTCATTAATCTGCACATTGAGGATATAACCTAAGATAAAAACATATTTTCTGACTTCCAGTGTCAATGTCCCGATTAAAACTTTTTCTCTCTGATTTAAAAAGTGTTGGCTTGCAGGACAGTCCTGCCAACCAACAAGCTAAAATTATCCTACTACGCTTTTCCCTTCGGAAATCTTGCTTGTCATTGTCCTGAATATTAAAACTAAGAAACTCTGTGGTTAGAAAGAACAATGAAACAATCTCCCTCTTCAAGAGATTACTCAAGTCTTTCATGTCACCACAAAGTGATCAGTCTTCCTAAGTGATTAAAAACAATCATGCAGGCTGGAATATTTAAATATAATCTTCTCTTAGGCCTTTCTAAATAAATAATAAGTGTCTCCAAAGCCACTTCTGCTAAAATCAAAATGCACATTTATAAATGCAACAATTTCAAAACTCAACTAAATGTTTCAGTTTTCAATTACAACTTGGTTGCTTGGTACCTCACTTGAGTTTTTCATACACATAAAACAATTCTGAGTTTTAACTCTTCTTCATCACTCCTTTGTTTTCTTCTTTTTTCGTCGTTTAGAAGTTCTAAAACTTCTAAATTCTTCTAATTTTCTTTCTTGTGGCCTCTTGTTTTCTCGACCATTCGTCAATGTTCCATTTCCTCCTCCAGTGATACTGACTCCGCACTTTCGGTTTCCGTGTCTTGTAGCACGTCGTTGGCTATCCTGACGCTGTTGGAAGCCGTGCTCCAACACTTCTGCTCTTCTACCCTCTGTTTACAGCAAGGTAGGGGATCCACGTTGGATTATCTGTTTCTGCAGAAGCTATTGTGGAGACACAACGTCACGTTTCTCTCCAAATCTTCTTTCAGCATCTCTGCTTTCTTATTTCCACTACGCTCACTCGTCCTGGAATTTCTTTTCACAGCGGTGGTCACTGCATTCCGATGAGTCACGAAAGCTCGCTTGAAAGCTCCTGCCCCAATGTCCAGCTGATATTCACTGTACACTCTGCCATGCTTCGACATATGCCTTTTCGCATACTCGTACAACCATGCAGTCATGTTAGCTCTGAACCATGGCATCAATCGTTTTCTTGCCCATAACTTTTTCACTTCCATCGGAATGTTTAGAACTTTGCACATTGTCTCAAAAAGATCTAAATCTTTTAGACAATCTAATTTCCGCAATTGTTCTCTCGTCGGTGCCTCCTGTCTATTATTTTCTCTCACATGAGCTTCCAGCCATCGTATCGCCATCATAACTCCCACTATCACTATCGTTACGGGCTGTGATGAATCTGGTAAACCCATGGAGAGCAGCTCTCCAGAGTCCCAGATCAACATCAGATTACTACGCTTGGGATACCACCAGGTCTGCAACAAGCAGTGGCAAGGAAACTCGTCATGCGTCAACATTATGCTCCTCCAATTACGTTTTCCCGAAGCTTCCAGCAATGGTTCCACCTCCATCATCACTCGGTGGATTTCATCATTCTCATCTACTGCATTGTAATCTGTGACAGTTGATCCTCTCTGTTTCTGTCTTTCAAAGTCACTGAAGTTCCCACTCAGTGACTTTGAATCCCATGAACTTACTTTGCAGTATCGATTCCAACCCCTCTTTGGTTCTCTCTGGAACTGCTGAGAACATCTTACATAGAGAACTGCTGAGACAACAACTTCGGCACCGAGAAGGCTTGATCCACAATCGTTCTTGTACTCTTCACGTCCACAGCTACGAAATGTACAGGATATCTGCTCTTGCACATTGGAGCCAACGTTGAACCCACCAAATATCGTGCTCCTGATGGTCTACAATAAGTTTCGCTGTGTCTGATGTTCATTTCTGTCTCGATTGCTTCCCTCCATTTTCCTATGTATTTCTGCTCAGTCTGCAGAACTCCTTGGAATACTTCTACGCTGATGGCTGTGACCATCTCATGTTTTTGTTCTAGATACAATAGTGACTCTAAAGAACCAAACATGCTGTGAAATCCTAGTGCTGTCACTAGATTCACATCGGTTCCTCCATGGCAATCTGCTATCAGTTCCGTTTCCGTTCTTGCTTTCATCACTACATTTCCAAACAATACTGTCAATTGCTTATGTTGTTTCTCCAGGGTTTTCACACAGTCTAGATTTCCACAAACGTGACCCTCCAGTCCACAGACTTCCGCCAGACAGCTACCAGGTTTGACCCAGTCTTCTGGTCCCCAGCCAGGCAACTCTACTTTATCTTCTCCGTTGCTCTTAGAGGCTGTTATCATCACAATATATATGATGTTGAGATCATACAGATTACAGTCTGCATTCAGTTCCCTCTGTATGTCTTGTGTCGCCCTTAATATTGAGTCAGCGTTGGGACTAGGACACCACGATGGCCTCATCAATTCCCACACTGCCATCAAGCTCGTTCTCAGTAATTCATCTGAGAATCCCAACCCAAACTCCACTCTCTTGTCGGATTTTGGTACTGAAGGTGCAGTCACCTCTTCTTCCAAGACCAGTCCCAATTTGGCCTGTGGATTGTTAACGCTCTTAATCGTTACAATTCTGGACGTCCAGAATCTTAGTAACACCGCCTGCTCATAATCAAAGAAGCAATCGCGTATGTCTTCACTCAGGAAAGGATTGTACGCTATCCCTATGATCCCGGATACGTAGCTATATGACTTCTTCTTGATCGGTCCACAGTATTCACTGGATTTCGGCAATGCTCCCATAGATTCTTTAGTGAGTCTCAGCTCCTTGTTTGAGAATCTCCTGATCTCATCTATATTTTTCATGGGTTCCAGTTCTTCAGGTTCTTTCATGCTCACCCTCATCGGTTTACTTTGCTGCATGTCCAGCAGTGCTAGCAAGAACAAGGCTTTCGTTCGCTCATCGCCTTCCCTCAACATTTTAACACAAGTGTTTAATGCAGGTACTGAAATCTGCTCTATCAGGAATCGAATGAAACAGAGAGCGTCTCTCCGCTTCGCACACGCTACTGCTGCTCCCAATTGGACTATCAGATCCCTCAGATTCGTCATAAGGAACACCTTTTCTTCTTTTGACCTCTTTCTTTCTTCTGAATCATATTCTTCGCGAGTCAGTCCCATCATGCACCAGGCGAACCTGAGTTGTAACTCTGTTCTTACGTAAGGTACTGCCACGAGAGCATGTATTCTTGGCGTAGTCCTCATTTCTTCTTCGAAATACCTCAACACTACTGCTTTCCATGGAAGGCTCACTAACTGCTCGATCGTTTCCGCCTGTACGTCAGACGACGCCAAAGTTCCATACGCCTTCTGCTTGAGGGTGGTGCCCTGCAACATTGTTTCCAGATAACCCTCCATGGCTTTTTCGTCTTCCAGGGCCATTACATGCCCTCTAGCCGAGTTTCGGTATTCCAACATCTCCATGTATCCACCGGTGGGTTCATCCATCGACACTGTCTCCGACACGGTTAGTCGGTTGTATTCCACTGGTGTTAGTTGTCCTGCAACACTTCCCTTTCCATGATTCATGGGAGATGGTTTGAAGTCCCTCATTTTGCTCTCTCCACATTGGCTGAGTATTTCCATTTCTAAGGTTGCTCCAGTCAGAGTGCGGTCACTCCTTTTGGATTTATAACCGGTCGACTTTATCCCCGCCATGAGAATGGGTGGCACCATCGCTATATCAGTTAACATTCTATCTGTTCCAGACAATTGATAATCACCTTGCCCCAAATCCATGACCTCCTCGACTCGCTTCCTTTTCGCTGAGTTACCAGCTTTCATCGATATTTCTGAATTCACTTTCGTCTTTCCAATTCTTCTCGGCATCACTCTGCTGCCTAACTTCATTTTCATCGCATTGATTTTATCAATCACCATTTTCGATTGTATCGTCCCTCTCCTGGTTCTTGACAGGTACACCACCTCTCCTTCATCGTCCTGCGGTGTCATCTTGATGGGAGAATTCGCTTCACTCTCATCAGTGGCTGAGTCGATCAATAACTCACTCAGTCTCCCTTCACACTCATCAAGCTTGTCAAGTACTTCTCTCATCAAGGGTTGATTGAGACCTGTTTTGAGGATGTACTGGGTCCCATAGCTCTGAATCACAGTCCAGACTTCTTCCATAAACGCCACTCTGTCCATCTTACATCCCGTCCTACTCTCGTGGTCTCGGTGATGTACTTCCCATTCTTCTTCGGGCAGCGTTCCCAAGAAAGGTACTCTGGCTGAGGCCTCTATTCTTCTCCTCCGAGGTGACTCCATGAGGATTCTCTGGTCGTTGTTTCTTGAATTGCCAGGAGAGCTGCTCTCCGGCAAATTCTGTTTCATTTCCATAAAGGCTGACGGAGGCTCCAGTGTCGAGGTGCCTTCATCCGCTGGCTCAGTCATTTCCAACGTATCCGCATTGTTTTCAAGATCACTGAAGATGTTAAAATCCAGGCTGGATGTTCCTCCTGTCGATGCCCTGTCGTCTTCCCCACCAGCTTGATCTTGTTGCATGGGTTCTTCAGTCTGACGGCTTCCACCCTGTCCGTCATCTCCTTCTGACTTATCCTTATTCGAGCTCGATGGTCCTTGTTCGTCATTGTCGGCTTCTTCCTGGAATCTAGGTATGAGCAATGTACCGGCCGATTTATCTTCTTCTTCTCCATGGACCACTTTGACTTCTTCGCAGCCGAAGGGTGCTAGGAAGGTTCTCGTCTGCAGTACTCCTCCCACTTTCATCTCCTGTTTTACACTAGTCAGGATCAATGAGGCTTCAGGCAATTCGGTCCTGCCTCTCATTCTCATCGGAGCTAAGCCTAGTCCCTTCCATTCCTCATCAAATCTTTCAGGCTTGGGAGTAGCGGCGTTGCTTATTCGCCTTCTCGTCGCTTGATCCGTGTGCGCAAATCGTGTGTACTGTAACACGGCGGCATTTCTCCCCACGAAGTATGGATCCATCGTCCCGAGAAATTCCCTACTCTCCTTTCATTGGTCTCGGATGCTCTCAACCTAGGAGTTTGTACTACGGAGACTGCTCCGAGCAACATCCTTCTTATCAGAGGGAATTCAGGGATTGCCTCCGGTAGCTTCTTGTAATCGTCCCAGTCCTTCGTCTCTTCTCTCACCTTGTGATATGCTGCAGTGAGACGAGGCACTCTGGTTATTTCACCATTCGTTTTGTCATAGGGCCTCAGATTCCAAAGCTTTAGAAACACCTCGATGCGTCCTCTCTCTACTTCTCCCATGCGGTCACGGAAGTGATCGTCAAAATTGATGACTGTCATCTCTGGCTCCGATATTTTCGCAAACAACAGATCTTCACTCATGAGCTCCCGCAATGTGTGCTGCTCACACCAGTTCAGTGTACTACCGTCCACTGCCGATATGAGGTTCAGGTGCAGCACCGACCTCCTATATGCTTCCACTTTAACGTCAGGGAACGCAAACGTGACTGCTGGTCCATAGATCACTGTCACGAACTCCGTGACTCCTCTGATCAGCGCCAAGGCATCGGTCCTCAAAGCCAAGCTCAGATCCGTTAATAGTGGCATGCCTCCAACATGTCGTCTCACATCTTCCTCTCTTTCAATTGTCTCGTCTTCTCCGGTTCCAAAGCGATTTTGCTGCAAGAGATATTGGATAAGAGTGTGTCTCAGGTCTCTTATTTTGTTCCACGAGTCCGTGGATTTCTTCATAACCAGGTTCATCTGCTCTGGACAACGTGCCAGTTTCATTAGTCCTCCTTTCATCTGTCCTTTCAAATCCCTCCTGTCCCTTCACTTCCTGGGTCCAGAAGGTTTCCAGAGTAATCTGACACATTCTGTTCACGAACTCAGCGGTCTTTTCTCCGGCATTTTCCGCCAGGCTCACCTCCTTCAACAAGTAGGCGTGTATCTTCGTGATCATTACTGGGCCTTGCTGAAAAGCATCTGCACCCAATGCCGCTACTCTAGGATTCAGGTGTAGCCACTGGTTGGCTTCCGGCTTGGTTCTCAGAACCATCGCCTCCAGATGAGCTCTCGTCTCTAGTGAGTTTTTTCTTCTTGTGTCTTCACTTGCCACTTCCATTGCTCGGAACCATAAGTCGTTGGACATTGCCGTGATCACTCGATGGTCGTCGTCTATTCCCGGTTTCAGTTTGAGTTGTCGACTGAAGTTGCACAGTTCCAACACCAGCACTTCGTCCAACACTAACATGTGTAGCGCGTGGTCCTTGAATCCTCTCATCGCGTTTGAGATATCTGACCATACTGCAGGCAGTTCAGCCTTAAGTGGTCTCAGGTTCTCCTTTTCTATCATGCGATTCGGGGCCGATATGATCACATCATATTTTCCTTCCGAAAGCAAGGCTACCATTGCATATACAAATTTCAGTCCATCCGGAAGATGTGCATATCCCGGAGACAACGCAAATACTACTCTCAACGCCACTTTATTGAATGACCCCTCCTTCGTCGCATCCACCACTTCACCCATCGACTCCAGGATGTCTTTTATCGCTGGCCATACTGCGTTTTCTGCTGTTGCAGGATCTCTGAGCTTGCTCAAAAAACCTCTACTGTGTAGATGGTCATTGATGCCAGCAAACACAATCGTTATTGGGTTCATGTCTGTCTGTCTTTGTACCCCTATAGCCAAAAACACTGATTGCAATAGGTCTTGGTCAACCGCTGCCAGCATTATGACGTCCGGCCAAAACAAAGACTTGGAGGTGTATACGAACTCTGAATTCGCTACTACCATGATTTTGGCCTTCCTCATCTCTGCTTTGTCATAGGCGACGAAGATGGTCTCATCTTTCTTTATCGCTGTCAATCCGCTATATCTCTGGGCATCACCATCTTGGTTCACTAGTTTTGGGTACACTCTCTCCTTCACATGACCAGGTGGTGTCGTCAGCTGCCTAAATATCTTCACGTGTTGTCCAATCGGCGCTCTCGCCGTCAGGAATCTTCCTGGTCTTTCTTCACGATTCCCCTCATCATGGTTCAATCTCACATCTTGCAAAGGTCTCGCATTCACTGGTCCCATCGTGTTGTTAGAGGGCAGTCCCTCCAAATCAGCAAATCTCAAGGCCGTCGTGGAGCTGAAATTTATGCTAGCGGCTATCAACCAGTCTACGCCGGTTATTGAGTATAATCTGCTGACGGATAACGTCGCTCCATTCAGCATCCTCCTTGCATCTTCGATGAAGCTTACTCTCTGTAGGTCCAGCTTCATCAGTTCGTCTTTGTATATATGCCAGGGAGACGGTATGGATCTCGACCACAACAATGAGCCTCTGCTCGGCCTCTCCTCTCGACTGGTACTCGTCGTTTCCGATCTAGTGTCCGATCTAGATGTGCCTGCTACTTCTTCGATTGGTTGGTTGACAGGCCCTATCCTCCTCCTAGGATGAATTGTTATCCTCATCGGTGCTTCTCCCAACCGATCCTGCACGTCTGTTCTTCGACCTGGTTCGCTGGAGCTTTGTTGCCGGTAATTCGTGACGGCTGGTACCGTACCCAAGCGTGTTTCCAGGTTAGGAGGCACAAAGGTGGTAATCACCGCATCACTCACCGTTCCCTCTTCCTTCAGCACTCCTGTGTCAAAGAGTTCTGCTTCCAGCTCATCCAACCGTTCTTGGAAGACTCGATTCAACCAAGCTTGTCCTTCAATACTGTCGACGTGGATGCCATCCGTGGTCAGTCTGGCCTGATCCATGGCTCTCAATTCATGTTCAATGTCCATGAGGATCATTCTTCCGGCATTTCGATTTGCTAGGTTCCTCAAGATGTTGTTCCATCTCATGACTCCCTCGTTGTGCCTTCTTCCTGATGCTGTCAGGCTTCTCGCGTTCATTGGCACCGTGCAAACGGTCAGTACCGCGCAACTGAACTTCTGCCAGAGAGTAATAAACAGACACACCATCATTGACTCCCACAGTGCTTCCTGCTCGTCTGATCCTCTGGAGATATCATTCGTCCCAACTGGGAATCTTCCCTGGATTCATCAGTTCCACCATCCGATATAATTGGGCAATCGTCGCGCCTCCAAAGGCCATCACCGTGGTGACCCATGAGGTCCTCAAATTCGACAGTACTCTGACTAAGCTGTCTCCAAATATCAGGTGAGATGTCCCGAGTGGTGGTTGCTGCAGGTTCACAGCCGGGCTCCAGGTAGCTCGATTGAAGCAGGCCCTCGGATCTGTCTCCGGAACTCCCGTGAAATTATACTTCAATTGATTATTCTTCTGCACGTCTATTACACGAGACACTTTCTTCGATGGCATCTTCCGTACTTTCCTCTCTGGAATTCTCGAGCTCCCCATGAGTGGTGTCACGTTACTTATCCCTTGTCTGATCACTGTCTGGGAGAGTTGTACTCTGCCCGTGTCGTCAATCGTTCCATAGGGTGCAGTCACCCCGGAACCTGGTGCATTCTTGTTAGAGACCATTCGTCCAGCTGTCTCTATCAGTTTCCTCACTGTCTGTTCTACGACGGGATCACCCAAGGTGTCACTAGGATCCGGGATTGTTACTCGATTCGTCTCTGCTGGAAGCCGTGTCTCCGTTGTTTGACTCATTTCTCGAGGTGTCAAGAGCTCCATCGGGGACTGCCCACGAGGAATATCCCTTGCAGGTATCACTTTGTCCACGGCCGTTGTCAACGCCACCTGCTCCGATCGTTCTTTGTATTCCTGCCTTAAGCGCTCGATCTCTTGACCCTGCGTTTCGTTGCAGTCTTCAAACAAATTTCTCCACATGTCCCGATCTTCCTCCATCTGGAGCATGCTTTTGGTCATCTCGTCCAGCTCTTTCTTCGTACTTCTCAGCTGATCATTCATCTCGTCCAGATCTTGTATGGTTTGGTTCGTCTGAACCTTCTGTGTTACTTTCGCCCTTTTTGGTGGCACAGCTGCTCTCAGTGGTGAACCAGACCAGGTCGCCTCGCTGTTCATCTCCCGATGCATTCTCGTCAGCCCAGGTTTAGGCTTAGAGGGCATTGGCATCTCACCTGGTTGGTAAGTCCTAGAACTTCCCAATCCAGGCTCATTCGCCAAGTCATTCCCTGAGAGAGCCCCGTTTCTCCACCTCATCACTCTCATGTTCGGGCGGTCTAGCACTCCTCTTTCTCCATATGCTGCCATCAACAGGACTTCCGTGGGGCGGTCCCCACGGTTTTCATGCCCCAAGATGTTGATCAGGGCGGTCAGCAACATGACCACCTCTGGGTCCTCCAGAGCGAAGTCTCGTTCGATCAACCGACGATAGATCGCATCTACCATCGGTCCTACATATGCCTCTGCCAGGTCCATCAATTCGTCCAGGTTGAAATTGTCCATACTTGTTCTTTCCAAATTTGATTTGATTCGATTTGATAACTGACTCAAGTGAGTAATTTTAAATGATCAATCAAGATCTAGAAAAGAAATCACGAATGTCATACTTGTCAATTTCACCTTAACATATATTGTTAAAATTTGCTTGAAGACAGTTCAGATAAAAAGATATTTATCCTGAATTTATTAAAATCAATTGGTTTCTAAAATTTTGGAATTCGACCTAAGGTTGGACAGTCCAAACTTTGGATCTATTCCCAAGATCGTCATTTAGTTGTTCATGGTCACTAACCCCTACCTACCCACGATCTTAATAACCTAACACATAACATAACATAACATAACATAACATAACATACATATCACATATTACATACAACTTGGTCTTTGGCCTGACACCCTCTCGCACATCACTCAGCCTATACTTAATTAATATTTTTTATGTAGATATACTTGTATGTTCGTATCAGAGAATATCACGTGTACAAGCGCGTACAATTCCCGAGGATGCAGTCTTCCTCTGTTTGGATCGTACACTGGAAGCGAGAGCTCCTTCACGTCCATTTCCACAAGGAAGTCCCTCAGCCTCGTCAAAGACAAGACTAGGTTTTCTGGGTCCACGTGCTGCTTCTCTGTCGCCCTCGTTACCAAGAAGCATAAGTACTTTCCCGGTATCTGCGACACCGCCGGAGGTAAGGCTGCTACGCCCCCTATCCCTGGTCTTTGCTTCCAAAGGAATTCCACGTTTTTGTATTCCCTCTTAAAATCTGCCGCTAGCGCTGTCCTAAAACTCATGTCTGCGGTGATCGCTGTCGCACATGTTCTGTTTGTGAGTATGAAATCACTGTCTGTTATTATTATGTTACTAGAATATTCATTTGGTAAATTAAATTATGACTCAACTACCCTGCCTATGTCAGGTTTCTTAGGTTCTTCGCCTGTTTCTGCTTCTAAATCTCCTGTTTCTCTTGCTATTCTTAATTTTTATATTATCAAGTTTTCAGTGTGGGTAAGTCCTACCCCCACTCCCCGGACAAAATATCCGTCGACGTCCCCGTCGATCGCATACCGGGTATCAAGTCAAGGTTAGAAGCCGGAATGAGTAGTCGTCCTTCCTGGGCAGCCCAGGAAGGATCATCTCGTTCAGTCTTGATGTATTTCATGTTTTCACGATCTACTTCCTCCACTATTTTCTTTAGATCCATCCTATCCACTACAAAATCGTCACCGTAAGGATTGTATTTCTTTCTTGGTCTCGTCCCGTCCTTCTGACGAGTCTGCATCGTGAACGGAAGATCCGGCTCCAAGTTCTTTGGAACCTCTATCTGTTCGGGATCCTGCCAATCTTCTTCTGCGTAAGGTAAGGTTTCATCGTCCGCTTCGATCCGTTCGTTTGGATCCAGGTCCAGCGGTGTATCCGTACCTTCCTCTACGATTTCGTTTCCATCGTTCTTCTCCCTGGTGCCTTTTTCATTGACCTCACAAGCAGGGTCCATCATTAGATAATCCCCTTCTTCCATGTCTGCAGGTATACACCAGTCTTCTGTCGATGGATTGTGTGGCTTGATGTTCTCGTAGTGGGCGACTCGGCCAGTACTCAGTCTATAAAAACGTCCCTCCTGGTGCACCTCCGTAATCATGAAGGGTCCCCTCCACTTTTTCAGAAGCTTCTTTGTCCCTTTCGGTGGTATAACGTTCTGAAATACCCATACGTAGTCTCCCACCGAGTAAGCCTTTGCACCAGCTGCTTTCTTGTCGAATCTTTTCCTCTGCCTTGCCTGTGCCTGCTGAGTGTTTCGTCTACACAAATCGTTCAACTCCTGTTGGCGTCTGATCACATCCCTCACGTAGACCTGTGGGGACGTTTTCTTTCCCTCATATTCTGGGTAGAAGAAGGTTAAGGGTAAAGACTTTTCGTGTCCAGTTAGCATCATGTGTGGACTGACTCCAGTGGTGGAGTGTTGCGTGCTGTTATATGCCCCCATTACCTGTGGAAGGTATCTGTCTCAATCGGTCATATACCTGGAACAATATACTCTCAGCATCGACACTAACGTCCTGTTCTGTCTTTCCACTAAGCCATTCGTCTGAGGGTGGTATGTCGTGGAGTGAGCCTCAGCGACCTGTGAGCGTCTCATAAGCTCTTTCGTAAGCTCTCCTACGAAAGCTGTTCCATTATCCGATTGAAACGTCATCGGACAACCATGTCTTGCTATCCATGTATTGATCAGGTGGTCGCATGTCTCTTACGCCGAGGCAGTTATGCAAGGCACGGCCTCTGCATACTTCGTAAAATGATCTATCATGACCAGCACCTGATTGTAACCATTGTCTGTCATGCATATCTTTTGGTGGTCTGTTTGCACCACCTCGTTGAATTCAGACGACTCAATCAATTGTAAAGGAAATCGCAACTTCCTAGGATCCTTGACCTGTTGGCATGACAGACATGCTGTTACCCATTTCTCGCATGCCTTTTTCATCCCAGGCCACTCAAAGCGCTTCAGGATCCTGTGATATACTTTGTCGATCCCCTGATGGCCAATTTGATCATGTGACCTTAATAATAGTTCTGTCTGATAGAGTTGCGGTAATACTGTCGCGTTATACTTGTACAGGACTCTGTCTTCCTCCCTTCTTTTGCAAGCCACAATCCCGTCCTTGTTAAAATATAACCTCCCTTCCTTCTGCATGAAGTATTGTCTCAGGATGCTATAACTATCTTCCTCGAGGTCCCCTTTATCCGGTGAACCATTCTCGATCCACCTTTTCAGGTTGCTTGTCATGCGATCATTTCTCCGCGCCCTTAGAAGGTCCGAGAGTCTGTATCTCGCCTTCAAGTACGTCTTCATGACCCTCATCTGACTATTCAGCTCGTTGGGTTGATGTGTGTCTTCTTCCATCTTAACGCACCAAATCTTCGCCATCGGTTGTGTTTCTTGTTCAAACGGCAGAAGATCAGTCCTGACTACCTCTTTCTGCGGCAACAGGCTTATCGAGCGTTTCGATACCGCTATCGTCTCCAAGTCATCCGCTGCGTTGTCAAAGACTCTTTCGCTTGGTGTAAGATGGCGATCGCTGTCAGGATCCTGGTACACCTCTCTGTCCAGGTCTCTCGCCCGATTTTCCACTAGTAGCGTGTGTATCGCCAGTTCTGACAGTTCTGATCCCGATTTCGAATTCCTGTCTGAATACGTGTTCATTCCTGAGATTCCTGTATTATAATCTGTCGAAGAGGTTGTGCTGGAGACTGCACGCTCCCCCAGATCATGTCTGTGCTTTCACCGCATCCATCTGAACTCCCCAGACAAAACCTTGTTTTCTAGGTCCTGTTTCTCCTCAGGAATTTTCTCGTCTATCTCGGACTCCATGGACAAACTTTCTTGTCCCGGGTGTTGATCTTGTGATCGTTGGTTTTTCCCTTTATCCTTCTCCCCGGACAAATAGTCTTGCAGCAGATTTTGTTCTACAAATTCACCCTCTTTATCCCGGTCCACAAAGGTGACGATTTTCTTTTGCTTGCTGCTCTCCTGTTCTTTCTGTCCGTATGAAGTACTGGTTAAAATCTCTTGGGGTATTCAGGATACTAGTTGCTGAACTATTGTCCTACAATCCCTCTCGTTCTCTTCGTGCTGTCGTCTGGACGGCATGATCTTCACCTTCTCACTGACTGTTAGCGATGCCACTGCTGCTGTCCACTCGGGGTCATCTCTGGTCACTTCTCTTTCTAACAATCCGCCCAGCATCCGCATCACTTGTGGTGTGACTTGCACTGTTTTATCCAATAATGAGAGGCTGTTTATATTCATGCGAGAGAGTTCTTGCTGGACCAGGTTCGAGCGCAGCAACAAATCCAAGGGGACCGGGTCCTCCTTGGACAGGATCTTTATCTCGACTGATTTCTCTACAGGTAACTCAGGGTGCCCTGGAATTGGATGTCCAGACTTATCGCTTCGTAAGTTTCTTTGTCCAGAAACGAGAATCCCTCCTTTATTTCCGCCTGATTGGCCTGCTTCTGCTCCAATCTTTCATAGAACTCAGTTTTCTTGCTGAGGCTGTCAGCATTCTGGTGTTTATCACGCATCCTATGTTCGATTATCATATGGTAGCCATCCAATCTTACTATCCATCTACCAATATAACTCTGATCCATCGAGTAGGTTTTCAACCAGGATAACGCTCTGTTGTCCACGCGTAACTTGAAGGGAGCGCTCCCCAAATATGCACGGTACTTTTCCACGAAGGTGACTACTGCAAACATTTCTGCTTTTGGAGCGCCATATTTCATCTCTGTGTCACTCAAGACCTTACTGCCGTATGCAATGGGACGGAGAACTGTTCTTCCGTTCCATTCTTGCTCTTGATGCAAGATTCCTGAGATGGCCACCACCGATGCGTCTGTGTCGAGAACATACATGCCCTTTTCTGTAGGCATGCCCAGCACTGGCGCTTCGCACAGTTCCCGCTTTATGTTCTCGAAAGCAACCTGTGCCTCATCGTTCCATTCGAACTTCTTCCCTTTGTTGCGCATCAGCTTCTGCATTGGATACACCTTGTCCGCATATCCTTTAATGAATTCTCGGTAGTAATTGGCAAACCCTAGGAAGCTCATGAGCTGTGTGTCCGTTCTAGGAGCTTTCCATGTCAACACTGCTTCCACTGCTTCCGGTTCCGGCCTCACGCCATGCCTATCCACCATCCTCCCTAGGTACTTTATCGAATCCCTAAGGATTTCACATTTCGATGGTTTGCATTTTAAACCTGCTCTTTTCATGCATCCAAAGACCTCATCGAGCCTATCAATGTGGTCTTCCAGGGTCGGTGTCGCTATGACCACATCATCCACGTAACACATCACGAGATTCCCGTACTTCTTGGTCACTCTCGTCAAAGCCTGAGCCATCAGTCTTTGAAACGTGGCCGTTGCATTGCACAAGCCGAAGGGCATCCTCTTCCACTGGTACAATCCCAATTCGCACGCGAATCCGGTTTTCTCTCTGTCCTTCTTTCGCAGAGGGACCTGCCAGAAGGCAGAAGCTAAGTCCAATGTGGTGAAGAACTTGGCGTCACCAAGTTTAGATAGGCTCTCGTCTATTCGCGGTATCGGGTACGCATCTTTAATCGTTACCGCGTTCAAGTAACGAAAGTCGCAACAAAATCTAAGCTGCCCCCTTTCTTTTTCGCCATTACTAACCCGCAAGCCCACGGCAATTTTGAGGGTTCTATCATGTCGTATTCAAGCAACATTTCTATTTCCGCTCGGCACGCTTCCGATTTATGTGGCGTCATTCGCCTTGCGCCTTCCCTATGGGGAACGGCGCCTTCTTCTAGTTCGATCTCGTGTTCGACGAAATTACAGCAACCGATATCCGCCTTATGTTTTGAAAATACATCAGCGTTCCGATTTAGGAGGTCCCGCAATTTTTCGAAATCTCCCTCACCTATTTTCCCTTTTAAATGTTCTATTTCTGGCAAAACTGGTTTGTCAGATTCTAATTCATATGACGAGAGGCGTTCCGGAAAATTCGAACAGCTTGATAAGCCGTCGTCCGTTTCGGATTTCATTGAAAACAATTTATGAATGGATTTTAATTCATTAATCCTCTTTAAAATTTTATCTTTATTGGCATGATAAGGACAGTCTTTCACACTATATTTCTTCAAGTTTTGTGTCTCCTCATAGTCGGTCCTCATCGGCAAAGCGTAGCCAAGCTTCTTTCCACGCTGGGTTGAAACCGTGGTGTCCAGTGTGTTCAACAACACACTGACACACAGTCCGTTTCGCGTTACCGAGAAGCTCCGGCCTAAAATCACCGAACTCTGACTATTTGGATTCGGTACTAAGCAAACCTGTTTACTATCACTTAACGAATTTAACTTACTCATTCTAAAAATCGCTACTACAGCTTGTCCTGGTTGTAATTTTACTTTTCTATCCAAAAAACTGGTACCTAATTTTCGTCTGTTATTAACCTATTAATTGGTCTCTTAACATACTTTCGGTCCGGGTTTCTAATCCGTATTAGACCGTTGTTCAAGTCAATCATCACGTCAAAATTCCTGACAAAATCTCTGCCCAAGATGAATTGGTCGGCGTCATCCAGATTCTCTACCACCAGGAAGCTCATCCAAAGATCTCGTCCTCCCATGTGAAGGACCGTTATCGGTGTTCTTCCGGCTACATAGATGGCTCCTCGATTTGCGGCGGCCAGTCGGAGATTCGTAGGAATCAGATCTTCCCGCGTGAAGCCCATTCTTTCCCAGGTTTTTATCGGCATCACACTCACCACCGCTCCTGTGTCCAGAAGACCTGTGACTCCGATTTTTGTTCCGTTGGTGTCGAGCAGGTGTGCTGTCACATCTGCTTCATATCCAATGTGTACCGCGTCTTGTTCCATCATGGCATCATGGCCTATCCTGCGGACTTTGAGTTCCTCTTCACCCAAATAGATCTGCCCTATTTGGTCATCATCTGTTGTTATATAAGTCCTGGTGTAGATACTGATTCCATCCACTTTCAGCATTATTTGATACGGCCCATAGACCTCCATGTAGCGTCCATGAAGTTTCTTCATGCGAGGGCCACCCGTCGTTAGTAGTGCTCGCACAGCTCTCGAATCGGTGCGTGGCTCCACCTGCCTCAGATAATCTGCATATGTGCCCAAATGCATTAAAGTGAACTCTGATGGTTCACTCAGATTTTTTATTACCTGGTGTCCAGCCACTGAGATTATCGACTGTATCTTGCTTCCTTGTGGTACCATTCCGAACCTCTGACCGAAGATCACAACAAGTTTCATGCTCAAACTGCTTGGTGCTTTAGTCTCTTCGACCTCCGTTGCTTCGAAGGTATTCAGTTGCTCCTGTAGTTTCTCATTCTCCAGTTCGAGTTTCACTTTTTGCTCGATCTCTTTCGTCACCAATTCCTGTTGTACTCTATTTAGAGCATCCCTTGCGGCTACCTTATAATCGATCTTGAAGTCCTCAGCCGCAGTTGCCGGTTCCGGCTCACGTGTCTCCCCTGTTACCGCTTGCATTTTCTTTGCCGCCAGCTCTTGAGGTTTATCCTTTCTGCGTGCCTCCGCTTCACTCAAAAGTCGAGCTTTGCTGGCTTTCACTCCTGACAAAGCTTCTTCATGTCTTGGATGCTTGATGTCTGCCACTGCATCCCAGAATTGCGGACAATCTGATTTAAAATGACCTTCCAAGTTACAAAAGAAACACCTCGGGCCGAATTTTGCAATTACTCCTCTCATGAAATCCTCATGGTCCAATTCTGACGCATCTTTGTCCTCGAGGCTAAAGCCTATTGCTTTCATGCCTTGTTTGTAAGCTGGGCATGCTGACACATGATGGTCTGTTGAACTGCAATTAGCACAAGAGCGTATCTTGTCCATATCATCCCTCGGTTTGTACCAATTGCTCCCTTGGTTTGCTGGTCCGTTGTTAAACATTCCATAATTGTTCTTGTAATATCCAGATCTCGAAGGAGGTTTCAACAAAAGATACTCCTTTGATTTGAGCCTTAACTCCTCCGGTGTTGGCGCATTAGTTGATAGTGGTGTGTAATGCGTTGCTAGCATTGAACGAAGTTCAACATTTTTCACACCATCGATGAATTTTGAGGCTACGGCCAGGTTCATCCTTCTGTTTGACTCATCCGGTTGGCTGCGTCTTCTCAGCATTTCCAAATCATCGAGAAACTTGTCTATGGTTTCATCCTCTCGTTGCCTCCGTTTCTCGAAGCGCATCATCACCTGATGCCCCTGCACCCCTGATCCGAAACGGTTTAACAAGATTTCGAAGATTTTCTCAGCAGTGTCACGTTGATACTGTTTCTTGGCCATGACACAGTTCAGGGCTGTCCCTTCTAAGTTGCTGGTGAGCGCGCTGCATTCCTGTCTCTCCGACAAGTCCTCTTCCTCGAAATGCAGCTTCATTACCTCTATCCAGGTATCAAAACAGCCATCAGATTCGTCTTTGTAGCATCTTGGCTTCTTAAAGACTCTTCTGGACTTCTCACTGCGTTCATTGGTTCTAGATAACCTCGTCAGGAATGTCTCCAAAGACCTGTTCAGGGGTTCAAATGCTGTGGCCATTGCCGTAGCATCCCTTGAGTCTCCCGCTTGAGTGTCCTCACACCTCGTCGAAGGCTCTGTGTGCGGTGCATCCCTGCAATCCGAATCACCGTGAGTGTTTCCCTCTTGGCCCACATGATTCCTCCTCGGGCTTGCATGCCCCCTGCTGCCGGAATCACTTCTCCCAGTCGCATGTGTGCCTTGCGTTGGTCGTTCGTTAGAGGTTTGTCTGTTCCCCGTTGAACTTGCTCTATTGTTCGGGCCCAATGCTCCATTACCCCTTGTGGCATGACCTGATGAACTTCCCCTGCCTCTAGTGGATCCATGCATATTCCTCCTTTGAAGTTCAATGAAGTTCACCCTCGGTTCCCTGCTGGGACCTCCCGAGTTCGGCCCTCCTTCTTTTGGTCCACTCTTGCTGCCTAGTAGCCCGTCCAACCTATCCATGATAGCCTGAGTTCGCCTCTCCATCATCGCATCTATCTTTGTGTCAAGAGTCCCAAGAGACTGCTCTTGCTGAATTCTTAACTTCTCCATGTCGGCTCTTAAGCGTAACTCCCTCTGTTCCGCCTCTCTTGTCATTCGCGACAAGTTCCTCGTCATGTGTTCGTCCGTTCTCTCTTTCAAGCGTTTTTCGCTCCTGTCAACTTCTTGTCTGTTGCGGTTTATTTCTTCCCGCAGCCTTTCTCTTTCAATGTGGACTGCTCTTTCTAGTTCACTCATCCTTATTGTTATTTGCTCGTTTTGTTCTCCTAAACTGTCCACTATGTTGTTTAAGGCTTCCTCTAGTGCTGCCTCGTTTTCCACGAGTGGCGTCACTAGTGGTGGTGTAACCCTGTCGGTCCCAAGTAACTTCGTGCTTGTCGAGATCCGGGCCTTGACTCTCTGCTTCAACGTCTTTTCATTATTTATTTCAGGATCCATTAACGCGTTGCCGAGCCCTGTGGTTCTATTCTCTCCAGGTTGTGGCTCCGAACTTGCCCTAATCGCGAAGTCTTTTGACTGGCCCGGTTTGTTTGCCTCTTTGCTTATAGTTGTCACTATACCAAATTTGTCCATGGTTCCAGTCTCTCTTCCGACGTGTGCCTCACTCTCCTGGATCGAACTATTGAGGCTTACTTGAGATCCAAAGTCCCCTTGCTTCTCTTCATCCTCTTCCTCCTGGGACTCACCGTCGTTCCCTGCTCCTCCTCCCATGCTGAATGGAAAGATGTTTCCGAAGGTGTTCTTCATTCTTTCTGAGAACGATGATGACGTTGTTTGTTTCCCAGTTCCGCTTGCCATCATAGTGTTGTCCGTCGGAGATCTTCTAGTTGCCGCTACTTCAGTAGAGATGTCGGACAGTTCCGACATCTCTTCTCGATCCAATGTCCCGGTGGAAGTGGCAAAATCATGGCCTTGTTCTACCGGGGTAGATTCACTCGCCAGCCTTCTGCCTCTCCCTTCCAGTCCATTTACTTCCTGGTTGTCATTCATGGTATGGTCCGTATTGACCTCCACTTCTAACAGTTGTCTTCGCTCTTCCGAGGTCTTCTGACATCTCGTTCAACCATTCTGCCTGAAACCGTCCCCCTTTTATCAGACCGGGATCGCTTGATCCAATCCACAAAAGGATCGGTCATCGTTTTTCTTTGCTTTTCAGGTATGAATTTCCTAGAGCTATTACCTCGTTTTGGTATCCTTGACGTGTCTAGACTCATTCTCTATTTGTCACTTTCCGATGCCTACTCTTGACTCAATTGCTAGAGTCCTTATAGTTTTATTAACAATAATAATGACACAACACAATAAATTTCACCAGATTCTATTAAATAGTCACCACGAATCCCTGTATGTTGTCAGAGTACAGTTTGTATAAAATTTATTCACACTAACCGATTATCGGTCCAAAGATTTGGAAATTAGCACAATATGATGTTATCAGTCAATTTAAAAGATAGTGTACTCACTACCCAATCAAGAACAGTTTACGTTGATTTAAAATCAAAACAAAAAATATATATTGACACAATATGAATGTATATATAACAAAAAACGTATGTGTCTTGTACTCTCAGTCGGTCGCAGTACAATAGTCGAACCTGTCTTTTAAAGAAAAAGCTTTCCCTGCTCGGTGCTGCACCAAACAGACAAAACTTTGAAGGCAGTAATTTTCTCAAGTGGGCGTCTATTGCACCCACCGAGTACTGTGTTACCTATCTGCCTGCGGACTGCCCGAGCTAGGCCTAATAAAATCTTCAGGGCAGTCACTTTTCCCAAAAACGTATTATGTTTCAATCCACACTAATGAATCACGCTCTTTTTAATTTAAACTTAGTGTCCTGAATATCCGAGTTCGGACCTGTTTTGTATTAGTCTGGTTCTTATTGAAAGGCAAGTTAACAGTGCAGTCACTGATACCTAGCCTGTGTGTTAATAACCTAATACCTCTCACTTTTTAGTCTTTCTTTCGTCTACCTAAGTCCTTAATAAAACAATACCCCTCCGGATTGGCACAAATAGGACCCTTCCGGACTAATAGAATCTAGACCCCTCCGGATTTGGACCCCTCTGAGTTGGTTAATACAAGACCCCTCCGGATTTGGACCCCTCCGAATTAGCAACTATAAGACCCCTCCGGATTCGGACCCCTCCTAACTTGAAAAATCTTTGACCCCTCCGGACTGGGGGCCCTCCGGTTTTGTAAAAGTAGCTTTTCGGAGATTTCTTTTTTCAACCTATACCCCTCCGGATACGTTCTCCGATGCAATTATGCTCTTTCAATTAATTGGGAAGGGTATGTACTACCTTCCTAGACCCTTCCGGATTGAAGTTAAGCCTCCTATTTGACAATTCACACTAACGGTGAAGGGTCTTATCGCTGGCCTAACTTCGGCTCGATTAAGCTTTTGCTGTGCCTTTAGCCCTTGTGTGTCTAGAACGGCCTAAAGTTACTTTATTCAACCGCTATTACCTTTTGGTAGGGGTATAAGGGCTTTTCTAAAAAAAATTATAAAACGTGAAGGGTGTACCCTTCCAAATTGAGGAATTTGCTAAAAACAATTTCAAAAAATTTTCACGCTTATTTTTCCGAAAAATTTCTAACCCTATCAATAAGCTCAGCTAATTTCTGATCTATTGGTACCAAGATCAACTCGATATGCTCAGTAGTTCCAAAGTTATTAAGCAAAACGTCTTTTTTCCAAACTCAAAAATTTTCTCTCTTATAGGTTCCGCCTAACATTTTCCGCAAATCTGGTCCTTTCGACCTAAAAATTATTGATCCGAGCTCAAAAGGCCTATACTCTTTTATTTCAATGCAAAAGACCCGATCTAAAATGCTTTTGTAGAAAAAATTTGCGAAAAACTTTGCTACCTGGACCCCTCCGGATTGATGAATCCACCAAATCAAACACGTTAAGTTCGATTTCTCTGCAACCCGGAAGGCTTTCGGGTAGCGGGTTTTAAAACTTGTACATTCACTAGTGGACGTTGTTCGAAAACCTATTTTTACTGTCCTAACCCAAAAATTTCAAAAAATTTTCTGAATTTATAGTGTTCCGTTTTCTCAAAAATCACGAAATTTCAGTTTTCGGTACCAAAATAGTCCAACCACCTTCGAAATTAACTTAACCGGTTCTATCTATTATGGTAGTGCAGTTACAATGTAACACACTAACTTAGCGCTTTTTTCCGTTTCAAAAAATATCGATATCTCAAAAATCGCGACTTGTGGGGGGATCAAAATATCGCTATTTTGACCCTAAAAACCGGTCTGTTTTCGTTGTTTTTCACCAAAAAACGATATAAGACTATTGATATAGGCTATATAAGTAATAAGATTAGTAATATTATACCCCTCCAGGTTTGTTTAATATCCGAATTAAGGTGCTTAACTCAGATATTCGCAGTTCGGTGAAGGGTCACTACAGTGCAGCACTGTCGAGCCCCCCACAGATTACTATCTTAATTTTTGTAGCAAAAGGGATACAAAACTTGTTAACGATACCCAACAGTCGATTGTTGTTGTCGTTGAGCCTCTTCTTGCTGCTCCTTGTACTGCTTGCCGGATCAGTCTTCTCCCAAGACCCTTCCGAATTGAGCGCAAATCAGCTGACCCCTCCGGATTGAGCGCAATTTATCATTAACGTGCTTAAATGCTCAAATAACCCTACAGTACAAGCCTCACAAACGGGCTACAAAACTGATCGTAACAATCCTGACTGATATAAATGCCTGTAACAACAATATATCTATCAACAACAAACGGGGGGGTCGGATCACATCTTGTCTGGGGGGATGATTTCTACTGATTTTCTACTTTTTTACTGTTTTTGGTTTTTTCGGTTTTTTTTATGTTTTTTGTTTTTCTTGGGTACTATACTACTTTTTGTTTGGTTTTACTTATATCTTTAAGTGTTTTTGGTCACAAACCACTCAGGGGACGAGGGGTTCGCGATTCCCCCCACCCTTCCTGGTTCATGAATTTTCGGTCTTAACTAGGTTAAAAAACTATTCACGGTAATCCGGAAGGCTTCCGCGTTCCGAACTACCCTTCCACCCCGGCGGTTTAGGCCTATTAAGGGCGTTAATGTGAGCATCCGCTCGGCGGGGAGTGCTCGTTAACGGTTCTGCCGGTCATGATGTTAAAAAAGAATAACACCCAGGAGCGCCATAAAAACATACATGTAATATTCGCCCGGAAGATACATATCGACGGAAATTAAAACTAAGTCTTAAGACGACTGGATAGCGTCTAAACAGAGCTTTGCATGCTTTTCACCGTCTCTACCAAGCCAGTACTTTTCGGTGGTCTTTTCTAACATCGGGTCGACAAAAACGTTACTGCTTTCGGCTTCGGTCAAAACACTCAAATTAACTAGATTACATGCAAAAAAAGTGAGCTCATGGCTGGGTCTCAGTATCCCCAGACCACGAGGTCACTCCTAAAAACAGGGCTACTACTTATTATATTACTATTGTTTTGTTCAGTAGATAAAAATCATCATCTCCATCGAAGATGGATCAACCCTTTCCCCCAACTCCTAGCTTCTCATGCTTATCAAAATGAATCCAGATATCAATTAAATTCAAGTCAGGACATGACAGGAAGCTAAAAGTTTACTCGAGTCAATAAAAGTTTCAGTCCCGAGACCCTTCCAGATTCTTGAATCCGCTGAATCAAGCTCGTTAATCTTGATTTCTTCCTAATCCGGAAGGCTGGTTTCTTACCCTTCACCGTTGTTCGCAACGGCCTTGCAACTATTGTAGCAGCACAATAGTTGCAACTCGGAACGTTCTCTGCTATTCCTGCAATCTGCTGCTGTTTTTCAATCACGATTATCGTTGTTATCGTCAGCGCAACTAATGTTGTTGTGTTTTCTCTCTCGTTTTCTGTCAAAATGGCCGTTTCTGACGTTTCTCAGAAATATGACGTCATAATTCGAATTTTTGAAATTTTAAAATACTAGAATATTCCAGCCCTCACCGTTTGGCCTATCGTTCCAATAACGTTCTTAGTTTTTAATAACCACCAATCCGGAAGGCTTACTGCTAAAAATTCGAAGTCTGCATAAATTGCATTTTAGCCATTCTGGTCGAATGTCACAAACTGTCACACAAAAACATATTAAAATAGGTTGTTGGAGCCGTGTTTTTAATAGCAATCACGTAGTCTGATGATCCGAGACTCAGCTATGTGGTTGTGTCCGCATGCAAACGAAAGCTGATCAAAAGTCGTTTGACTGATGGCCTAAAAATAGTAACTTTTTACTTAGCCCTAAACAGACCAGAAAATCAACTGGCAAGGTCGAGACGGTGAAAAACGAGTAGGATTAAAGTAACTGACGCCTGCCAGTCGTTAATAGGTACTTTTTCTACGCTCCGTCGCTGTGTAGTATTTGGGCGAATGTTACACAAGCGAACCGAATTGGCTCCGACCGTTGTTTAGGTAGAAAAACACAAGAGATAATGTCCCTGACTCTTGAGCCAATGGTTATAGGGCCTATTTTTCTTAAACCTCATATGTGACCGAAGTAGGCGACTGTTACATCAACGTGAAACGATGGTGGAAGAATTGTTGAGTTCATTACTCCGCTGGCCACGAGAAACGAAGCGGAAAAAAACCAAACAGTTTTAAGCTTCTGATAATGTATCATCCATTTGCTCTCCTCTCCTTCCGGTTTGCTGTAGTAATTTGTCCCCTCTTTGCCAATCTAATTTTCAGCTCAGTATTTGTCCTATCTTTCATCTCTTTTTCACTCTGATTCCAATACTTTTTCATTCGCAGACAAGACCTGATGTTTGGATAAGAAAAATTTGAGTTTCCACCTTTTTGGATAATTTTCAATTTGCAAAAAAAAAAGCAATACGTCCTTCTTTTGAAGACAAAAAAAATGAATTTCCACCTGTATTCAACTTTCGATTTGCAAGCAAAACGTATTTTGAAGAAGAAAGATTTGAATTTTGAACAACCTAAAAGACTGTATACAGTTCACTTTGTCCCCTTTTTGCCAATCTAATTTTCAGCTCAGTATTTGTCCTATCTTTCATCTCATTTTCACTCTGATTCCGATACCCGATACTTCTTCATTCGCGGACAACACGTCAGTTTTGAGGAAAAAAAATTTGAATTTCCACCTGTCCACATAACTTTCGATGTGCAAGCAAAACAGCAGGTCAATTTTGAAGAAAATAAATTGAGTTTCCACCTTTGCAGACAAAACGTGTCTTTTGAAGAAAGATTTGAATTTTGAACCTGCTAAAAGATTGTATAATTGCGCTATTTACTTGAAATAGTCTTAAATTGTGGGGTAAACGAGCACGGGGGCGAGGAGAGTGTTGTTTTTTTTTGCCAGAGAAAACGCCATTAATGAAATTGGCCGTCGCATGGTCAGTTTAAATTTGCAAATTAGAAACTTCGATCGAGATGTGACCTTCTCCGTCAATAAATTCTTTCTACTTAAGTATCTTTCCGTTAAGTGCCAAACTCGTTAACCGCCATTTTTGATCGCATGGCACAATTGTTATATGTTCCGATAATACACACCTGAAATTTTTTTGACTGGACGACGTGATGAAAGATACTTGATACATATTTTGTTATCATGATAATTTTGACCTGATTACCTACCGGATTATAATGGTTAATATGCCGGATGTTTCTAGTCAGCAAATACCAATAATTGGTGTAAGTGATAAAAAATTTACTTCATGCGTTTAATGTCTTTCAATTTTAATGTTTTAAGTTTTTAGAGGGATGGATGAGAGTTTGTAGATGTCTTCCAATTGTCTGATTCAACCTGAGAAAAAACGGAAACTAGAAGAGCAAGAAGACACTTTCTCCAACTGCCACGTACGTGAAGCTGGTCAAGTGAAAACAGCTCTTTTTCCTCCTCCCTACCTCCCCCCCCCCCCCCCCCCCACCTCACACGAGCATCAATTTTATGGTGTAACGAGTGTTCTACCAGGAATACTAAATATGTTTGCCATGGCCTAAGTAGTCCGTATGCCAATTTTCATAACAATCGGTTGTGAACCAATTTTTTATTTTAAAAATTTTGTAGGGGGGGGGGGAGTAAGGAAGTAAGGAAAAAGAGCCATGAAATTAATTTAAATAATTTCCATTGCGTTGGTTGTCACCCAGGAGAAAATTTTCAATTGAAAGTTTATTTTAAATCAAGGTCAAGGCTTCTGTGTAAAAAGTTTTGATAAAATGTTACTTTGTTGTAGCTAATTCTAAGTTAAAACCATAAAAAGAATATGGAATTAAAATGAATTAGTCGGTAAGTTAAAACATTAAAACAATGAGAGATCATTCTCTCCGCAGGAGAGAATGACCAGATGAAGGTCATAATAAAGTGACCAGTTAAATAAACTAATATGTTTTGCAGTAATTGCAAAACATGATGTAAATCACAACATTCCCCTAAGCAGGAAAAATTTTTTAAATTATGAGTAAAATAAGCACCATAACTAACTAAGTCTGACTCCTTTCTCCCCCTTTAGGACTAGGAAAGAAAGAAATTAAGTGCTGTAATAAGGAATTGACATTAACTGGAGCGCCACTAAGTGGTTAAATTCGAAAACTAAACTGAGAATTGATTATCCGGATTCCGACGGATATGAGATGAATTTTAATAAAATTGAAGTATGCAATAGATGTCGCCGGGTTTTATGTGTGAAGTAATGCTTTTAGATACACCAACTGCCAAATTGCAGTAAGTTTTTCCTTTAAAGACTAGGAAAAGAGAGGAAATCAAGCGCCATAAATAAGGAGATGACATTAAACAGAAGCGCCACTATATGATTAAATTCAAAACTAGAATTGTGAATTAATTATCCGGATTCCGACGGATATGAGCTGGGTTTAAAGAATTCGAGATGGAAGAAAAAAATTATCACCGAGTTATGGGTGGAAATAACTGGTTTGAGTTATACCAACTAAAGGCAGGTCGGATTAGGGAAATTTAGAGCACCACTTTCTTTTGTTTTCCTTTTACTGACGGTTTATCCGAAGGATCGCTTTTCCTTTTGGTAGCGTATACGAAATTACTGAAGAACTTTTGATATCTGAGGATAGCACCGATTATAGGGTAGTATGAGCTCTTTGAAATGACAAGTGACTGGGATATGTATAGCAAATTGTTTACAAAGATTTATAATCGTTTAAAAAGTTTTCGAGTTCCTTGTTGAAAAGTTCACTATCTAGATCAGAATGATCCCCAAAATTTTCCAGTTCCATCCTTAGTGATTCGTCCGTTGATGAGGTTGATATTTGGTTCGAAGATGGTGAACTTGAGTCAAGAACGATTGGCTCCGCCGGAGTCGTCTTATTGTCTGACGTATGTGGTTCTTCAATTTCAATCACGATTGGATCGGTCGCCGAACCGGATGTTTCTTGTATGTTATCTACTGCATCAATAAAATAACGTTTGCCATAAAATTTTGGTGGGCCTACATTTCTACCAGAACGACGGATGGTAGGGGTAATTTTACCGGATTTAGTAGTAGGATCGGTAAGTACA
Source organism: Symsagittifera roscoffensis (assembly GCF_963678635.1). NCBI lineage: Eukaryota > Metazoa > Xenacoelomorpha > Acoela > Convolutidae > Symsagittifera > Symsagittifera roscoffensis. The sequence continues at coordinate 89,456,791 of NC_087062.1, forward strand.
GTGCACTCGTCGGATGAGTCGTTAATCTCGTAGACTGGGAAGTCTGTAACCGAGTTGTTATCCGTTAGATTACACTCATCTTGTCCGTTTTGATGCTCCGAATTGTCGTTGTCCCCTCCCTGGGTCACCGTTTTCTGTTCCGCTGTACTAGGTGTTCTGCCGGCGGGTATTATGCTTATTGGACACTCGTTTGGTTGTTCTGTAGGTTGTTCGCTGTTAGGGTCGATGTAGTTTTCTAAAACCTCAGATTTTATTTCTGGACGTGTTATAGCAGAATTAGGATTATTTTTGATTGAGACATGAGGTGTATTTAGGTCAGAAATAAAGCGTTCCCTGGCTACGTCTCTACAAGGAAAACCGCCCGCTATCCATTCCCATTCGCTAGTGTCCGAAATATCCGAAGGAATTATCATGGATTCATCCGAAGCGAGGTAACCTGGGGGTGTTGTAGACTTCTTTGCGTGATGTGTTTGTCTTCTGGTATGTTTGTGTGAAGACCCTGATACGTATGTCCTAGTTAGGTTGTCTGAAGTGGTCGGGTTCAACTGTCTTGCCGTTCTTTTGGTTGGCTTTCTTGATCTTGGTTTCCGTGATGGTCCTTTCTGTTTCTGACCTACTTCAACATTAGCATTAGGAAAATACGGGAATGAAATGTTTCCTTTAAAAGGTCTGATTTTATTTGAGGTATAAATCGGAATCGCGATATCGGATTTTCGAATTATTTTTCCGTCGGATAACTTTACAGTCGAAGTAGAAGAATTTATAATTCTTTTATTTAGTTCCTTATAGAAACAGTCTCGATTTATATTGCCGTTGGATTTCCGAAGGATTTTACCTTTGAATGGACTTTTGATTGGTAGTCTATTGGAGGTGATTTTCGAGGAAGAAGCATAGTCCGTGTCATAGCCTTTTTCGGTCGGGTTCTGGTTCTTCTTGGCTATCAAGTCGTCCTTGTAGCCGTCCTCTAGTCTGTCATCTGCATTCCAATCCTTAGCTCGTTCCTTAGACAGTATTGATTTCCCTTTGTCTAAAATTCCAAAGGAGGGTTTACCGGATGCTAATTGTTTCCAAATGGTATTTGGTTTTCTGTTATAGTGTATCTCGAAGGGTGAACATTTAATTTTTGATTGATAAGTAGAACGTAAATTCCAGATGATTTTTGAAACGGCATTCTGTAGAGTGCTTTTATCATGTTCTTTTGAAATAGCCAGTAGTTTAATTTTCATGGTGTATACTAATTTTTCGACCAATCCGTTGGAACGGTGGTCGCCTACTGTACAAAAGATTATTTTGATGTTGTTGGAATCGCAGAATGATTTGAAGTCTTGACAAGTGAAGCAAGTAGCGTGATCTACCCTTATAGAATAAGGTATCCCGTGTAAGAATATGTAATCTTGTAAAAATTCTATGACTGTTTTTGAAGAAGTGGAAGATGTAATTTTTGCCGACGGGAATTTAAAAAATCTGTCAATACAAAGTAAAATGTATTTCTTTGACCCCCAGTAAGAATCCAAAGGACCCGCGAAATGTAAATTTAGTTCTTCATTCGGTTCCGATAGTGGAGGAAGTTCACTAATTTGTGACTTAGGAATGACAGTTTTCAAATTCTTACCCGCCGATGTACATTCTGAACAATTTTTTCCGTGGAAGTAGATTTGCCTGTTAATATGAGGCCACCAGATGTATTGGGCCAAGTATTTCATTCCAAATTGACCCGGGTGAGTTTCGTGTAAGGTCTTCATCATTGCGTTTCGTAGAGTAAATGGGATAACAAGTTTACCGTCCATATAAAGTAATCCGTCGGATTCATGCAGGTCTCGGGTAAAATGTTTGAAATACGGAGAATTTGCATTAATCTTCTCCACCTTATTTTGAAGTGCTTTAACAATTGGGCTTAACATGGGATCGTCTTCTGTCAAGAGAGCTACTAACTTGGCATTAAATAAAATATTTAAATCCAAGGGTCGATCCGGCAACTTCAAGTTTTCACGGTATTTTTTAACGAGATTAGCGTGGTCTGGTAAAAGTTGAAAGTCTAAATCTACGGAAATACCGGAAGTGGTGGGATTAATTACAATATTCTTATTATTCATATTAACAGTATCTACAATTTTTTTATCTACAGGTGAATTAATTAAACTACAATTAGGGATTAAAAATAAAGAAATGCGGAATTAGAAATTGAAATAATTAGTATTTGTATTCGAATAATCCGTTGGAATGCAATTTGAAGTACAAAATTCTGTTCTTTTGTGATTAAATGAGCAAATTGGAAAAGACGAATTAATGAGTTTTAACACTGCTGCTATTAGGTAATTACGTAATAAAGCATAATCGGAATTTTCCAGATTAAAACCAATGGCTGAGCAGGTAGTTCTAAGTTTCTCCGGCGGATTTAATGATTTATTAATCTTATTAATGTTTGCTACTACGAATTCTTCGTCGTAGTGTGATATTGGAAGGGCTTTTCCTGATGGGATTCTTGAAATAAGGTCAGTGAAACCCATGTCTTTTCCTGCAATGTGTTTGATAGAGAAATTAAAAGGTAATAATCTGTCTACCCATCTTGTTAATCTACTGTGGTAGTTTTTATTCCCGTGATTTGGTGATAACGCGGATAATAAAGCTTTATGGTCGGTAATTACTTCGAAATCTGATCCGTAAAGATAGTTTTTATAATGTTCGACGGCCCATACAACCCCTAGAAGTTCGAGCTCGTTCGTAGAATATTTAGACTCGTGAGGGTTTAAAAAGCGTGAAGCGAATGAGGTTGTTTTCCAATCGTTCCCGTGGAGTTGTTCAAGCGAGGCCCCAAGTCCGTTATGAGAAGCGTCTGTTTTTTTTCTAGTTTTAGGTTTCACGTCGAAATGGGTATTCTCTGTTAGGTTTACGATTTCCTCTTTAATTTTTTCAAACGCTTTTGTATGGTCGTCGTTCCATTGGAATAATGATTTCTTATTTAAAAGGGGTCGAAGTGGACTTCCTAAGGATGCTAAGTTTGGGACAAACTTTATGTATTGGTTTGTAGAACCAAAAAACGAACGTAGTTCTTTCAAATTCTTCGGAATAGGTAAGTCTTTTATGGCTTTCGATTTGTCGAATAATGGCGTAATACCAGATTTAGAGATTTTGAATCCCAACCATTCTATTTCTTTTTGAAAGAATTTACATTTTGACCATTTCACCGCGAAATTATATTCGTCGAGAGTTGATAAAATTTTTAACACGATATTCTTGTGATCTAAGAAGGATCCTTTGGAAGCGATTAAAATGTCATCCAAATAACAATTGGTAAATGGGATTGAACCTAATGTAGAGTCCATTACTCTTTGAAATTCGTTAGGCATGTCCCCTAAGCCGTAAAAACCAGTTAAAAATTGGTAAGTACCCGTAATGTCGCCACCAACGATACTGAAGTTACATTGGTTACTAGTGAATTTATCTAATGCTAATTGACTGTACGCGTTTTTCAGGTCTAAGTTTGTAAACCACACTTCTCCAACGGAATCATTAGTAATTTGTGCCGCGACATTGTCTACCAGTTCGTGGATGTTTGGCATTTGATATTTGTTCTTGTAAATCTGTTTGTTTATGACCTTGGAGTCTAAGGCTAATTTGATGGATTTATCTTTTTTACAAGTAATGACAATTGGACTAATAAATCTGTCTTCGTCGCAGTTTTCTAGTTTTTTGATATGTCCTTCCGCCTTTAGTCTATTTAATTCAGACTTTACCGCGTCCAGTAAATGAAGGGGAACTCGTCTTCCCTTTAGTTGTATTGGTTTTAAGGGTTCGTGAAAATGGGTGATTTTCATTTGATTCTTTATTTTTCCAATCCGAAGGAATAAATTTTTGAAAGATTTTGTTATATTTAAAATTTCCCTATCCTGGTTTGATTGAGAGATGGAATTTATTGACTTACACTGTTTGTTAGTCTGGAAATGTGGAAAGTGTTTCTGAGAGACTTCTATCCCCACTTTTGGAAGGTTGTCATTCCCTAGGATATTTCTCTCGTGTCCCTCGGTTGAGAAGAATTGACAATCGTTGTCTGACCAGCCGTTTGAAAATATCGGAAGCTTCACCTTTCCAGTAATGTTTATGGCATTATCTGTGAATCCACAGTTTAGGTCTCTAGTTGATTTATCCACTGGATAGATTTTCAAGTAAGGGTCTCGTAACTTTAATTCGTGAAGTACGTTTTTCTTAAGGAAGCTCACCGGGCTTGCTGAATCCACTTGAATGTTTAAAATTACTTGGTTTTCTTTTCCGAGTCCAATGTTCAATAATTTCTTTAATTCTTTTCCGTCGTTATCGAAAATCGTAGTTACATTTAGTACAGAATAATCGTCATTTTCACTTTGTCCAGATTCTGACCATGCGTTTATTACACCACAAAATTCTCTATCGATGAGGTCAGTATTTACATCCGGAATATCCGACTGATTAAACTCTGTGTTATCTACAATTTGGGTATTTACAATGTTTACATTTTTGCGACGAGATTTACAAAGTCTAGTGAAATGTCCTTTGAATTTACAAGAAGTACAAGTCGTGTCCTTTGCTGGGCAAACTGCTAAATGACCTTTCGAGAATACACCGCCGCACTTCATACAGTTGTTACTCTTTTCGATGTTAAGGGTTGGTTCTCTTTTGACGTTAAAGTGGTTACTTGGTCTGTGTACGGATGATCCGTTGGATTTAAAATTATTTGTTAGTTTCAGGTGGTTTAAAATTCCTTTTTCATCTATGAGTGCGACATTTAGTGCTTCGCGTGGAGGGAGGGTTTCTGTTAACAATTTCCTTTGAATGTCGTAGTTTTTCATATTATTTATGAAAATGTCTCTTATCCACTCTTCTTCTCCTGCGGATATGTCGCACTTTTTGGCCATTTCGGCTAAGGCACCCCAAAATTGTTCAAGGGATTTTCTTTCTCGTTGCTTTCTATTTAATAGTTTATGTCGTTAAAATGTGACATTTGTTTTTCTTACGAATGCAATCGCTAAGAACTCCCAGAATTCCTTAAAAGAAATTTGCAGAACTTTCACCTTGGTAAATTTTTGTCCAAAGATCCTTTTTCCTTCATTACCCAGTGCCAGATATAAAACCGAACGTAATTTCTTGTCTGCTTCTTCTATTCGCATTCCGCTGAATTTCTTGGTTTCAGTTTTTATCGAAGCAGTTTCTTCTTCGTCATACCGTCTTTGTTCTTGGGTATTTCTCTCCAATCTCAAGCGTCTTTGAGCGTCTGTTTCAACGTCCGGTGGGTTTTCCAAATTTGGTGGTAGTGGATGTTGTCTCTCCGACGGATTGAGTAGATTTTCTATAGCTATGTTTTCTTTAGCAATTATAGCTAATTGAAACAGATCACTTCAATCTTCCCATGGAATGGGAGGGTCTACCGTATGGTTTTGCCAAAAAGGAGGTATTCCTCTCACGTTAGATTCGTTAGTTGACTGCGCCATGATAAAATGTTACTTTGTTGTAGCTAATTCTAAGTTAAAACTATAAAAAGAATATGGAATTAAAATGAATTAGTCGGTAAGTTAAAACATTAAAACAATTAGAGATCATTCTCTCCGCCGGAGAGAATGACCAGATGAAGGTCATAATAAAGTGACCAGTTAAATAAACTAATATGTTTTGCAGTAATTGCAAAACATGATGTAAATCACAACAAGTTTTTAATTCTCAAAATCATGTAAACTCAAATTTGCTTATGCTCATTTACTGTTTGATTTGTTTCTTTTCGAACCTATCTTTTGCTATTTATTTAAAAGGTGGAGCTCAAAATACAAACTCCAATATCAAAAGTTGAAATGACCTCAATTTTTAAAGCGGAATTTATTAATTTCATTATACTCTTGAACAATTTTATTGTGTAAACGATTTATGTTGTCATTTTCTTTTAGCCAGGACTTATTTTGTTTGATTTGAAGATCTGGCCAGTTGTTGCTTTAATTTGAAGAGCAGATGGGTGCTGCGTAGTTAATCCCGCGACGGCTGATTGCCATGTTACTAATGACTAGAGTTTGTATTTAGTATTCTAATTTTTTTTTGGATCTTATTTTTGGCCTGAAATTATGCGCAAAATTAAGTGTATTAAGTTTTTTTTTGTGCTCAGGGTGGACGAGTTTCGACTTTTAAACTAGCCGATTTTTTTTTGAGAATATTTTACCTGCAGGCATTTTTTATAAATTGTGAAAATTGCGATTTTCTTCATTTGAAGAGGTAATGCGCGATGTATTTCGTGCTATTATCACCTGAGCGGCACTTCCCTTCGGCTCAGATTTCATTACAAATGGAAATGAAGCATGCTGGATGTTCCAATTAGTACGTTACAATAAGCTAAATTGATAACTTAAAATAGCTCACTTAAGAGAGACTGGGCTAGGTGACAGCTTGAAAGTAAATGATATAATTGGTTGAGAATATTAAAATATAAAGAGCCTACCTTAGGCATGGAAAAACCTTCGGGGTAATATGTCAATTTATACGACGGGGAAAGTTTTAGCCAAATTGGGGCTGTTTTTTGCGGAGCATGCAAAAATGCCGAAAATTTGGAGTAAATGGTAGCAATTTTGTCAAAAATAGCTGTTCCGTATTTTTCAAAGCAAATTGTTATATCTAGATTTGAGATTTCAAAAACAATTGAGTATTTGCGCAAGAGTTTGTAGTGCTATAGATGTAATATTCAAATTCCATATGAGAAAAAGTTTGACTTTGTTGATTCACTGGACAATTTTCTGGTATGTGACGCGGGTTTTCTGTGATTTATAAGTAAGTCCGAATCTTGCTCGAGTATGCGCCGATATATGCCATGCCTGGTTGTGTTTACTGAAGAGCTCTAATTTTACTTAATTCGATTATATCTAATTCAAGACCGCTCGTATATCTAATATTTTCATTTAGATGATAATCTTCTTTACACTTGCGAAGCGAGTGTACTAGTACGAACCTTCTTTTTTTCCTATCTAAGTTCGCAAATATTAGAGCTTTTTAGAGCATTTTTAATTCATCAAATGAACCGAAAAAAGTGATTTGTTTCAAACAACATAACACTAATGAAAACTCGCAATTTTTGATATGCATAATTTATTCATAATGTGGTTTTATGCTTTGCGGTTTGTTACAGGCAGAGTTTCTATGGATGCTTTCAGTTTGTTATATTCCAAATTATTACATGCAAAATTGAGTCTATTTGTAATTGGTGCCTATTTTGCTGAATCGCATTGGCAAATTTTTAGCATATGTAGCTCCTTTATTCGTGACTAGTGTTTGTCGGTTGTTGAGCTTGGGTGCTTGAGTGGATAGTGCGTGAGACTCAAAATCTCTTTATTGCAGTAGGTAGCAGATTTGGATCCTACACGTTGCCAAGTTTTTGCTACTTTGAGGCTTGGTTCTGTGTAAAAACTTGAGTTTTCTTAAACAAGCCAATTTTCCCCCAAAGTAGTTTACTCATTTATGCTTTGTATGTTGATTTGGCGATTGTAAATGGGCTTCATATATATTGATGCTTTTTGCGACAAGTATCCGGCGTCGTGCAATGACCAATGCACATTCCTCTGATCACTAAATAGTTGAATCAAGACCCGAAGTCTACCGACGTTCTCTTCAAGTTTTTTTTCCAAGAATGTCAAGCATAAAAATGCATTTCAATAGATATTGAGATAAAAAATGAAGAGAAATTTTTATTATTAATAATTCATTGATTTAAAATACGGTGAGTTTTAAATTTCACCTTTAAAAATGGAAAAAAGCGACCCCCTAAAACATTGGAGAACCATTGTTTCAGATAATAAAACAAACTTTTGAGTGTTTTTTTGCAAATTGCAAACCAAAACACTTGTCAAAATCTTCAATAAAAAATTCAGGTCCTTGGTCGGGGAGCATTTTCAGCATGTGTTAGTTGCATACTAACTGTGTTTTTGGTTCCGACCATTTCAAACAATTTCGATCATCTTGTATTCGAGTGAGAATTTTTTTTATTTCCATGCAAAATCAGGTACCACAAATAATCATCGGAATAGGTTGAATGATGTATCATAAAAAAGCTTTGAAAAACTGGTTTGAAATTTTTTGGTTTTTGTCTAGTCTCAATCTAATGAGGTGAGCGTGCATGCCTACAATAGCTTATTCTGATTCCCAAACTGTCGCTGAAAAACTCCAAAAAATAACTTAAATTGAGTGAAACAAAGATTTTGCGGCTTTAATTTAAGCCGTAAAATCTTTGTTTCACTCAATTAAAGTTACTTTGGAGTTTTTTGGCGACATTTTGGGAATGAAAATAAGCTATTGTAGGCATGCACGCTCACCTTATTAGATTGAGATTAGACAAAAACTAAAAAATTTCAATCCAGTTTTTCAAAGCTTTATTATGATACATCATTCAACCTATTCCGATGATTATTTGTGGTACCTGATTTTGCAAGGAAATAAAAAAAGTCTCACTCGAATACAAAATGATCGAAATGATTTGAAATGGTCGGAACCAAAAACACATTTAGTATGCAACTAACACATGCTGAAAATGCTCCCCGACCAAGGACCTGAATTTTTTATTGAAGATTTTGACAAGTGTTTTGGTTTGCAATTTGCAAAAAAAACACTCAAAAGTTTGTTTTATTATCTGAAACAATGGTTCTCCAATGTTTTAGGGGGTCGCTTTTTTCCATTTTTAAAGGGTCCGACTTAAGCCCTAGAAGTAAAATAATCAAAACATCGCCTGAACAAATTTTGTAATTTGTTGGGTTAAATTTTGGGAAACAAATTGCACCATATCATTTCTGCTAAAGTTCCAGGTAAGTTTTTTCCGAATAATTTTTCATCTTTAGTTGTTCCAAAATGGAAAAAACGGTTGAAATTTCAAGTTTTATGCGTTTTGTCTAGATAGTTTATATCACCACTGTACCTCACTTTTCATTTACAGAATAAGTCTGATGACTTTTTGTCTAAAAACTCCGGAAAGTCTTGCCGCAACCCCTCACAACAAAATCTCAAACCATTTCAACGAGGATAGCTAGTTACTGAGCAAGTAGCACAGAATGTTCCGACCATAGTCTTAAAAAAGCTCAAAAAAAGTTTTTTTTCTCAAATTAGTTTAGTTCTTTTTTCGGTGTGGAGTTATAAAACGATCTAAACACAAAAAATAGACCTTATGTAAATTCAAAAGTCATAGTGAAAAAGAGAAATTGGAAAACAGCTTGTGTAGAGGAAAATGAATGTTTCTATACAAGCTGTTTTCAAAGTTTTTGCAGAAGTTTTTTATTCCCAAAATGTCGCTAAAAAACTCAAAAAGTAAGTGTAATTGACTGAAACAAAGTTTTTACGGCTTAGAATAAGCATAGATGAGCTATTTAAGCATGCTAGCTCTCTTTATTAGAGATCAATAAGTGTTTTGGTTTGCAATTTGCAAAAAAAAAACACTCAAAAGTTTGTTTTATTATCTAAAACAATGGTTCTCCAATGTTTTAGGGGGTCGCTTTTTTCCATTTTTAAAGGGTCCGACTTAAGCCCTAGAAGTAAAATAATCAAAACATCGCCTGAACAAATTTTGTAATTTGTTGGGTTAAATTTTGGGAAACAAATTGCACCATATCATTTCTGCTAAAGTTCCAGGTAAGTTTTTTCCGAATAATTTTTCATCTTTAGTTGTTCCAAAATGGAAAAAACGGTTGAAATTTCAAGTTTTATGCGTTTTGTCTAGATAGTTTATATCACCACTGTACCTCACTTTTCATTTACAGAATAAGTCTGATGACTTTTTGTCTAAAAACTCCGGAAAATCTTGCCGCAACCCCTCACAACAAAATCTCAAACCATTTCAACGAGGATAGCTAGTTACTGAGCAAGTAGCACAGAATGTTCCGACCATAGTCTTAAAAAGCTCAAAAAAAGTTTTTTTCTCAAATTAGTTTAGTTCTTTTTTCGGTGTGGAGTTATAAAACGATCTAAACACAAAAAATAGACCTTATGTAAATTCAAAAGTCATAGTGAAAAAGAGAAATTGGAAAACAGCTTGTGTAGAGGAAAATGAATGTTTCTATACAAGCTGTTTTCAAAGTTTTTGCAGAAGTTTTTTATTCCCAAAATGTCGCTAAAAAACTCAAAAAGTAAGTGTAATTGACTGAAACAAAGTTTTTACGGCTTAGAATAAGCATAGATGAGCTATTTAAGCATGCTAGCTCTCTTTATTAGAGATCAATAATTCCGAACCGGTTTTTCTTGACACAGAAAAATTTTTCAAAATTTTTTAGTGTAGTTCGAGTCACATTTGACAGGGCTTTATTATGATATATCACGCGGCCCATTCCGATGATTATTTGGGGTACTTGATTTTGCGTGGAAAACAAAAACAAAAAAAAAGAAATAAACTTAAACACCCGAGTACAAAGTTCTTCCGCATTTTTCAAATGATCGGACCAAAAAATACTCGTCTCGAGGTTTCTAATGAGAGTTTTTAAATGCGATATAACGTATTTCGAGGACAATGAGTCCATTCGAGCCGCGAAAAACGGTAAAAATGTTACAAGCTTTTTTAAGTCATACTAGTTTCCTATAGTTTGCGACAAGTTCAAAGGATGTTCGTTGTTATGCTCTATTTTGTGTCGTTTCGACTTCTAAACTGTTTTTACTTGATAGATTTTTCTGGTTAGACTTGGTTCCTGAGCCAAGTTCTGTCTGAATCTGTGTGATAGTTGATTTGATTGTCGAAAGAGAGGTAATATTTGATTTACCCTGAATTTGTATCTTCAATCGTCAGTAGAATCTTTCTCAAGCGGTGTTAAAAATTGAAACTATGATGTAATATTTGTGATTTCAACAAGTCAAAATGCGTAAAATGCTACGTGGTGGTTGGTAAAAAGACGGTATTCGTGTTTTAACAGTTGCTTGGCTGTGAACGTATTTAATATTGTGCAAGCGACCTCGATCACGAAAGTAACGTCATTGCTATTTGAAGAAACAACACCGCACCAAAACACACATTACTTACCTACACTGTGCCATCTACCCCCATAGTTAGTCTTGATAGTAGCATTTTAGCTAAACGTGGTGGTGGTATAATAAAATACTGTCGTCATTCTTCTCTGCCTTAGTTGTACGCTAGTTTCTATTCAAAGCTTGTTTTACCATTTTACTATTCTTCGTATTTAACACAGCCTGAAAATATATATAAAAGAGAAATTGTATATCCATCGCTTTTTTCCACTTCTTTTGGATATTGAAGCAGGAAAAATTTTGACTGCCGTACGATTTAAAAGGTTCGTATGTACTTTTTCTTATTCGCTTTTGCCCTAAATGTCCAGGGACCTTCACTACATGTGATTTCTTGGGTTTACTTTGCTACAAGTTAATTTGCAGTTCTAGTTTTGTCGGAGTCTCTTAGCCTGAAATAAGAAGACTAGAATCGAAGTAATGACTAAAGAAAAACGAGTAGATTAAAGTTTAAAACTATGAGTCTAAAAACTTCTGTACGGGGAATTGTAATGAATTGTAGAGAGACTCGTCTGGTTCTGGAAACACTTGTTTTAAAGTTAAGTTCGTTTTTTAAATTTTGAAATGAAAAACTCTTTTTTGGTCAAGACCTTCTATAAGTGTTCTATGATTGTATATGTATTAGCCCCTGGCATTTTCAGCAGCTAAATTATTTTTGAAAAATGTATGAGCGATTATCTCAAAATGTGTCGTTTAAAATGTTGCCAAAATTTATTTAGAAGGCAATTCCAACAGGTGATCAGTTTCCACTGAAGAACTTGTGTGTTACCGAAGAGATTAACGGCGTCGCGTTGTTGACCCCAACGAGTGCTGAAGTGACAACCGAGAACAACTACCCTCCTACTACCAGTGATATAAAGAACGGCTGCACGACGACCACCGCTAACGGAGAAGACACTCACCAACTGAAACACAAACAAACTTCATCTGCTAACAACAACAAAATGACGGTAGGAAAAGCTCAAAATGGAGTTCAGAACGGAGCCGCAGCGACTGGACAACAGTTCCTGGACGTGGAACCAAAGATCAACGAGGATCTCTATTCGCGCCAGTTATACACTCTGGGCAAAAGTGCCATGTTGGAAATGAGGAAGACGAAAGTGCTTATCAGTGGCATGGGAGGCCTGGGGGTGGAGATCGCGAAAAATGTGATTTTGGCGGGAGTGCGGGCCGTCACGGTGCATGATGTGACTGCAGCGTCTATGTCGGATCTGTCCTCTCAGTATTATTTAACTAAACAGGGTTAGTCAATCAAGATAGCTTTATTTTAAGTATTGCTTCTTTCTAGGAGCCTAATTTTCAAAGTGTTGGTGTTCCAAGTGTTGGTGTTCAAAATGGATATCGAATGCAAAGAAATGATTTAAAAATTGTGAATTAATTATTAAAATAATTATAGTGCTCATAGAATTTTATCGATTTTCTCGGCTTTCACTCAAATTCAGGAGTTTGCATTTCAGCCTTTTCAATTAAATGTATTAAAGATACCCTCTAAATTGTTGCACGGTATATATTTTTTTCTGCTTGATTGAGATGTTAATATAGCGTGTGTGGCTCAGAAGATATAGCCGAGATAAAATTACTAACATACGCGCTGTCTAGCTCCTAACGGCGAACCGCTGTTGTTCCCCACTGTTGAGAGTTTTTGGTCCTGGTAATGTTGCCTCTTTCCCAAGGATCACTTACGGATCATGGTTGGCCTCGATCCACCGGTCTTTTGATTGGCATTTCGCGCAAGACCGCCCACCTGTTTAGATGTTGGAAAGAATAGAGCTGAGTGCTGTTGGGAGAAACTGGCCGAACTGAATCCGGAGGTGAGTGTGAGCAGCCTCACTCAGAAACTCAGTCTCGACTACATCAAGCAATTCAACGTAGTGGTGCTAACCGAGAGCCGAGAGGAGGAGCTGCGATCAGTCGGCGACTTCTGTCACGAGAACAAGATCAAGTTCATCGTTGCTCAGACTGTAGGCCTGTTTGGAATGATTTTCAATGATTTCGGAAAGGGTTTCGTCGTGAATGACCACAACGGAGAGGACCCCCTGAGTGCTATGATTGCAAGTGTGACTAAAGGAGAGAAGGGAGAGGTGACATGTCTGGACGAGACCAGACACGGATTCGAGGACGGAGACTTCATCACTTTTAAAGAAGTAGATGGCATGAGTGAATTGAATGGAAAAGAGTTCCAAATTGAAGTCACTGGTTAGTAGAGGCATCATTGGATGCATGACGGTGATCTTTTGTTATCTTTTACACCAAACGGATCATTCAAACTTCATGATTTTTGATTTCAGGTCCTTACACCTTCAAAATTGGCGACACCTCATCGTTCTCCGACTACAAAACAAAAGGAATTGCTACACAAGTGAAAAAGCCTAAAATTGTTGATTTTGTGAGTAAAATTTTTTGTCTTTAGCGAATAATCATAACAACTTTGAAATGAAGTAACAATAATTCTTTGTTCAGAAACCGTATAGTGAAGCAGTAAAAGAGCCTGAGATTCTCATTGCAGACTTTGCCAAATTCTCAACACCACGACAATTGCATTTCGCTTTTCAAGCTTTAGACAAATTCATGGCCGAGAAGAATCGCAAGCCGGCTGCGTATAGTGCAGCTGACTCTAAAGAGTTGCTGGCACTAACTACAAAAATAGCTGGCGCGGACGAAGAGTTGGACACAAAATTAATGGACATGTTTTCGTTCACGTGCGACGGGCAAGTGTGTCCGATGAATGGAGTTATCGGCGGAATCACTGCTCAGGAGGTCATCAAGGCGTGCTCTGGGAAGTACATGCCCATTTACCAGTGGTTTTACTTTGACTCCGTCGAGAGTTTGCCACTCGACTGGGACAAGATGACCGAAAAAGATTGTGCTTCTGTTAGTGATATTTTTACATTTTCGACCATGAAATCTTTTTAAATAGATGATTTCTAAAATCTTTTAAATTTTCGATTACGTTTTGGCTCATTGCCCTTGTTAGAAGAAGGCAAATTACGCTCTCCAATTACAAAATACACGTTGATCCAGGTTGAATTGGGTTAAGTTTATTACCGTTGCGATAAGCAAGAGTATTGCTATCGGGAGCTTGACTTTTTTTCCCGTAAATAACTTTGCTCACAGAATGGTCATTTTAGTAGGAATGGTAAATATCGCTTCTGACACGCTTCTGGTAAATATCGCTTCTGACATGCTCAAATTGTTGAAGTTTAAATAAAATCACCATCATTTAAGGAGAAGTTCAATAAAGACTGTTTCAGGTTGTAATTATTTTTTTTTCTCAATTTTTTCGGGTTCTTGATTTTCGTCCAAGTTTCTGTCGGATCATTTCCGTTTTTTTTTTAGAACAACACAGATTTGGGTTATCTGGTATGGTTTTGTTGGCTTAATTTCTTTTCTTAAAAATATTTAAACAGTTTGTTATTTCGGCTTAGTCAACTTATGTTGCGTAATTTCGAGGGCAAATTTTATTTGTATAGAATTTGTGCTTCAGTATGGATGGGTCGTAAAAGCTTTTAAAACATCGTAAATTTTTTATGACAACAGTTTTGTTTTCGGCTCAACAGGTTTCGACCCAAAATTTGTCGCCTTTGTTGCCGCTCGGTGAATGATTTTAATTGTTTTTAAATCTGTTTATGAAATTTGTCCGATACAGCCATGAAGTTTTTGTAGCTGTTGTTTTTCCCATTTTTACGATTTATATTTAGATGAAAAGTAATTTTTTCAGCTCAGTTTATCAGAAAATTTTTTGACTGGTCTTTTTTCCACTGATTATTTTGTAGCGCAATGTGTTGTTCAATTCGAAGTTTTTCAAGCTAATGCAATACTGGTTCTTCTGTTTTGCCACAGGTTTTCATCAAAATGAGTTTCAGTTTGAAACAAACACTTGAAAATTTCGGGTGTTGTTTTTTTGAACAATTCGGTGGCTTTGTGAATCGCAAGTGTTCAATCATAAATTGTTCTTGAAATTCAAAGAGCTTTATGGCTATCTGTTTTATCTTAGTTTCGAAACTTAGTTTTTAAAACTAATGTTTTTTTTAGTTTATCAATATTATTTACAATATATTATGTAATTTTCCTTGCGTCCACTGACACTTTTCCACTGTCTGTGGATTTGTTTTCTTGTGGCGACTATTGCCCTACTTTTCCACTGTCTGTGGATTTGTTTTCTTGTGGCGACTATTGCCCTACTTTTCCACTGTCTGTGGATTTGTTTTCTTGTGGCTACTACTGCCCTGCACTATTTTTCTGTTTAAAATTGCCAATTAGGGGGACACGAACATGACTATGCTTTTAGATTTGGTAATAATATTTGGGTTGCTTTCAGACAAATACCCGCTACGATGGCCAAATCAAAGTTTTCGGTGCTAACATGCAAAACAAACTGGGAGATATGAACGCTTTCATAGTGGGAGCAGGTGCTATAGGGTGTGAACACCTGAAGAACTTCTCCATGGTGGGCATATCTGCAGGCAGTAAGGGCAAACTCACAATCACGGACATGGACACGATCGAGACATCCAACCTCAATCGCCAGTTCCTCTTCAGAAAGGAAGATGTCAAAGTAAATCCAACAGTTTGTCTAGATATGTACAAATTCATCATTACGTTCGCATGCACTGAGAAAAAATTTAGTCATTTGGGATAAGTTTTTCAAAAAATGCAGATTTTAGGAAATTTTTAGGTTTGACAAAATCAGCGCTTTCAGGCACATGAGAGCTCCTGCATCAAATTAATTGCATGGCGGTACTAATGCTATTTTCAAGATATATGGTAAGATCTGTTAGCATAAAGTTAATATATTTAAATTGTATGAAAAGAATCCTTGAATTGATTGATTAAAAAGCGTGTTTATGCTGTTGTTACGCCTTCAATTTTGAAAATCTCATCTAATTTTGTTATGTTTGTATAGTCGGAAAAGAGTGCGTGTGCGGCTAGAGCAGCCAAGGGATTCAATCCGGACCTGAACATAGAGCACAAGTTTGAGAAGGTGTGTCCAGAGACAGAGGGTATGTTCGGCGACAGCTTCTTCGAAGGACTTGACTTGGTAGCCAATGCACTGGACAACATCGCTGCACGTAAGCTGTCGCCAAGATAGGGATCGTTTTTTTCTGCTGAGTATCTTGAGGTTCTTATAGGACGTCTAAAATTATGACTCAGTGTTCCGTTTTTATTTAGCTCGTGTAGATTTTTTGTTTGACAATGTGCGTATTTTTTTCATGTTTTGATACTTTTGATGTTAATCGTGTTCGGCAATTTGCAGGTGAATACATGGACCGCAGATGTGTGTACTACCGCAAGCCCCTTCTGGAGAGTGGAACCCTGGGCAGCAAAGGAAACACCCAAGTGGTCATACCGGACATCACAGAGTCCTACAGCTCCACCAGGGACCCCCCGGAGAGCTCATTCCCCATCTGCACCCTGAAGAACTTCCCCTACGAGATCAGCCACACCCTCCAGTGGGCCAGGGAAGAGTTCGAGTCCATGTTCTCTACGCCCTTCTTCACAGCAGCTCAGTTCTCAGACGTGAAGGGCGATGCGGCTAAAGTGGACGAACTGTTTGCTAAGTTGAAAAAACAACCCGCGTCACAATGTGTACGTATGATAAAAACCATACCGTCCATTTTTCAAATGAAGCAGCTGTGTGATGTATTTGTCTTGATTTCCGCATTAGGTTGACGGTATTTTGAAGGAAATTGCTATGCAATATGACGCTGTTGCTGGTCGCTTTTCTTTGCTCACATTTTTGATACTCACTCACTACTTAATTAAGACCATTTATCTACCAAGGACGAAATCAACTTAAGAACTGTTTTTTTTTCCTCTGGTAAATACATTTTTGTTAAGAAATGTTTTTTTTTCTCTGTTAAATACATTTTTGGGCTATTTGTATGGACTGATAAAAGTAGCTTTACCCTCAAGTTGCACGCACGGGTCCCCTTATATGCCTCCCATCTACTCAATATTTTATTTCACTTGCGCGATCAACCGATTTGTTATAACATGTGGTTAACTGAACTCTGTTGTAGAAAGAAAGTCTGGTGCAGCTAAAGCGAGTCATCCAAGAGAAGCCCTCGTCCTTCGAAGACTGCGTGAAGTGGGCCCGTGGCTGCTGGTTGGAGAGATTCCGCAACCAAATAGCCCAACTTCTATTTGCCTTCCCCGCTGACAAGAAGGCGAGTAGTGGAGCCGATTTCTGGTCGCCACCTAAAAGATGTCCCGAAGCACTGCAGTTGGACTTGTCCTACCAATATCAAATCGAGTACATAGCGTCTGCAGCACTTTTGAGAGCTGAAAATTTCAATATTAGAACTTTTGAACAGTGCAGAACGAGCAAGGCTAACATGGATCACACTTTGGAAGAGGTTAGATCTATTTTGGGTAGCTTGCCGGAGCCTCCTGTTTTTAAAGCGAGAGAGGGAGTGCGAATTGCGGAGAACGACGCGGAACTGGACGCCATGAACAACGAAGGCGATGATGAAGTGGATTCGTTATTGGAAGAGTGTAAGAGTTTGGTGACTGGACCTGCGGCTGCTAAGCTGAATATAAAAGCGATTGACTTCGAGAAAGATGATGAATTGAACTGGCACATAGACTACATTACTGCTGCTTCGAACAACCGGGCTACCAACTATTCGATTGAGTTGGCTGATAAATTCCAGGTTAGTTCAATAAACGCTTAAAATATGTATTTTTGCAATTACTTTTCATTTTTGTCAAGAAGAAATCGATTAATTTTTAGTTTGCTCAATCATGTTTGATAATTTCGAGATCGTGAGGATTCATACTAGTAGTTGATAACATTTTAAACAGCGTATGCCATTGAAGCACTAAAAGATTTAACAAAAAAGACAAATTGTCTCAAACTTAATTTGTAGGTGAATTTTGACTGTGTCCATGAATCTGCTTGAAGCAGGTAGAAACGTCTTTTTTTAAAGGTTTAAAAGATGACAATTTGACCCAAACATCGACAGCAGAATTGGCAATAGACTCATTGGGTCCATTTTTTTACAGTTTAATTCTTTTCAAGAAATGGTGTTGTTTTAGAGTAAGAAGATAGCGGGTAAAATTATTCCTGCCATCGCTACAACCACTGCTGTCATGAGTGGACTCGTATGCTTAGAACTGTTCAAGGTTAGTCAGTCCAAAGTCTTTAAGAACATTACGATTACTTCGATATCGAACGTACGAAACCGTTGATGAAGCTTAATCTCAATTGGTACTCAGATCGGCTTGGCAGAATTGGTTTTATCATGCAAATACAGTATGACTCTTCATATGTTGTTTAGCGTTTAAGACAAGTTGCTAACTCGGACAAGTTCAGTTATTTATGCTTGTGATATTCATGTTCAGTGTGTGTCCGACTTTTCTAAACTAAGATTGCATTTCAGTTAAAGCGGTGAATGTTTCAGATAGTAAACGGGGAGACAAATATTGAGAAGTACAAGTGTAGTTTCGTGAATTTGGCGCTGCCATATTTTGGATTTTCGGAACCTCTTCCCCCGAAGAAGACCAAGTACAACGACACGGAATGGACTCTTTGGGACAGGCTAGCCATTTTAGTTTCGATATCCCTGTGGTTTTGCATTTATCTGAAAAAATGCTTTCTTGCTTCCATTTTGGCGAAATTGAATAAAAATCAATTTTTGGGCTAGAAAGTTGCTTTTTCAAATAGGTAAACGTTGTTTTGCTAAATATGCTGCTATGTGCACCAAAAATGTACCATGAAAACGAAGCCAAGGCTTGTTTCGAAAAATCAGAAATGAGGAATTACAGCCAAATAGAACAATATAAGCAAGTACCACAGAAAGTTTCGACCACACCTATTTTTTCTTTTCTATTTTTATGCGTAAATGATAGACCCCCTAACTTGTAGGATTCTTCTAAAATTTATCAGCCATTTCTGTGCTGTGAAGAGTGAGAAGTTATTGAAGAGTTCGTTATCAAGATGAAAAATCGACTGATTTTCTTCTTCGCTGAGTTCGTCTGAAAACTGAAAATTTTCTGACCAGCTTTCGTTGACGCCGAGAAACACCCAATCCCTTATATAGTTTTATCTCTTTTAATCGCGAGTTGTTGGGACAACTATAAAAATACAAAGATAATCGGGAAGTCTCGTTTTAATTCCAGCAGTTTTTTCATCGTTGAGTAAGTTAGAAGGTGATATTTATGATGTACTAAAGTGTCACGTGATGTTTCAGATTCGAGTTGAGTCATGCAGAGATGCCGACAGTGAAGCATCTGATGGACTATTTCGAGAGTGAGCACAAGATGGAGGTGCAGATGATATCCTACGGGGTGTCCATGCTCTACTCCTTCTTCATGCCACCTGCAAAACAGAAGACCAGACAGTCACAGAGGTCAGTTAGCAGCACATGAATTGCATCCAGTCATCCACATGCAATTTTTTTTAAAGAAAAATGAGTTAAAATTTGTTCACGTTCACTTTTCATTTTCGAGGTTAAACTGTCTTCTTGTGAATGACTTTTAGTTTCAAAAGTGGAAATTTAATGTAAGGTTTGCAGCGGAATAAAAATACATATTAATCTTTTGTTTCAAATTGTGTTACTTCTTTTAAAAAAAGTGTCAAACAAAAGATTCTGAAAAATCAAAGCGTTTTAGGAAAATATATGCTTTAGAAAAAGTGCCAAACATCAAACCTATGTTTTTTTTTCGTTTAAACCAATTTCCTGGTCAATTTTCAAATGACAATTGGCTTTGATGGAACTTTTTCAAATCCAGTAGGATCATTTGAGTCTCAACACTAATATAAACGCCAAACACAGCGTTTTGGGAAGACAACCAGGAAAACCAAGTAATCAAAACAATATTCGGTTAGATTATTGGTTGAAAAATCCTTATTTAAAACATGTTCAAAAATCTTTTTTTTTGCTGTATTTCAGCGTGAAAGCAATAATTGAAGAGATTCTGAAGATGCCTTTGGAGTCGCATGTGAAGTATGTGGTGTTGGAACTGTGCTGCGAACAGAACGACGAGGATGTCGAAATCCCCTACGTCAAGTTCAAAATCGATTGAGCATGTTCGACCTTAACACCAGCTGAGCCCAGTCCACATTGAAAGCAAACAAGAATGTCTTGTGACCGCTTGTACATGATGATCAATTTTCCCGATTGGCCGAAAAGCTCAGAGAAATCTGAAAATACTCAGACTGTTTTTTGAATACTTTTTCATCGAATTTGATGTAATACCACGCTATTAACATAACTACTATAATTTAAATTGATCAGGCTTATTGCATAAGTCATTTAAATTTAGCGCTTGATATAATTTAACGACCATGACCATTCGGAAGAAATTGTACGATACAGTTGTGATGCAAACGCAGTTGCTATGATTTGTTGACTATTTATATCAAATTTATTGTTCGTGTGTTTCGATTTTTAGAGAACTAAATCTATGTTATTTTTCTGCGATTATGAATTGATTCGCGATTTAATTGTATAAGAGGTAAAGCTTGTGTTATAGTACTAGACCGCCTTTTTCAGAAGTCATTCACTTGGTTGCAAAGTTTCTGCGCAATTAAACGGCATGATCTATATTGGTTTCATTAAGACCTGCATTGCTCTCGATGCTAAAGATGCAAGAAAAAATGCTGATGCAGGCAGCTGTGTTGTAGTGATTACGCAATTGAAACGTAGTGTGTTTTTACCAAGAATGTTTTTCGAAACTAAGTCGCAAATAAAAGTGCTCATTTGGCGGGACTTGGTATGTTTCAATTCATTCATGTTTAAGCATAGGCAATTTAATAGCATCTGTTGTAGCTTTATTGTTGGCTAGTGTAGTTCCTGCTTGAAAAAATAACTTTTCTTAAATTGTATGGGGTTTGTTGTTTTTTGCGACGATTTGGAAAATTTTTGCACTTTTCGCAGAAATTTCAATTTTTGTCAAAAAGTAATCTGCTTTTTTTTTTCAAACAACGGTATCATTGAACAAACATGGTGCTAATTTATCTGCCTGCATATTTCGCTAGTCTATTGTCATTTTACCCCACATTCTACGGCCTTCGAAAGTTTCAGAAGGAGGATTTTTGATCTGTTTGTTTTGAATTTTTTCATTTTCTCAAATATTAAATACACAAATCTGAGATGAAAGTTTCAATCAAAAGAACAAGTCATGAGGAGCTCACATTCCTAAGCGGTTATTCCCATTTTTTGACATTTTGTTCAATTCTTATAACTTTTCTTAAAAACTATCCTGCCAAATCGGAGATTAAGGGTTTAACCGAAAAAAAAATTATGTGAATTTTCCGTGTGCTAGCAGCTATGCCCTGCGTTTTGAAAAAAAATTGGCCTTAGAAACTCCAACTTTTGAAATTTTGCCCGTTTTTTTTGGAAACTTCAGCTTCTTCAAAAATTAAGCTGCTGATTCTGAGGTTGATGATAGTTAATTAAATTTAACATCGTGCTTAGATTTTGCCTGCATAATCTGTTTCACCCTATTTTTTTTTTGTAGAAAAGCTGATATGTACTTCGGGAAAATTTATTTGGAATTTTTACAGTCTTTTTTAGAAATTTCAGCACTATTCTCGAAAATACTAGCTTTTTGATAGTTTTTTGAATCTTTTTCACTTTTTGCGAAAAATGCCCAGCGAAATCTGAGATAGAGAATTCAAATGAAAGAGCGAGTAGTCGTTTTCTTCTTAAAATAAGGAGCTATTCTCCTGCTTAAGCGGAGAAATTCCTAGAGTTTTGCGTAAAATTTGAAAATTACGCATTTCCGTGTCAGTACAATATATGATTTAAAATATTTTAAAAAAGGTACATCCAGCATTAGCTGGGCCACTAGTTTACTTCTAATTGACCATTGCGCAGATGTGAGGACGTGAGTGACACTCCTAATCATCAGGTCGGAGATTCAAATCCGGAACATTGAATTTATTGTTGCTTTTTTGTGGATAGTGGAGGAGATCTGAGAACGTAATACTCCTTGTCTCAAAGTTGATTTTCAAAATTTTTCATAAGGTGTTTTTTAAATCTTTTCCTTATTTCCCTTTCTTTTGCCTGTTTAGAGCTCTTTCTTTCATTTTCATTGCTTGTGTTTGCGAAGCGGAGCTTCGCATCTGTGTAAGATAATTGGATCTCAATCAACGGGCCCTGTTTCAATTCAGGGTGACAAGAAAAGTTCTTGCCTGAGGTTTTCAAACTGTCAAATCAGCGGTTCTTATTGGAGCGATTCCTTTTTTTTAGAGTCACTTAACGTAGGGAAGACTCTCATAAAAGTCGATTTTTTTTTCCAGTTTTTCTATTTTTTGACGTTTGATTTACTTTTAACATCATTTCCTTGTTAAAAGGAAGGCCAACTCCAATATCGAACAGCCAAAGTGTGAAGGTTATAAAAAATGTGATCGGTTTCTAGTTTTGAAAGTGGAATTTGATTTCAGATTTCCCAGCGAAATAAAAAAAATTATCGTTTGATCCCGTTTTCTCAAGTTGTGTTTGTTTAATCAAAAAATTTTACTCATAAATTTTTCTAGAAACTCAAAGAGCTTTAAGGTAACCTATTTTTTCTTCGAATTTCGAAAGTTGAGATTGGAGAAGCACAGTATTTTTTTGCTTACTTGCGTTCGTTGACTCTTTTCCAATTTTCTGTTGGCTCTGCTTATATATTTAGCTCTTTTTTCGTTTTTTGAAAAATTTTTGAGAAATTGTTCGTGCTTCCACTGAAATGCAGAAGATGAGAAAAATGGTCGTTTTTGCTTCAAGCAATACATCAACATTTTACTTACTACTCTCTGTTGGCTATGCTTCAGGATTTCCTGATCAGAGGTAGATTTTGGCGTTTTTTTTTTTGCATATAAGTTTTTTTCGAGGCCCATTTTTCCCGGGCGTTTTGTTTACGATTTGAACTGACCAAAAACGGATTGTCAGTCGACTTATGGAGTTGATGAGATGCATATTTTATGTTTCTCTAGCTCCAAATTGCGGGTCTCGAGTGATATAAAATGTTCTCTAGCACTTTTTTTTATCTGAACGTCGTGTTTGATTAAAAGCTTCATAATGCAAGCAAGGTATTGATATATCGTGTGTAGGGGTGTGACTTAAAAACAATATCATCGCAAAGAAAACAGGCATGGTAAAATTTTTGAAAGCACCATGTTGATAAGACCAGATTTGGTGGAGCTGTTCTACAAGCTTCCCTGATGGTTAATTGAAAAGCTCATTCGGAATTGAATTTTCTTGAAATTGCCATGAGCGTTGGCATATTGCTTATTATGCAGTGGAAAATATTCAGCATGAAAATTGACCACTTAATTGTATTCTTTTTATAGATGTCTTGTAAAACAGGTTTCAGTTTTTTCTTTTTAAACAAACTATGTTTATACAAGCGAAGCGTAGTGTATTATTACAAAAAAGAAAAATCTAACCCATATCGAAAATAAAAGTGGTCACTCAGTGGCACTTTTTGTATATTTCAATTTAAGCTGATTAAAGAATAAACAACTTATTGGCATATATTGCTGCTTTATGTTAGGCTAGTGTTAGGTCCTCTTTGAAAAGAAACATGTATCATGAACATGTATGGGATTTCTTGTTTTCAATTGTTTTGCGACGCTTTGGAAAGTTTTTGCCTTTTTTGCAGAAATTTCATTTTATATCAAAAACTACCTATTTTCCAAAAAAAAACGTTCTACGGCCTTCGAAAGTTTCAGTAGGAGGATTTTTGATCTATTTGTTTTCGTTTTCTCATACTAAATACCCAAATCTGAAAAAAAAATTCAAGCCAAAGAACAAATCATGAGGATCTCTCCTTCCCAAGCGGCCTTTCCCTAAAGATTGGTAGAAAAAAAACATAGCATCAAACAAGCACAGTTTTTGACATTTGGTTAAATTTTAAATTTTTTGACTTCTCAAAAACTACGCTGCAAAATTGAAGATCGAGGGTTATTAAGTAAACCAAAAGAAATAAAAAATCAATTATGCGAATCATACCTGCGCAAGCGGCTACGCTCTGCGTTTTGGAAAAAAAATGGCCTTAGAAAATGTCCAATTTTTGATTTTTTCTGCCCGTTGTTTGGAAATTTATTCTTGTTTTACGAAAAGTAACCTGCTGATTCTGAGGTTAATAGTTCATTAAAATTAACATGGTTCTTAGATTTTCGCTGCGTAATTTGTTTTATCCCGTTTAGAAAAGCTGATATGGACTTAAATTTTCAAGTTTTCGAAAACTACTAGTTAATTCAGATATTAAGGATTCAATCCAAAAATTAAAATTTGAATCTTTCGAAAACTACTAGTTGAATCAGTTATTTAAGGGTTCAATCTAAAAAATCAGGACTTGGAAAAAATCTAACCTATATCGAAAACAAAAGAGGTCATTCAGTGGCTCTGTTGGTATTTTTCAATTGAGCTGATTTACGAATAAATAATTTATGGCATTTGTTGCTTTATTTTAGGCTAGTGTTAGGTTCTGTTTGAAAAGAAACATGTATCATGAAAATGTAAGGGATTTCTTTTTTTTTCATTTTTTTGCGACGCTTTGAAAAATTTTGCCTTTTTCGCAGAAATTTCATTTTTTTCTCAGAAACTTCCGCCTATTTTCCTAAAAGAAAGCGTTTTACGGCCTTCAAAAGTTTCAGTAGGAAGATTTTTGATCTCTTTGTTTTGAATTATTTCATTTTCTCATACATTAATTACCCAAATCTGAATTGAAAGTTCCTAGCAAAAGAACAAATCATGAGGATTTCCCCTTCCCAAGCGACTATTCCCTAAAATTCGGTAGAAAAAAAGATATGAACTCAAACAAGCACAGTTTTTGACATTTATTTAGTTTTTAATTTTTTGACTTAAAAAAACTGCGCTGCTAAATTGGAGATCGGGGGTTATTAAGTAAACCAAAAGAAAAAAAAATTGCGAATCATACCTGCGCAAGCGGGCGGCTATTCTCTGCATTTTGAAAAAAAATATGGCCTTAGAAAATGTTAATTTTGGAATTTTTGCCCATTTTTCGGAAAGTTTTTCTTGTTTTTCGAAAACTATCCGGCTGATTCTGAGGATGTTAGTTCGAAAAAATTAACATTGTTTATAGATTTTTGCTGCGTAATCTGTTTCATCCCGTTTTCTGCAGAAAAGCTGCCACAGAATTGAATTTTCAAGTTTTCGAAAACTACTACTTCATTCAGGTATTAAGGGTTCAACTTAAAAAATCAGGATATGGGGATCTTTTATCTAAAAATCAGGACTTGAAAGCAGAGGCTATCCCATGCTTTAATAGAGAAATGTTAATCGATTTAGAAAAAGTCAAGTTTTTGAATTTTGATCGATTTTTGGAATCTTTTTCAGTTTTTTTGAAAACTACCCAGCCAAATCAGAGATAAGTCAGGACTTGAAAGCAGAGGCTATTCCCATGCTGTAATAGAGAAAAGTTTATGGATTTAGGAAAAGTCAAATTTTCTCCTTCAATTAGGCGGTTAAGCAGAGAAACACTAGGGTTTAGCGTAAATTCGATTTTTGAAACTCCGAAAAATACGCATTTCCGTATCAGCACAATTTATGATTAAAAACATTAGAACAGGTGAATCCAGTATTAACTGGGCCATTATGTTACTTTCAAATGACCGTGGCTCAGATGCGCGGACATGAGACTCCTAATCAACAGGTCGGATTTTCAAATCCGGAACATTAAAATAGTTTTATTTTTTGGCCGAATTTTTGCTGCATAACATTTGCAATTTGATAGAAAAAATGTGCTGCTTTTTTACTGGCTAGTGCTGGTGAAGTTACGAGCGCTCGTGGAGCAGATGTGCGAACGTGATACTGTAAAGCAGCTTCGCCTCTAATTTTTATAGAAATCAAGGAAGAAAAGAAAATCATTTAATTTTTTTAAAGTAATTCGAAAAAAATTGAAGTGTTTTTGGAACTTTGGTTTTTAGCGACCTTTTTCATTGCGAAGACCACCGAGATCCCGACAATTTTGCTAGTATAATGAATAGAGAAAATTGATAGAGTTGCTGATATCTTTTTCTGCACGTGTTTGGATAGAAAATCGAAATAACCATGTCGGTTTGTTTTGCCGAAGAATTGTGATATTTCAACATATATCAGACTATTCCGACATTACCTTAATTTGTGTGGCATATATCGCAGGTGAAAACAATGAGGCAGTTGCCTAGCCAAAGTTTGCTGTCAAAAAAGAATTAATGTGTAAATAAGCTGTCAAATAAGAAGTAACAATCGGAGAGGGCCGGGAAAAAAATTAATACGGGAGAGAAATTCGTGCTGAGTGATAAACAGGCAAATAAAAAATATATCATGAAAGTTTCTGGTTTATAATGAGATATAATATAAAGAAAACAGTAAAATGATTTAAAAAACAAAAGCAAAAATAGTTATATATTTTTTGCTTGACGGGTAAATTTAATTTATAATTGTTTGTTGAATTTCAAAAAACGGTGCTGCTTGGATGTAAACGGTCTTTTTTGGAATCAAAATTGAAGGCCTATTTTAAAATTGAAGACCTATTTTAAAATTGAAGGCCTATTCGAATAATGACGGAGAGATATACAGAAAATCTGAATTTCTAACATTTTTTTAATAAATCAGAAAATTTCGTCAATCATGAAAAGATTCATCCATAAGACTCAAGGGCTCTTTTCCAGTTTCCCACCCCCTCGTAAAATTTCAAAATAAATTTGTTCAAAAGTTGTTCACACGGCATTTTGCATGTAAGAAACGTTGTAAAAATTTGTTCACCTGTTTACGCTGACACGTTTTAATCTATGCAGTTTGAAACATAAAAAGTCATTTTAAATAAGTTTTCACATATTAAATTTCCGAAAAAATCAAAAGGGGGGAACAAAAAAAGAGCCGACGCAAGGATCTTAAAATATGTAGTTTTTTCAAATGTAATCATTCACAATAAATCTCATTATCCTTTTTCAGCTACAGTTTTCAAGTCTCTTGGCAATGTTTGGTGCAATGTTACAAAGCACAATTGAAATGTAAGAGAGCAAGGAAATTACATGCTCGAGTTGTTTTTTAGATTCTGCCCATTACTGAAATACTATAGAGTGGGGAGTGATCCCGGAATCTACACTATCCTAAATCTGCTATGCTCCGACATAAACTGCTCGTGTAATACTATGAACACTTTAACTATGTTTCTGAGAACATACTACGAAATTTTATCCTGCACACAAAATTATTCGGAATTGAAATCAGGCAAACGAATTGGTAGATTTTAATTCCTTTATACGACTAAAAATTCAGCTCCTAAGGTTCAATATTTTAAAACTAGTATTATTATAATTTTTTTCTTGCCAAACTATCAATTGTTTTTGTGCAAAATCATTAAAAACTAGCAGTATATTTTGCCGGTATGTAGATTTTTATGTTCGATTTTCGTTTTTCCATAGACAAACCTTTTTCTCAAACTTTAAGGCGTAGCCGCTTATGCACTGAGGCTTCACACAATGTCAAGTTATACTTTGGTTAAAAACTTAATATCATCTGGGTTGTTTTCAAGAAAAGTGAAAAATTTCAAAATTGGAGAAGAAGTCAAAACATTGACTTTTGAGGGCCAATAATATTTTTTTAAAGAAAAATTGGACCTAGCCTTCCAAAACTTACTACCCCCCAAATGAAATATTTTGGGTTCAAACAAATGGAAGAATTGAGAGAAGCTCCGCTGAATAAGCATACAATGGATCTTCTCTCAACTTTTTTTTGATTGAACCCAAAAACTCAAATTTGGGAGGGTAGTTTTCAAGATAAGTAAAAATTTTTTCAAAAATGTTAAGTGAGGGCTTAGCCGCTTATGCACGGGAGTTCCCACAGCTCACTTTTCTGATTGAACCCGAATCTTCAGATAGGGGAGGGCAGTTTTTGAAACAGGACAAGAAGTTTCAACCCAGAGGCGAAGTTTCACTTCGCATACACAAACAAAAATATGACCGATACTGGGAAAAACTGAATGAGTTAAACTTTGAGTCTACAAAATTTCTTAAGTGACAAACGCCAATTATGATTCTACATAATTGCTAAGTGACGCAATCCAATTATGACGCATTAGCAGTACCAGTCAATTTGAAAAATAAAGAAATTTACCAACTAATAGAGCGGACGCATTTTATCTAGTATACGAAAAAGTTCAATAAAACATCCGACCTGCCCAAGTTCGAACACTCTTATTTTGTTGCCGATCTTGTTCCCTACCTCTACGCTACAGATCCATGATACCTTGAAACTAAAGTGCTATTTATAATGTAATAGTCTGTGGTAATATCCTTAGCATTGGCTGTACTGAATAGCTAGTTATTGATCAAAATGAACAGATTTTGTCGTGCAAGAATATTCGCGTCGCAACAAAATTTGTGACTTATGTTGGAAAAAAAGAGAGTTCATACTATAACACAAGCTTTGCTTGTTTAAAAAACGGTCAAATAAAAAAATTTCAATTTTCCGAGGGACATAACTTTTGTGTTAAAAATTTGGGCATAATTGCTTATGCAGGGTTGCTTTAGCTAATTTGTTTGATCGTTTGAGCTCAAAATCTCAGATTTGGCAGGTTAGTTTTTGTGGAAAAAAAATTAGAAAATTATTAATTATGATGATGACATTTCCGAGGACGTTAACATTTTGGTTAAAAATTCTGGGCATAGCCTTTAATGCAGGAGGGCGGACCGCAACTCGCTCTTCTGTTAATTCAAAAATCTGATATTTGGTAGAATTTTTTTGAGAAAAATCAAGGTTTCACAAAAACGTTAAAAAACAAATACTTGCATTTTATGTCGAAAAAAATTGGGCGTAGTTGCTAATGCAGATGAGTTTTTTTCGGTTTAAACCGATTTGGGAGGGTAGTTTTCGAGAAAAAAATGAAAAAATGAAAAATCAAATCTCGTTCACAACTTTTCTTTCATTTACTGCTGCTCAATTTCGAGACTTGCTCAAATTCCTGAAAATGGAATTAGGACTGCCTGTTAGTTCAGTTGAGGTAGTTATTAATGTTTGATAAAAACATAAAATATGAAAATGTATGGGAAATGTATGTAAGTACTTTCCGAGAAAAATTTTTTTTTGGGAAAATTAAAAAAAAATCCAGTCTCAAAAAATGAAAAACCAAATCCCATACATTTTCATAATTTAAGTTTTTATCAAGCATTAATAACTACTTTAACTGAACTAAGAAGCAGTTTTAATTGCATTTTAGGAAATTGAGCAAGTCTCGAAATTGAGCTGCAGAAAGTGTAAAAAAAAGTTGTTTACGGGAAAAAAGTTTCGAAAACGGGATTTGAGGCCAGCTTTTCTGAAAAATTTGGCGCATATAACCTATACGAGATAGGGTCTTTTTAAGCAATTTATACTTCTTCAAAAATGGTTGAAAAATCCACGATAAAATCCTAGATCAGCCCCTTGCAGCAAAAATTATATTCCTAAAAATAATCTAGCCTTATAAAA
Organism: Symsagittifera roscoffensis; assembly: GCF_963678635.1. NCBI lineage: Eukaryota > Metazoa > Xenacoelomorpha > Acoela > Convolutidae > Symsagittifera > Symsagittifera roscoffensis. Next base: position 89,486,187 of record NC_087062.1, read on the forward strand.
ACCAAAATTCTTTGTCTTAATCAGGTGAGAATTTAGGGGGCGGGGGCGTACGTTCTCCCCCTTCAGGGATTCGACCCCCTTATCAACCAAAGGGGTCCCCCTTTGGTATTATTTCATGGCATTCATTTTCGGCCGATCAACTCTATAATTTTTCTGAAAGCGCCTTTGGCGCCAATATATACTAATTTTGAAGGGGAGCGCATGCCGAAAAAACGCAATTTGGGCGACGCAATATTTGTTGTCTAAATAGGGTCCTTATAGTGTTCCGGTAGCGCTCAGGAAATCAATTTGTTCGAACTAAAAAAAGGTCGACAAAATTTACAAAAACGTTTTGAAATTCCCCTGCCCCCTCGAGAAAACCCTAGATCCGCCTCTAGTCTTAATTTATCTCTATTTTAAGAGGAATTTGTATTTTAGGGGAAGTAAGCAGATAAAAACATGGAGACATTTGCAGATAAAATCAGTAATTTTTGAATTGTCAAGTTCCGTGATTCTTCATTTTCGGCGTCTTTCCATCTCTTGGGCGATCATCTCTCGAATCTGCTTTTGAACCTCGCGATCAACTGGAACTCCGCTGAAGTCGTTAGCGATACTCTCAGAAGGACCACAGTGAATGGCTAGTACTAAAATAAGGATAACGCTGCTGATTTTCTTCGATCGATGATCACCAAAGAAGTTTAAAAAATGTTTTAAGAAGTTAAAATGTAACAATCAAATACAAGCCAGACTATATTCTGGTGAGAACATAAAAATAATTTTAAAATAACATTTTTGTAATGTTCTCCACAGAATTAAGTCAGGCTTGTGTTTTATTGCCGTATTTCGAGCAATGAGATCAGAGCCTGCGTAGAGACCTAGGTTATCAAATGTTCATACATTCCTCGCTGCTAAAAAACAGACCGTCTTAATTAGGTGGGTCCAAACGTATGTTGTTTAATTAAAATGTTTCGATTAGACTGTGCAATAAGTTTCCAATGAACTTGCTCTATAGCTAAACCAGAATCACAGATTCATTTTCCTTGAGGTTGAGAAAACGTTTTGAATTGTTTTTCTGGATGCCGATCCCGTACAGAAATTGTTTGAATATGATATACTATCTCAACCACTGCCGCGCTTTCTTGGAGCTTCTGAAAGTTTTGTTTTAAAATTCAGTCTCGATCATAGATTGTACTCATTTAGCGAACTCTTCCGAATAAAAACGAGGCTGCTCGTATACCATGGCAAAACCCTAAATGTTCGGACTGCCCCCTCCCTTAATCGGCATAATTGTTCGAAAGAAAGTATTGGAAAACCATAAATTTTGGACAATATCGAACATCTAAGGTAAAAATTTGAGTAGTACGAAGCTAATACGACAAATTAGCATGCCTCCATTAAATTTGGAATGATTGTGGGGTGCGGGATAACTCGCAACGTATATGAATAAATCGCGTTCACGCTTTCAGCATCATAAACAAAACATTACGAGGCTTCGGTGATATTTGGTTGAACAAGTTGATTTGGTGGTTTTGGTCCTGTGAAACTTGTGTCACAAAGCTTCGAAACACTTGCTATACAATTAAAACATTGCAATGCAAAGTATTGAATAGATGAAAAGAAAGTCGATTTTTTTTGAAAAACAAGCTTAAAACAACATTTACAAAAATTTGATACCTCTGTATCAGATGCTCATTAACAGAGCCTGTACAAGCATTGAGAATCTAAAAATTTTACGACCCATTCCTCCTGAAACCCGAAAAAGCCCTAGAAAATAGACCCTGAAATAACGCAATATGAGTTCACTAAAGCGACATAACATAAACTGAACCCGTTTAAGCGAAAAAAAAATTAAAACCAGAGGTGGTAATTCAAAACCAGAGTGGTAAATTTACAAACTACAGAACAATTTTCACTTATAATAAAACTAGTTTGAACAAAAAAGCTCCGAGCTTTGGAAAAAAATTGCTTCAGAAGTGTACCAGATAATAAAAACTACAGATGGAAAAACGGAAAATCTGCCGACACAAATAAAGACCAAAACCATAAATCCAAAAAAAAATCTGTGAAAATTTGAAAAATAAACATATTTGAAAAAATTACGTGACAATCTAAATTGAACTACGAGGAGCTTTAATTTGATTATCCAAGAAATTGAGCATGTTAGCTGCACGTGAAATTAAATGCAATAGCTTCACGTATTTCTTGCAAAGTTTAAACGAAAAGTTGTTTACGGGAAAAAGTCAAGGTCCCGATTACAAGTGAAATCACGGATGTGTACTTATAAACTTAGCAAACGTGTGTTATACAAAAATAACACATCTAGTTCTCGTAATGAATCTTCACAGCACGCACAAATTAGTCCGGAGCATGGCCCAATCGGCATTTTCAAACAACCAGAACTTTACAAAAAATAATCGAAAGTAAAATATCTTTATACATTTGAACTTCGGGAGTCGATATCTTCAATGGTGTATAAAAGCTTTTTGGTAAAAACTATTATTTTGATGGCCGAAATTTTACTGAATAAAACCACCTCCAAGCACAATTATTCCATATTTTTTTCGAAAGTCAGAAGAAAAAGACTAGGAGAAGCCTTCCGACTGCTTTTCAACGTCAACGCAGTAGTGTTTGTTCAAAAATTGATGCAAGTTTCCAAACAAATTTTTGAAACCCATAACGTCGCAAGCTATCTGAAGTAATAAGCGATATATTTCACATATAGCAAAGCATTAAGTAGACCAACTAGCATACCTCAATTTAATTAAGAACCATTTCTAAGACGGATTCATCGTCCATAGCACGAAATAAATCGCGCGTTATTTATCCCAAAACGGCACAATTGGCAATCCTTACACCCTTAATTGCCAAAAAATCCGTCAAAATTTGCTAGTTAAAAAATCGAAATTTGTCAGAGGAAAAAAACCACACGAGCCAAAGTATTTCTCGAAATTTGAAACAACGCACTTTTTTTAAAATTAGGCTTCTAAAAACCTCCATTCGGCATTCGATCAAAACATTATTTTCAGTGGCGAACATTATTTCTGGTTGGACATCATCCCAAGCTCTTAATAATTTGTAAGTGTAGTTATAGTTCAAACATTCAGACAAGAAGATGTAGTAGCGATGAACAAGGTGAAATTAAAAGCGCCACTTTGCGATTTATGACAAAAAACAGCTGATTCACTAAGTTCAATTGTCTCCCCTCAAAATTGACGAAGGTTTGCAAAATGTTTCTATATTTATGTGGTTTATATGAAACCTGTTATCATTTGGGAGAGATACTTACCAAAAATCAGCACCAGAAAAGCCAATCCTAGAAACTGTTTCATTCTTAACAGAAGGTATTGTCCTTTGCAGACTAAAATTCGTTAACTTTGTATGGTTTCAAAATTGAAAAATGAGAGGTTTTACAATTCAACTTGGCCTTTAATTAAAAACGTTATCGATTTTTTATTACCATGATTATTCTAGGCGCCGAATTTTGCAAATTGCTTATTTAGATCAATAAGATTTGCATACCAAGCTACTTTGATGACTTCATTCGGAATCAAAATCTAATTAGCGATGAAAATTTAAATTAGCAACTGAACTTTTTTGACACAATGACAACTAGATCAACCCGATCGTTTGTTTAACAATTTTCAAAGTTCTCTCAGCAATTTCTGCAGCTTCCTTCCTTCCGTCTTCCAACAAAGTGCAAAGATATGCTTTGTCGTTCATTAAAAGATGATGCTCTTTTCGAATGGGATTCAAATGTTCTACAATGGTATCTGACACGAGATTTTTCAATTGCAGTGTATTCATAGACTCAATTTCTTGCAGCGAGTCACTAATAGATTGATTTTTCAGAGACGCTAAAATGTTGATAAGATTCGACACACCCGGTCTAGCTTCCGAGTCGAAGGTCAGGACTGGGTTCGAATCTGTAACTGCTTTTCTAACTTTAGCTTGAATTTGATCAGGCTCATCCAAAATAGTTACGTAACTGAACTGATTGTCATCTGATTTGCTCATTTTAGCGAGTGGATCCCGCAACGATTTAATTCGATTACTTTCTTCTTGGATCAATTTTTCAGGAATATTAAACACATGACTGTTGAATTTCTGATTGAAACCTGAAGCAATGTCCCTTGCAAGCTCAATGTGTTGAACTTGATCTTCACCTACGGGAACTGTATTTGTTTGGTAAAGTAATATGTCAGAAGCCATTAAAACTGGGTACATTAATACTCCTAAGGGAAGGCCCGCTCCCTTTCCCAATTTCTTCACTTTTTCACGCCAGGCGTGAAGAGATTGGAGTCTGTTCAACGTGCAGCCACAAGTCAAAATCCAGGTTAGCTCAGAATGATGAGGTACCATTGATTGTTGAAAAATGACGCATTTTTGTGGATCCAACCCGCATGCTAGTAGAGACGCGGTCATTTGAAAAATATTATCACGCAGTTTACTTGGCGTCAAAGAAGGGTTTGTGAGAGCATGAAGATCAACTACAGATAAAATAGGCTTGAGAGGTGTGATATGTTGATACTGCGTCCATGGTTTAATCGCTCCGATATAGTTTCCCAAGTGTGGTGTTGCAGCGGAAGGCTGGATCCCCGAAAATATCCGGCCGAGTTTCACAGTCATTTCTGAAGCATGTATGTCTTGATATCATGCAAACGAAGATGGAAAAAATAACTCGACGACGTACAACATTCAGGCCTTTTTTAGCAAAAAAACCAAAAGTTAAATGGTATAAAATCATATTAAATAATATTCAAGTCTTCTCAGTCTTGATTTGAGCTGCAATGAGAAATTTTCAAACTTTTTAAGTGTCGAGAAAAAACAGTCTGCAATTTTCCCATTCAGACAAGTAAGAAATTTAGAATATCCTAGAGTAAAGAGCAGACAATGAACACAAAGTTCTACCCCTAAGAAACACATTTTATTGTTGCTCCTAACCGTGACGCGACAATTAATAACAGTCGACAATTCGTAACAGCGACAATTCGTAACAGTATATGAAGCGGCGAACACTGATTCATGCGCAGTATTCCTCTCGTGTCGGATGTAAGCGCAGCGGAGCAAGCGTATTCTACTTGCAAATGCGTTGTTACGAATTGTCACTTGTTACGAATTGTCGCCAGTTACGAATTGTCGGCCTACCGTTCTGCACATCTGAAAAATTGGGAGGAACTTTGTGTTCGATTCTTCTTAGTTTTTTTGTTTTCCGCGCGAAATCAGGTACCACAAAAAATTATCGGAATGGGTCGACTGATATATAATATTAAAACTCTTTCAGCCGTGATTCGAACGACATTAAAAAACTTTCTAAAATTGTGCCAGTATCGAGAAAAACAGGTTTTAAGTATTACTTAAATTTTTTTAAATTCAAGCGAAAAAAGCGAGCGATCAGGCTTACAATTGCTAATTTTAATAGCTTATATAGCTTAATTTAAGCCGTCAAAACTAACTTTGGAATCAAAAAAAATACATTGGTTGTTTTTTTTGCTAGCCATTTTTCTACAAAAAATGTTGTCCAATTTGCTTAATTTACTATGAGTGTCGAATAGGCCAAACTTCTAGTTTTTCGTTCAGATCTTTTGTCACACCACGCAGTAACAATGACACTTATTTGAAAAACATTTTCTGTTGCTTTTTTTCAGACTATCGTCGGAACATTCAGTGCCGAACACATGTACTCAAAAAAAATAACTAAGCACTTTTTCATTAAAATTTTTAAAGACAAAAAAATCAACTAGTTTAAAGAAAATTTTCTGCTGACCTTTTTTGTTAAAGCGTCAACTTTGAAAAAACTGGGTTAATACGCATGATTTTTATTCTTCTGGTAATTCCCACTCCAACTTAAAATTCTTTTTTTAATCATTAAATCAAACTGAAGTTATTATTAAAAAGTTCATGTGTCTTTCATTTACCAAAAGAGCGTTCGGAGAGAGGGTTGCTATTTTTTAATTAATAGTCAAATAGCAGCGTATAGAATGAACCAAAAATTCAGCATCCATTACCGTGTCAAGCAATCCCCCGCAATCACGCACTCTCAAAGTTAGCCTAAAAGGCAAAATTAATCGGATCAGTTTTTCCTCCAGAATAAAAAAATGTTTAATGAAATATATTTTAACAACCCTCAATTAAACCCTTTATTCTGCCTTGGTTGATCCCAGATAAGCTTTCTTGGATGTGCCTAACATATCGGTTGAAAAACCCACTGTACGTATAATTTCTTCTCAATCCATTAGAAGAGGTCTGAACAACCATTACCCAATATTAAAAAAGCGGGGTTTTGAGCTCTCATCAGAAAGAGCATTTTTAACTATGCCCGAATCAAGTCTCTACTTCAATGTGCCAAAACTTCTATCAATTATGAAATCCTTTTTAAAAGTTCTTTTGCGAATGTAATTTGAAATTTATGAAAATTTTTTGTTGATGAGCTAAGTCGCTGTGTTCCATTTAACAATTCCTGACTTAAATTTGTTTTTTGCTTTATAAAGATTTTCGGATGTCCGTGCTTATCGCTTTGTTTCTGTTTTAGGTATCAATGTTTCTGAAAATACTTCCTGTAAGTGTAACCTATTTTGCAAACATATTTTTAGTCAGCCTACGAACGAAAAAAAAAACAGATAGATGATATGGTTTAAAGATTTTTAAATAAGTTCAAAAACTCTGTCGTATCAGCGAAAAAGAATGAAACTATATTGAACACTATGAAATTATTTTGGATTGTTGTTTTATCTTATTTTTACTTTACACTACACTTAGCAAAAAAATTAAAATCAAAATCTTACAGGCAGTTAACTATGAACACAAGCATGCATTATCAGAAAATTATAAACTAAATATCTGGGATAAAAATTTCCCTGCCCTACAGGTCCTTGTGATTAGAACTTTCGAAACTTTGTCACAGTACGCAAAATGAGCAAAAAAGAAAAACTTCAACACTAAATAATAATTGGAAGGCATCTTCAGCTCAACGGAAAAATTTCCAAGCTGTACATGACAGTTTTTGCTGACCTTTTGACATCTATACCACACCTGCAGAGAACAAACAAACTAAAGAAAGACGAAGAAAACGATTTTTACAATTGAATTCTACAACAAGGAATAATTTAATACAATAACATGTCGAAATTCATTACAAAAAATCTCCAACGGAATTTTTGATTTTCGATCTTATGTTAAAACAAAGACATTTTATTATACTAACACATTCCTGTTGTAGATCTTGGCAGTCAACGCCAGGGGAAAAGAACCAGGGACTGTGATGCAAGTTCCCAGAGAGCTCTTAAATCAAAGAAACCATTTATTAGGAGCGCTAATAAGTCGAAAAAACAATTTTAGCATTGAAAAAATAAATTTTTGACAAAACTTTCAGATGTATACACCCTAAACTGACTATTTTCTTTCGCACAAAGCGCCCAAATATGAAACAGGAAGATGGCAATATTTAATTAAGAAAAACAAAAATTCAGAACGAGTCTCAGCTAAATGAAATAGACACAGCTAAACGAAATAGACTCAGCTAAATGAAATAGGCTCAGCTAAACGAAATAGACTCAGCTAAACGAAACAGACTCAGCTAACTAAATAGACTCAGCTAAACGAAATAGACTCAGCTAAACGAAATAGACTCAGCTAAACGAAATAGACTCAGCTAAACGAAATAGACTCAGCTAAACGAAACAGACTCAGCTAAACGAAATAGACTCAGCTAAACGAAATAGACTCAGCTAAACGAAATAGACTCAGCTAAACGAAATAGACTCAGCTTAACGAAATAGGCTCAGCTTAACGAAATAGACTCAGCTAAACGAAATAGACTCAGCTAAACGAAATAGACTCAGCTAAACGAAATAGACTCAGCTAAACGAAATAGACTCAGCTAAACGAAATAGACTCAGCTAAACGAAATAGACTCCGCTAAACGAAATAGACTCAGCTAAACGAAATAGACTCAGCTAAACTAAATAGACTCAGCTAAACGAAATAGACTCAGCTAAACGAAATAGACTCAGCTAAACGAAATAGACTCAGCTAAACGAAATAGACACAGCTAAACGAAATAGACTCAGCTAAACGAAATAGACTCAGCTAAACAAAATAGACTGTTTAACGAAATAGAGTCAGCTAAACGAAATAGGTTCAGCTAAAAGAAATAGACTCAGCTAAATGAAATAAACTCAGCTAAACGAAATAGACTCAGCTAAACGAAATAGACTCAGCTAAACAAAATAGACTCAGTTTAACGAAATAGAGTCAGCTAAACGAAATAGGTTCAGCTAAAAGAAATAGACTCAGCTAAATGAAATAAACTCAGCTAAATGAAATAGACTCAGCTAAACGAAATAGACTCAGCTAAACGAAATAGACTCAGCTAAACGAAATAGACTCAGTTTAACTAAAAAGACTCAGCTAAACAAAATAGGTTCAGCTAAAAGAAATAGACTCAGCTAAACGAAATAGACTCAGCTTAACTAAATAGACACAGCTAAACGAAATAGGTTCAGCTAAATGAAATAGACTCAGCTAAACGAAAAAGACTCAGCTAAACTAAATAGACTCAGCTAAACGAAATAGACTCAGCTAAACGAAATAGACTCAGCTAAACGAAATAGACACAGCTAAACGAAATAGACACAGCTAAACGAAATAGACACAGCTAAACGAAATAGACTCAGCTAAACGAAATAGACTCAGCTAAACGAAATAGACTCAGTTTAACGAAATAGACTCAGCTAAACGAAATGGGTTCAGCTAAAAGAAATAGACTCAGCTAAATGAAATAAACTCAGCTAAATGAAATAGACTCAGCTAAACGAAATAGACTCAGCTAAACGAAATAGACTCAGCTAAACGAAATAGACTCAGTTTAACGAAATAGACTCAGCTAAACGAAATAGGTTCAGCTAAAAGAAGTAGACTCAGCTAAACGAAATAGACTCAGCTTAACTAAATAGACACAGCTAAACGAAATAGGTTCAGCTAAATGAAATAAACTCAGCTAAACGAAATAGACTCAGCTTAACTAAATAGACACAGCTAAACGAAATAGGTTCAGCTAAATGAAATAGACTCAGCTAAACGAAAAAGACTCAGCTAAACTAAATAGACTCAGCTAAACGAAATAGACTCAGCTAAACGAAATAGACTCAGCTAAACGAAATAGACACAGCTAAACGAAATAGACACAGCTAAACGAAATAGACACAGCTAAACGAAATAGACTCAGCTAAACGAAATAGACTCAGCTAAACGAAATAGACTCAGCTAAACGAAATAGACTCAGTTTAACGAAATAGACTCAGCTAAACGAAATGGGTTCAGCTAAAAGAAATAGACTCAGCTAAATGAAATAAACTCAGCTAAATGAAATAGACTCAGCTAAACGAAATAGACTCAGCTAAACGAAATAGACTCAGCTAAACGAAATAGACTCAGTTTAACGAAATAGACTCAGCTAAACGAAATAGGTTCAGCTAAAAGAAGTAGACTCAGCTAAACGAAATAGACTCAGCTTAACTAAATAGACACAGCTAAACGAAATAGGTTCAGCTAAATGAAATAAACTCAGCTAAACGAAATAGACTCAGCTAAACTAAATAGACACAGCTAAACGAATTAGACTCAGCTAAACGAAATAGACTCAGCTAAACGAAATAGACTCAGTTTCACGAAATGGACTCAGCTAAACGAAATAGGTTCAGCTAAAAGAAGTAGACCCAGCTAAACGAAATAGACTCAGCTTAACTAAATAGACACAGCTAAACGAAATAGGTTCAGCTAAATGAAATAAACTCAGCTAAACAAAATAGACTCAGCTAAACTAATTAGACACAGCTAAACGAATTAGACTCAGCTAAATGAAATAGGCTCAGCTAAACGAAATAGACTCAGCTAAATGAAATAGACTCAGCTAAACGAAATAGACTTAGCTAAACGAAATAGACTCAGCTAAACGAAATAGACTCAGCTAAACGAAATAGACTCAGCTAAGCGAAATAGACTCAGCTAAACGAAATAGACTCAGCTAAATGAAATAAACTCAGCTAAATGAAATAGACTCAGCTAAACGAAATAGACTCAGCTAAACGAAATAGACTCAGCTAAACGAAATAGACTCAGCTAAACGAAATAGACTCAGCTAAACGAAATAGGTTCAGCTAAAAGAAGTAGACTCAGCTAAACGAAATAGACTCAGCTTAACTAAATAGACACAGCTAAACGAAATAGGTTCAGCTAAATGAAAAAAACTCAGCTAAACGAAATAGACTCAGCTAAACTAAATAGACACAGCTAAACGAATTAGACTCAGCTAAATGAAATAGGCTCAGCTAAACGAAATAGACTCAGCTAAACGAAATAGACTCAGCTAAACGAAATAGACTAGCTAAACGAAATAGACTCAGCTAAACGAAATAGACTCAGCTAAACGAAACAGACTCAACTAAACGAAATAGACTCAGCTAAACGAAATAGACTCAGCTAAACGAAACAGACTCAGCTAAACGAAACAGACTCAGCTAATTGAAATAGACTCAGCTAAACGAAATAGACTCAGCTAAACGAAATAGACTCAGCTAAACGAAATAGGCTCAGCTTAACGAAATAGACTCAGCTTAACGAAATAGACTCAGCTAAACGAAATAGACTCAGCTAAACGAAATAGACTCAGCTAAACGAAATAGGTTCAGCTAAAAGAAATAGACTCAGCTAAATGAAATAAACTCAGCTAAATGAAATAGACTCAGCTAAACGAAATAGACTCAGCTAAACGAAATAGACTCAGCTAAACGAAATAGACTCAGCTAAACGAAATAGACTCAGCTAAACGAAATAGACTCAGCTAAACTAAATAGACTCAGCTAAACGAAATAGACTCAGCTAAACGAAATAGACTCAGCTTAACGAAATAGACTCAGCTTAACGAAATAGACTCAGCTAAACGAAATAGACTCAGCTAAACGAAATAGGCTCAGCTAAACGAAATAGACTCAGCTGAACGAAATAGACTCAGCTAAACGAAATAGACTCAGCTAAACGAAATAGACTCAGCTAAACGAAATAGACTCAGCTAAACGAAATAGACTCAGCTAAACGAAAAAGACTCAGCTGAACTAAATAGACTCAGCTAAACGAAATAGACTCAGCTAAACGAAATAGACTCAGCTAAACGAAGTAGACTCAGCTAAACGAAATAGACACAGCTAAACGAAATGGACTCAGCTAAACGAAATAGACTCAGCTAAACGAAATAGACTCAGTTTAACGAAATAGGTTCAGCTAAAAGAAGTAGACTCAGCTAAACGAAATAGACTCAGCTTAACTAAATAGACACAGCTAAACGAAATAGGTTCAGCTAAATGAAATAAACTCAGCTAAACGAAATAGACTCAGCTAAACTAAATAGACACAGCTAAACGAATTAGACTCAGCTAAATGAAATAGGCTCAGCTAAACGAAATAGACTCAGCTAAACGAAATAAACTCAGCTAAACGAAATAGACTCAGCTAAACGAAATAGACTCAGCTAAACGAAATAGGTTCAGCTAAAAGAAATAGACTCAGCTAAATGAAATAAACTCAGCTAAATGAAATAGACTCAGCTAAACGAAATAGACTCAGCTAAACGAAATAGACCCAGCTAAACGAAATAGACTCAGCTAAACGAAATAGACTCAGCTAAACGAAATAGACTCAGTTTAACGAAATAGACTCAGCTAAACGAAATAGGTTCAGCTAAAAGAAGTAGACTCAGCTAAACGAAATAGACTCAGCTTAACTAAATAGACACAGCTAAACGAAATAGGTTCAGCTAAATGAAATAAACTCAGCTAAACGAAATAGACTCAGCTAAACTAAATAGACACAGCTAAACGATTTAGACTCAGCTAAACGAAATAGACTCAGCTAAACGAAATAGACTCAGTTTAACGAAATAGACTCAGCTAAACGAAATGGGTTCAGCTAAACGAAATAGACCCAGCTAAACGAAATAGACTCAGCTAAACGAAATAGACTCAGCTAAACGAAATAGACTCAGTTTAACGAAATAGACTCAGCTAAACGAAATAGGTTCAGCTAAAAGAAGTAGACTCAGCTAAACGAAATAGACTCAGCTTAACTAAATAGACACAGCTAAACGAAATAGGTTCAGCTAAATGAAATAAACTCAGCTAAACGAAATAGACTCAGCTAAACTAAATAGACACAGCTAAACGAATTAGACTCAGCTAAACGAAATAGACTCAGCTAAACGAAATAGACTCAGCTAAACGAAATAGACTCAGCTAAACGAAATAGACTCAGCTAAACGAAATAGACTCAGCTAAACGAAATAGACTCAGCTAAACGAAAAAGACTCAGCTGAACTAAATAGACTCAGCTAAACGAAATAGACTCAGCTAAACGAAATAGACTCAGCTAAACGAAGTAGACTCAGCTAAACGAAATAGACACAGCTAAACGAAATGGACTCAGCTAAACGAAATAGACTCAGCTAAACGAAATAGACTCAGTTTAACGAAATAGGTTCAGCTAAAAGAAGTAGACTCAGCTAAACGAAATAGACTCAGCTTAACTAAATAGACACAGCTAAACGAAATAGGTTCAGCTAAATGAAATAAACTCAGCTAAACGAAATAGACTCAGCTAAACTAAATAGACACAGCTAAACGAATTAGACTCAGCTAAATGAAATAGGCTCAGCTAAACGAAATAGACTCAGCTAAACGAAATAAACTCAGCTAAACGAAATAGACTCAGCTAAACGAAATAGACTCAGCTAAACGAAATAGGTTCAGCTAAAAGAAATAGACTCAGCTAAATGAAATAAACTCAGCTAAATGAAATAGACTCAGCTAAACGAAATAGACTCAGCTAAACGAAATAGACCCAGCTAAACGAAATAGACTCAGCTAAACGAAATAGACTCAGCTAAACGAAATAGACTCAGTTTAACGAAATAGACTCAGCTAAACGAAATAGGTTCAGCTAAAAGAAGTAGACTCAGCTAAACGAAATAGACTCAGCTTAACTAAATAGACACAGCTAAACGAAATAGGTTCAGCTAAATGAAATAAACTCAGCTAAACGAAATAGACTCAGCTAAACTAAATAGACACAGCTAAACGAATTAGACTCAGCTAAATGAAATAGGCTCAGCTAAACGAAATAGACTCAGCTAAACGAAATAAACTCAGCTAAACGAAATAGACTCAGCAAAACTAAATAGACTAGCTAAACGAAATAGACTAGCTAAACGAAATAGACTCAGCTGAACGAAATAGACTCAGCTAAACAAAATAGACTCAGCTAAACGAAATAGACTCAGCTAAACGAAATAGACTCAGCTAAACGAAATAGACTCAGCTTAACGAAAAAGACTCAGCTAAACGAAAAAGACTCAGCTAAACTAAATAGACTCAGCTAAACGAAATAGACTCAGCTAAATGAAATAGACTCAGCTAAACGAAATAGACTCAGCTAAACGAAATAGACTCAGCTAAACGAAATAGACTCAGCTAAACGAAATAGACTCAGTTTAACGAAATAGACTCAGCTAAACGAAATAGGCTCAGCTAAAAGAAGTAGTTTCAGCTAAACGAAATAGACTCAGCTAAACTAAATAGACACAGCTAAACGAATTAGACAAATGAAATAGGCTCAGCTAAACGAAATAGACTCAGCTAAACGAAATAGACTCAGCTAAACGAAATAGACTCAGCTAAACGAAATAGACTCAGCTAAACTAAATAGACTAGCTAAACGAAATAGACTCAGCTAAACGAAATAGACTCGGCTAAACGAAATAGACTCAGCTAAACGAAACAGACTCAGCTAAACGAAATAGACTCAGCTAAACGAAACAGACTCAGCTAAACGAAACAGACTCAGCTAAACGAAATAGACTCAGCTAAACGAAATAGACTCAGCTAAACGAAATAGGCTCAGCTTAACAAAATAGACTCAGCTTAACGAAATAGACTCAGCTAAACTAAATAGACTCAGCTAAACGAAATAGACTCAGCTAAACGAAATAGACTCAGCTAAACGAAATAGACTCAGCTAAACGAAATAGGTTCAGCTAAAAGAAATAGACTCCGCTAAATGAAATAAACTCAGCTAAATGAAATAGACTCAGCTAAACGAAATAGACTCAGCTAAACGAAATAGACTCAGCTAAACGAAATAGACTCAGCTAAACGAAATAGACTCAGCTAAACGAAATAGACTCAGCTAAACTAAATAGACTCAGCTAAACGAAATAGACTCAGCTAAACGAAATAGACTCAGCTAAACGAAATAGACTCAGCTTAACGAAATAGACTCAGCTAAACGAAATAGACTCAGCTAAACGAAATAGGCTCAGCTAAACGAAATAGACTCAGCTGAACGAAATAGACTCAGCTAAACGAAATAGACTCAGCTAAACGAAATAGACTCAGCTAAACGAAATAGACTCAGCTAAACGAAATAGACTCAGCTAAACGAAATAGACTCAGCTAAACGAAAGACTCAGCTAAACTAAATAGCTTCAGCTAAACGAAATAGACACAGCTAAACGAAATAGACTCAGCTAAACGAAATAGACTCAGTTTAACGAAATAGACTCAGCTAAACAAAATAGGTTCAGCTAAAAGAAATAGACTCAGCTAAATGAAATAAACTCAGCTAAATGAAATAGACTCAGCTAAACGAAATAGACTCAGCTAAACGAAATAGACTCAGCTAAACGAAATAGGTTCAGCTAAAAGAAGTAGACTCAGCTAAATGAAATAAACTCAGCTTAACTAAATAGACACAGCTAAACGAAATAGGTTCAGCTAAATGAAATAAACTCAGCTAAACGAAATAGACTCAGCTAAACTAAATAGACACAGCTAAACGAATTAGACTCAGCTAAATGAAATAGGCTCAGCTAAACGAAATAGACTCAGCTAAACGAAAAAGACTCAGCTGAACTAAATAGACTCAGCTAAACGAAATAGACTCAGCTAAACGAAATAGACTCAGCTAAACGAAATAGACACAGCTAAACGAAATAGACTCAGCTAAACGAAATAGACTCAGCTAAACGAAATAGACTCAGTTTAACGAAATAGACTCAGCTAAACGAAATAGACTCAGCTAAACGAAATAGACTCAGCTAAACGAAATAGACTCAGCTAAACGAAATAGACTCAGCTAAACTAAATAGACTCAGCTAAACGAAATAGACTCAGCTAAACGAAATAGACTCAGCTAAACGAAATAGACTCAGCTTAACGAAATAGACTCAGCTAAACGAAATAGACTCAGCTAAACGAAATAGGCTCAGCTAAACGAAATAGACTCAGCTGAACGAAATAGACTCAGCTAAACGAAATAGACTCAGCTAAACGAAATAGACTCAGCTAAACGAAATAGACTCAGCTAAACGAAATAGACTCAGCTAAACGAAATAGACTCAGCTAAACGAAAGACTCAGCTAAACTAAATAGCTTCAGCTAAACGAAATAGACACAGCTAAACGAAATAGACTCAGCTAAACGAAATAGACTCAGCTAAACGAAATAGACTCAGTTTAACGAAATAGACTCAGCTAAACAAAATAGGTTCAGCTAAAAGAAATAGACTCAGCTAAATGAAATAAACTCAGCTAAATGAAATAGACTCAGCTAAACGAAATAGACTCAGCTAAACGAAATAGACTCAGCTAAACGAAATAGGTTCAGCTAAAAGAAGTAGACTCAGCTAAATGAAATAAACTCAGCTTAACTAAATAGACACAGCTAAACGAAATAGGTTCAGCTAAATGAAATAAACTCAGCTAAACGAAATAGACTCAGCTAAACTAAATAGACACAGCTAAACGAATTAGACTCAGCTAAATGAAATAGGCTCAGCTAAACGAAATAGACTCAGCTAAACGAAAAAGACTCAGCTGAACTAAATAGACTCAGCTAAACGAAATAGACTCAGCTAAACGAAATAGACTCAGCTAAACGAAATAGACACAGCTAAACGAAATAGACTCAGCTAAACGAAATAGACTCAGCTAAACGAAATAGACTCAGTTTAACGAAATAGACTCAGCTAAACGAAATAGGTTCAGCTAAATGAAACTCAGCTAAATGAAATAGACTCAGCTAAACGAAATAGACTCAGCTAAACGAAATAGACTCAGCTAAACGAAATAGACTCAGCTAAATGAAATAAACTCAGCTAAACGAAATAGACTCAGTTTAACGAAATAGACTCAGCTAAACGAAATAGACACAGCTAAACGAAATAGACACAGCTAAACGAAATAGACTCAGCTAAACGAAATAGACTCAGCTAAACGAAATAGACTCAGTTTAACGAAATAGACTCAGCTAAACGAAATAGGTTCAGCTAAAAGAAGAAGACTCAGCTAAATGAAATAAACTCAGCTAAATGAAATAGACTCAGCCAAACGAAATAGACTCAGCTAAACGAAATAGACTCAGCTAAACGAAACAGACTCAGCTAAACGAAATAGTTTCAGTTTAACGAAATAGACTCAGCTGAACGAAATAGGTTCAGCTAAAAGAAGTAGACTCAGCTAAATGAAATAGACTCAGCTTAACTAAATAGACACAGCTAAACGAAATAGGTTCAGCTAAATGAAATAAACTCAGCTAAACGAAATAGACTCAGCTAAACTAAATAGACACAGCTAAACGAATTAGACTCAGCTAAATAAAATAGGCTCAGCTAAACGAAATAGACTCAGCTAAACGAAATAAACTCAACTAAACGAAATAGACTCAGCTAAATTAAATAGACTAGCTAAACGAAATAGACTCAGCTAAACGAAATAGACTCAGCTAAACAAAACAGACTCAGCTAAACGAAACATACTCAGCTAAACGAAACAGACTCAGCTAAACGAAACAGACTCAGCTAAACGAAATAGACTCAGCTAAAAGAAGTAGACTCTGCTAAATGAAATAGACTCAGCTTAACTAAATAGACACAGCTAAACGAAATAGGTTCAGCTAAATGAAATAAACTCAGCTAAACGAAATAGACTCAGCTAAACTAAATAGACACAGCTAAACGTAATAGACTCAGCTAAACGAAATAGACTCAGCTAAACGAAATAGGCTCAGCTAAACGAAATAGGCTCAGCTAAACGAAATAGGCTCAGCTTAACGAAATAGACTCAGCTAAACGAAATAGACTCAGCTAAACGAAATAGACTCAGCTAAACGAAATAGGTTCAGCTAAAAGAAATAGACTCAGCTAAATGAAATAAACTCAGCTAAATGAAATAGACTCAGCTAAACGAAATAGACTCAGCTAAACGAAATAGACTCAGCTAAACGAAATAGACTCAGCTAAACTAAATAGACTCAGCTAAACGAAATAGACTCAGCTAAACGAAATAGACTCAGCTAAACTAAATAGACTCAGCTAAACGAAATAGACTCAGCTAAACGAAATAGACTCAGCTAAACGAAATAGACTCAGCTAAACGAAATAGACTCAGCTAAACGAAATAGACTCAGCTAAACGAAATAGACTCAGCTAAACGAAATAGACACAGCTTAACGAAATAGACTCAGCTAAACGAAATAGACTCAGCTAAACGAAATAGGCTCAGCTAAACGAAATAGACTCAGCTGAACGAAATAGACTCAGCTAAACGAAATAGACTCAGCTAAACGAAATAGACTCAGCTAAACGAAATAGACTCAGCTAAACGATATAGACTCAGCTAAACCAAATAGACTCAGCTAAACGAAATAGGCTCAGCTAAACGAAATAGACTCAGCTAAACGAAATAGACTCAGCTAAACGAAATAGACTCAGCTAAAAACAGAAACAAAAAACTCAGCTAAGAGAACACATTGTTGAAAATGTTCATCCCTCCACAGCTATCTTTCAGACACATCTATCAACAACTTGGACAGAAGGACAGTTTGATACAATTGTCACCGAAAGTATGACAAAAAATTACAAAATGAGCATTATCTTCCACTCACCCCGAGATGCGGGGAAAATTTTTTTTGACCTGCGCGTGTTTTTTTTTCACACAAGGTCAGGTAACAAACAAACGTCAGATGTTGTTGAGTGATAAATCATTTTAAAGGACTTTAAATCCATTTTAGGTTTTTTAAATCCATTTTTTGTTCGTTGTTAAGCTTTATTATTTGCAATGATGACTGCGCCTAGACCACTCCGAGCCTCTTGCACAGTGGCCAGTTTCTGTTCCGATCACCCTGGAAAGAATGGGACTATGCAGTATGGTGGATTTTCTACCGGATTTCATTTAACTCAAAAAAAGCCCTAGGGTTCAAGTCTGATAAAACAAAAAACCATTTTCACACTTTCAAAAGTAACCCTCAATTTATCTCTCAACTTGAAAACAGAACCGAAGCGGATACTCGCAGCACTTGCGATACAAATGAAACCTTGCATTGTCAGCTTACGAATAGAAAATTGAACGGAAAGCACTGAGTCAAGAAATCATAAATGGAAAAAACAACATCTACAAAAGTTTCACATCTCCAACGCGACTGATATTCAATTTCACAGTAAATACAGCCGCAAAACAAAATCACTAGAGTTACTTAAGCATTCACTATCGCTTTTATCGAGCAATTACTCAATCAAAAAATGCTATCAAGACAATCTTTGTTATCAAAATTTTAACCATTCCGTTTCAAAACTCAACGTTTTAACACCCCAATTCTTATGAAACAGACAAAAACATACCAAGTCAAAAAACACCAACCAAATCCATATCAGGGAAAAAATGAACGCATTGAAATTCTGTTTAGAATTAGAACGAATTTAAAACTATAAAAAAATAGTTACATCAAAAAATTTAATTGATAGACAATTAAGGAAACAAAAACTAAGCAGACAAACGCTAGTCCTAATATTTCAAATTTCCCGGAACAAAATTCAAATTAATACTTAACAAAAAAAGGTCCGCGCGGGATTCGAACATTCAGACCTAAAGATCCCGAAAAAAACAAGTTCAATGTCTCACAGATTTATAAGAAAACTTGTTTACAAATTATTGGAAAAAGTCTAGTTCCCGATTCCGTGGCTCTCGCAAGTTAAAAAAAAAACTTTTGCTTAATTCAGCAAAAAAGAAAAGATTTCAAACTTATTTCTAGATTAGTTATAGATTTTCTTGATTTTAAATTTAGCAATCATGACTGCAGTTTGAATTTTCTGTGCTTTGTTCAGGGCGAGTGGTGACTCTTGTTACATTCTCATTTTTATTACATTCTCATGACAAAGAAGCCTCCACAATCTAGCAAAAAGTTACACACTGGACCATTGTACCAACTCAAAATTATCCATAAACCCGCCTAAAGCGAAAAACGCGTCGTATGCGTTAGGTGTTATTATAAAACCTCATTGTCCGAGAAAAATTGTTCTGTTTTTCGTTCAGATCCTACTATCACACCACGCAGAAAAAACGACACTAAGTTGAAAAAAACTTTGTGCGAAACTCTAATTACCTTCCTGTATTAAAATAGTGTACTCGCAATTCAGAAAACCTCGATAATTTAATTAAATTTAACTTAAAAGTTCTACAAGATATGACATTTTACAAAAAGAAATCTTTAGTGAAAATATTTCTTGATTAGCATGAGTTACAACAGCAGCAGATTACTTGAAAATAATCAGCAGTACAAAGCAAATAGAAAGGTCAGATTGTGCAGCTATTAACTTGAGAAGTTATAAATGATTCAGTCAGCGAGAAAAAAGTTACCACGACCTGCTCGGTCTTCATAACAATATACAAAAGCAAGAATTCCTTCCGATAACAATAACGGGTGTTTTCAACTGTTCGTTAATTTGGGAGATCTCCAAAATCCCTTCTGTGATTTATGAATGCACTTGCGTACCAGGCTGTCTGTTTCACCACTCGTTGCACTTTGCTCGCAATGGCAGCGGCATCAGTTGAGTCAGGCTCTTGGAACTCTCCCTCCTCATTCAGCTTCTTACTCACAAAATTTATGCAACATTGCGCAGGCGTAGGCATGCCTCCCAATTCCTGGATCATCGGAGCAAGAGAGAATCTGACGTTTGCACCTCCATTACCTAGAAAGTAGCAACATATTAGGATTTGATTTCATTTCACGTTGATGGCATGAACAATTTAGTAAAAATTGTGAATTTATGAAGCACTCTAATGAAGCAAAGAAAATTTGAACAAACCAAGTTGTTTGCATAGCTTGCAAGGGCTCACAAAAAATTAGTTAAGGTTTTTACAGCAAACTATCACACCAACAAACGAAACTTTTGAAGGTGTTTTGATGGCTTAAATTCTTTGCAAAATTGAAATTCAATTTTCTGAAGTCAGCTAAGCTATTCAAGCGATGAAACTTCAAACTTCAGTTTGATCTGATTACCTAAAATGGCGTGCTTCAACTTACAGAAGACTGAAGCAAGCTTTTAAGTTCTTTGCTGGCCAGTAGCTTTTGAGCTTTTTGCTTTTAAGTAGTTTGATAGATTTGCAAAAATGTGTTCGACGAAAGAAGTGAAAAAATTTTGTAGAGCCAGCTATCAAATTACAAAAATTGAAACATTCAAATTTACTTCGATAGCTAACATTGGTTCGCAAGAAGTTTCAAAATCTTAAATTCAAGTAAACTTTTGAAATCTTGAAAAATAATATGCTAATTTGATTGTCGGAATCAACTCGCAAACAAAAGAAAGTTTTTTTGAGGCAAGCAACTCAATTACTGACAACTTGACACATTCCAATTTGTTTTGATAGCTCTCATTGGTTCGCAAAATGTTGAGCTAATTGGAAGTGAATATTCGAGCGATCAATCTTAAAACCAATTCAATTTGCTTTGACGGATCAAAAAAAATGATTCAAGGAAGAAAAAAAGCAAGCTATCCTGCCATGAAACCCAACCGAGCATTCTTCAACTTTTTCAGTAACTGGGACTTTGAAAAATGGCTTCTGCTGGCTTGAATTAAATCAAAGCGTTGGCTCTATGTTGCAAGCTATTCAAGAAATTGAAACACGAATAGTTTTAATTTAGTTTGATACAAAAATTGATTATTTACAAGTAAACTACTTAAATGCATCTGACAAAAATCTTCCAATGTAAAAGCTTCTTCACCGTAAAAGTTTCAAAAGTTTAAGCACAGAAATATATCGCCAAATTCAAACTATCTTCAAAGTTTTGACTATTAGTGAAAAGGTTAGGCAAAGTTGATCCGATCGCCAAATTCAAACTATCTTCAAAGTTTTGACTTTTACTGAAAAGGTTAGGCAAAGTTGATCCGGTCGTTTTAAAAATATATGTTCAGCAGCAAGTTTAACGGAGCAGCAATAAGATAACTCTTATCTCTTTAAATGAAGTATCATCATCAGAAAAATGCGAAATAATTTTTTAAAAATTTCTGAGATAGAAATTAGTTTATCTTTACGATCTATCGTTCTGCTACTCAGTTTGCCTTAAAAAATCAGATGCAAGCTATCATTTTATTGAACTTTGAACTGTTTTAAATTGCTTTAATATTTTGAGTGACTTTGCAAAAGTTGGAAAAACTCAAGCAAAAATTCAACCAAAAACGAGTTGAAACATGATAATTTTGTTCGATTGCTCTTGGGGCTCCTCCAGAAAAAGATTGTGTCAAGTAGATTCCCCCTACTAATCTTCTAAATTTGATAGAGTAGGCCCTGTTAGAAAAGTACGCAAGAGTAGTCGTCCCGCGCAAAACAAATAATGAGCATTTAAGTAGCATTTAAGCACTTAGCTCGGTAATTCAATAGACATCACCAGATGATTTTCCTCTGATTTTTCCACCATAACTTATCGCTTTTTTGTTTTAACTTGATCGACAGTTCAATTGATATCATTGAAGCAAAAAATGACTTAAACTGTGGCAGTATCTAGAGTGGGAGACCCTTAGCTTTTATTGGGACCCCTATATCGACTATGCACCCTTTATCGCATATGCAACCCTACGCTCAGCAACAGAAGAAAATAACCCCGATACGCGGTGATTTAACCATCAGGGGGCTATAATTATCAGGGGGAGCTGTATAGTCAAAACTGCCATAAAGAAGATCTTCATTTAATAATTAGCCAGCTTTGCCTTGCTCTGCCCTACCTTCTCATGCGATGCACTGCCTTGCTTCGCACTGCCCTACCATGCTCCTGGCTCTGCCTCGTCTTTTGTACCGCTGCCCCGTGTTGCCTCTCTTTTTACTGCCATGCCTTGCTCTGCGCTCCCTTTTTTTGTGCTGCCATGCCTTGCCCTGCGCTCCCTTTCTTTGCCCTGTGTTGCGCTGGATTGTTTTGTGCTGCTCTTACTTGCTTCGCGCTGCCCTGTTATGCACGTTTTTGCCCTACCTTGACTTGCGCTGACCTACCCTGCCTTGCTCTGTCCTGCCTTGTTTGAGCTGCGCTGCCCTGACTTGCATTGCCCTGCGTTGCGGTACCCTGCCTTGTCTTGCGCTGCTCGGCCTTGCTTTGCGGTGCCCTGCCATGCTAATCCTTTCCCGACCTTGCTTTACCATGCCTTGGCTCTTGCTTCGCTGCCTTGCCTTCATGAGATGCACTGCCTTGCTTCGCACTGCCCTACCATGCTCCTGGCCCTGCCTCGTCTCTTCTACCGCTGCCCCATGCTGCCTTTGCTGCCCCCATGCCTTGCCCTGCACTCCCTTTCTTTGCGCTACCATGATTTGTACTGCCCTGCCTTGTGCTGCGCTGCTCTGCCTTATTTTGCGCTGCCATGCTAGTCCTTGCCTTGCCCTCTTGACGCTGCCGTGCTGCTTTGCCGTGTTGCGCTGTTCTGCCTTTCCTTACCTTGCCTTGCGCTAGTCTGCCTTGTTCACGCTGCGCTGCGGCCCGCTGCTCTTCTTTGTGCAGCCAGGCCATGCTTCTCCTTGTCTTGTGCTGCCATGCCTTACAGTGCCCAGCCCATTCTTGCCTTGCGCTGCCCTGCCTTACGCTGCCCTCACTGTCTACCCCTCATTGCCCTGCCCCTTCTTGCTTTGGCCTGCCCTGCCTATCATTAAGCTGCCTTCTCTAACCTTGCATTGCACTGCCTTGCTTTGCGCTCAAAAGTTCAAGACAATCTGTCTAGATATTTGCCCTTGACCTTTACATGCTAGCTTTATCTTGAAATTTTAAATTGTGTACTTAAATCAATTTCTTGAGCGTTACATGTAGCGAGCTGTTAAACATGGCGCCCACAGCAGTAGAAAACGACTGACAATTAATTATAAGATTCAGAACTGATAACCATGCCATTTGTAAATAACCAGGATGCAAGAAGCAAACTTTCAAGCACAGCAATGAAAAATAACACCACTTCAAGCATCGTAATCAAAATAATTGCGCACCTACCTTCAAATCTAACCAAAACAAGTCGTTAGACCAAATAAGTTTAACTTCCATGAGCAATTAAACAATTAAGAAATCAGAAGATCTTTAAGCGGTTTTCAACACTAACCGAGAGAGTAAGAAATGATTCCAGCCGCTTTAGCAGAAAAAACATTTGGTCCGAAGTGGTTGATGATGTTGGCTAGTGCAGGTGGGACACACCTGTTATATTCTCCAGATATAAAGAGAAAAGCATCCGCGCTCAGCATCGTAGCTTCTGCATCTTGGAGCCATTGGGGTGCCTAGATACAAAAATCTCTTAGATATGATTACTACAAGTTTGTGTTGACAGTACTGAAAACTGTATCATACCTGAGTTTTACTTGGATACCAATGAATCGGTCTTTCCAACATTGGGAAATTGAGTTCCTTGGGATCTTAAACAAAACAAAAAAGTAAAAGAGGGCACAGAAAAATGTAGAATCCCAAAGCGGTGCAAAAATGAATTGGGTGTCGTCATATTTTTGAGAAAATTTTGAAAAAATAGTGAAAACAAATGAACATGGGAACTCAATTCTTCAGAGACCCATTATTTCTTAAGAACCAACTTTGATGATTGAACAAGCCACACAAAATTACATACCCATAACTGTATAATCATGGCCCTGTTCTTTTATGGCCTTGAGAGCTACAGCCAACACTCTGTCACTCATCCGTCCAGGTCTCATAGAGGACGTAATAGTAACAAAATTTAAAGCCTTCTGGGTCGCCATAAGTCTTATATATATTATTACAATCTGAAATTCACACTCATATTGAAATCTCAAATTTTAAGGGTAAGCCCAAACCGTCACTGTTTGGCCACAAAACACTTTAGAGTTGGTAGCAAACAAAGATCATACTTAGCATATAAACAAACACTATTTTCTCACAAACACTTTCGTATCGGAGAAATCGTTCTTGATATGCTATGGGACGCAACCAAATATGGTAGCATAACTAGACAAAGCCGAATAGAAAAAGGATAGCCGGTTGCTGTGCAAGTAGCACAGAACATTCCGACAACGTTAAAAAGAAAAACAACAACAAAAAAATGTTTTCTTTTGTTTTCTTTAATTTAGTGTAATTTTTCAAGGCATCAAAAAATGAATAGCAATTTTTTTTAATCACAATTTCTGCAATTGTTTCTGTATTGTGCTATCAATTTTTTCATTTTTAAAAGAATCAGTTTATTGCCAAGGAACACAAGGATTTCAATTAAAGACATTGAACATGTCAGCACGTTCATGCAGTACACGTGCTGTTACCAATGATTTTGTAACACAAGTTGTTCACCTGAACAAAATGTCAAAATTCCCAATCTTTTATATCTGGCCAACAGGCCTACTCCATCCTTATCTTGAGCCTTGCGTCAACAGGAATTTAAAAAAAATAGATCCATATTGATGAAAAGTATCGTGGAGTACAAAACTAGAATCTATAGAAAGTTAGCCAAAAGCAGCAGAGTTTAAAAAAAAAGAACTTACGCAATTTTCCATTCGATATTGTCTCCATTCGATATTGATATTAAGTTATTCTCCACCTAGTTTAAAATATTGGAAAAAAAAATGCTGAAATCAACTCATTTTGGAATAACTTCTCAGCTACGCGATAACAGACATTTTTGCGCGTATTAAATAAATATCTCGAAAGTAACGGAATATTTGTGCTCGGAGTGGGTTTTTTTATTCAGACAATTTCGACTTTTTAACTAGCCATTTTTGACGGAAATTTTTTTTTATCATTCAAAA
Organism: Symsagittifera roscoffensis; assembly: GCF_963678635.1. NCBI lineage: Eukaryota > Metazoa > Xenacoelomorpha > Acoela > Convolutidae > Symsagittifera > Symsagittifera roscoffensis. Next base: position 89,511,268 of record NC_087062.1, read on the forward strand.
GGTATTCTTGACCTGAGCGGAAAGTTGAAATGATATTTTACCTGTGATCATTTTTTGTAAAATTATGGGGGTTTAAACATTGTCATTTTGGCCAAATTGGGACAATTAACGCGCGATATATTTCGCGCTATTAACGCGTAAGCGGAGATTTAATCTATCTTAAAAATCGTTCCAAATTGGTTGAAAAAAGCTTATTTCCATAAATGATTTGTTACAAGGAGCGAAATCTATCCTTTTTTTACTTTAAGTGGCGTGTGGGGCGATGATTATCACAAAAAATCTCAAATTTTAGAAAAAAAACTCATTTTATTTCATTACATTTAATTTTTTTTATTATCACTGCTCCATAAATCTTAAAAGGCAGACGGAACATTCGGGGCTCCGCCCTGATACGAGCAGTCTTGCCTTTTATTTTGAGCTCAAGGCATCAATATATTTCCTACATAGGACGTATAATTAGTAGCGAAATTCGGTCAGACAAAGTTAATTAACAAGAGCAATTGAGCTATTTTATGCCTTCAAACCCTAATTTATTAGACCAAAGTTGTCTACAAAAACAACAAGACTGCTCGTATCAGAGCGAAGCCCTGAATGTTCGGACTGCCTCTTAAGGTCTATGGAGTAGTAATAACATGAAAAAAAAATTAAGTGTAATAAAATAAAATAAATAATAATAAAATTTGAGATTTTTTTGCAAAATCATCCCCCTACACGCCGTATAAAGCAGAAAGTAATAGATTTCGCTCCTACTAACAATTCAATTATGGCAAATGAGCTTCCTTCAGCCAATTTGGAACGATTTCTAACGCGGATTAAATCTCCGCTAGCGCGTTAATAGCGCGAAATGTATCGCTCGTTAATTGTCTCAAATTGGATATCTTTACGCAGTATAAAATACTTATGTCTGTTCCAGGTAATTTGACTGAAAGGCCAATAGCAGCTTGAAACCTCTAGCAAACCAAAAAAAAAAAATTTTCGAAGTAAAATTTCAAAACAATTTTTGAAAATTTAAAATACAGATTTTGATTTTCAATCCAGTAAACACGCACACGCAGTAAGAAATACTTAAGTCTGTTCATGATAGAATGATTTAAAGGCCAATATTTTCAATCCAGCAAATACGCACACGCAGTATAAAATACTTAAGTCTATTCATGATAGAATGATTTAAAGGCCAATATTTTCAATCCAGCAAATACGCACACGCAGTATAAAATACTTAAGTCTGATCAAGGTAATACAACTTTATGGCAACCTCACAAAACAAAAAGAAGAAACCTCATAAAAAAATAACATTTTAACCCTAAATGTAATCTGACTTTAAGGCCAATAGCAGCTTCAAGAAAGCTCATTAGGCGAAAAATAACGTTCTTGCTTTAACGTGTTCAATTCAAATCTTAAATATTTTTATCACCTCACATATCCTTTTGATCACCCCATAAACTGTTCATACTATTCGCATCGATACCATGCAATGAGAATGAATAAAACCCCTTCAAGTGTAAGCAGAGAGTTTTCAAAATTTTACCGACGCACATAATTAGATTTTCAAAATCATGTTAAGAGTCAATGCTTTCTCTGCTGAGTCCATTGAAAACAAAATATCCAAAAACTATTTAATTTAAACTAAATTATCGCAAGGGTAACAATGCTCAATCTTGTGGTAAATTAGAAGTACCCGCAGTTACAGTTTCACTGCGTTCTTCTGATATTCTATCAGTTGCATTGATCGTGCCATGAGCCACATTATGCAGTGTTCGGTTGATATGTGCGACGTCATAGTTAATACACGCAGTCCAGTTGACCACATCTCCGAGCGCCTTGAGTGAGTCGTTGAATTTGTTCATCACCTTCAGCCAGTTGTCTGCCTCAGAGGCCAGAGTGCTAACTTGCAGCTGCAGGTCCTAAATCATCAACAAAACTACCCGCTCTGATTCTATGCGTATCACAAAAGAGTCTTTGGAAAAACAAGCAAATACTTCGGTATTTAGATGATCGCAAGATATACTATGTTTATTTGTCAACAGTATAACTACCTCATTTCGTGCCAGAATTATTTAACAACAGTGTTTTCAAATGGCAAAAAGAAGCTAACACAAGTGATGGCGTTCAGTCTACTCTCGTTCAAGTATGCCCTCGCTATGCCCTCATTCAGATATTCCACTGCTAACTCAGTCGTCTTGGATCCGTTGGCTACCAGTTGTGCTTTGGCCTGGTCTAGTCTATGCTTATCGTGACTCTGCTTCAGAACATGTTTGTGGTAGATCTCCGAAAGAGTCTGGGGATCTCTTTCCGATGAAGCGCTTCCGTTAGTGCTAGCAACTGAAGACATCATTAAGTACATTCGGACAACCAGAAAGGTAGCTCACTCTTTTTGAAGCACCAACATTACAAACAATTGTATCTACCAGAATTTCAAACAGGCTCTGAAAAACATAGTTTTCAAATATGAGATGATGTAATCAATTTTGAGGTTATGTAAGCGATTTAATTTCTACAAATTAAAACTGGATAAAAACTATTCATTTACAAGATTTAAATGAAGATGGCAGTTTACGATCGATGAGATAGAATAGAATTAGATAACCATTGTAAACATTCCACAAAACACTAACTCTAGATGGTATAAATATTGACACTGTTTTCACTAAAAAAAAACCAATTATTATCTTAAGAAAACACTTATCAAACTTTCATGAATTTCAATTTATGAAGCACTACAACAGCTACTAAATATGCCGAAAGGAAATAAAATGCATTTCGTATTACTAACCAAACGTACGCACTTGCAGTGTGATTTGCAATCATGTATGATGTTCTGGTATGCCATGCTACAATTTCAGATATGGAAAAAGTTAGCACTTCTAGTTCATGCAATTGAATCGGAAACATTTCTAAAAAATCAGTTTCCAGATAGCCCCGTACTCCTTTAGGGTCAAATAACGCATTCGAATCTATGAGCTGCTTGACTGAAACAGCAAAGCCTGCCATGTCAATACAAAACTTCCTTTCTTTATTGAAGAACTTGCCAGGATATCTTGTACGCCAATTAACAAAATTGCCTTGATCGTTGGATACTGGTCCTTCCACGTCTTCATTGATCAAGCCAACATTGAACACTGAGATGTTCTTTGTCTTGAAAAGTCTCGGCAGTAGCATTGAGTTGTATGTGTTATCATCATCAGCGAAGTAGACAACAGAATTATGGTAAGAAGAAAAGTGAGATTGAAGCAGTTTGATAGCCAGATTTCTCTGTTGAGCACCCTTGTTATAGCTCGAAGGTGCACCTGATAGCTTTTGATTGATGTAGATTAGTAGAGGAAAGTCTTTTATCAGCTCATAAACCTCCGAGTGCCGACATCCCGAGTCCTCGATCACAATCCAGACAACATTGTCTAATAGTAAAAATGATTGTTTCATCCTGAGCATATCCGGCAATTGTGTTATTCTGTTATAGGTAGGAGTAACAACAAACAGATACTGTTTATTATTCTTTCCACTACTTAATATAAGCTCGCCTGCTCCAGTTTTTATCTCAGCCGGAAGGCAGCTGGGTTCATTCAAATGCGGTAGACTCCATTTTGCCGAATTGAACCATATATATAGACAAAAAGATAAAATAAATATCAAATACACCCGTTTAGGGTCATAGCGTTGAATACACCCCATCAATGTACAGAACCTGAAAACAAAAGAGTAAAACACTTTCTGAAACACTCTCGACTGGAACAATCTGCCACAGGAAATAGTGCAAAGCAAGACCATCGACGAATTCGAGTGGAAACTGGACAAACATTGGAAAGCGATTGGAATTGACACGTACGACTTCGAACGGGGATAGGAAAAAACATTTGAAATGACCATAAGAGGCACTGCCTAATGGTCATAAAAAACTTGACTTGACTTGAAACAAAAGATAATCTTCGCATAATAAAGACGCCTCATTTCAAAGCATTACTGTTTCTCAGCCTGGTAGTTCATACGATCACCTCGTTAACGTATTGGCAAACTATTTTGAAAAAATGAGGGGTAAAACATTAAAACGAAGTCAAAGATGGTAAGGGAAATCCTGGAGAAAACTAATTTGGACTTGTGCAATTCTGCCAGACTGGCACAGCGCAACCTTCCGGCCAAACACGAAAAAACGATTAAAGGCCTTAACGACGAAAAAAGCTGCGAAGGAGGGTAGAAATAATCTAGAAATTTCAATTTTCAAAATTTTGATTGTCGAACGAATATTTCTCAGAAACACAAAAAAAGGCCATTCTGACTGAAAAAAGGTGAAAAAGTCAGAACAGCAAATATAGTGAAAAACAGTCGCACGAGAACGATAAAAACAAGAAGCCTCTTATCGTGACGATCACGCACGATAAGACACTTAGCAGAAGAAAATAGTGAGAAGGTAGGCTTCAGTGGGAAAGGAATATTGAGCAGTACCCTCCCGTGCCACTAATTGGAAGTAATAACGACGTTATTACAGGAAGAACACGAAACGGTGAAAAACGACTAGAATAAAGTTGAATGACGCCTGCCGGTCGTTAATAAGTACTTTTTTTACGCTCCGTCCTTGTGTAGTATTTGGGCGAATGTTACATAGACGTTTTTATGGCGCTCATGGGTGGGCCTGTTAAAGGCATGAGACCATCATGAACAGCAAACGTTTCAGCGACGAAATCTCCTCTCCGGTCGTATGCCCGAGAAAGAGGCCTTAGTGATGTTTGTTGTACTGGCGGAAGGTACGTACCCTCCGCCTAGTACTATTTAGTTTTTTAACTTAGTTAAGACCGAAAATTCCGGGGGCCGGAAGGTTATGTGGGAAGTCATGAGCCCGCTTGTCCCAAGGTCCAAGGACCAAAAACAATTAAAGAGAAAGCGTAAAACCAAACAAAAATAGTGTATAACCAAGAAAAAGCCAAAAACAAATTTATTTGAAAACAAAAAAGTACAAAAAACAGTAAAAAATCCAAAAAAGACCAAAAACAGTAAAAGCATAAAGTGACAGTTTATATGTTATTTCCGGACGAGATGCGATCTTACCTTCCTATTTGCTGTTGTTTCAGATTGATTTATATCATTTCTGATAGAAAGGTTGTAAGTTTTGGTGACGGGTTGGGTACCCTCCCTTGAGTGTAATTTGAGTATTTAAGCACGTTAATGGTGATTTTGCCGGTGACCGGAGGGTAGAGTGGCAAGCTGACCGACGCGTTCCACACTCAAAAAGTACATCAAGGACAACATCCACAACGACTGTTGGCTATTGTTGAAACAATTTTAGTATCGTTCGGGTCCTATTTCATCAAAACTTAAGAGGTGGGGAGCACGATTGGTGCGGTCCGATTGTACCCACCATCGATCACGAATTTCCGAGTTAAGGGTCTTAAAGAGGGTATAGTATCTTTCATTAACGACTACTAAAAGGTTACTGTCCTTACTATATATTACTTATCTCCTATTCAGACCCGAGAAACACCCCAATTTTGTCGAAAATTACTGATTTTCGACCAAGCTGTAGACACCCAAAAATTTGGATATCCGAGCTTTTTCGAACAGCAAAAAGCTTTTAAACAGGGAGTAACTACGTAGTTTGGTCCCTCTAACTATAGTAACACCACGGAAAAAGACTTAGTAGAAGTAAGCGAAAACAAAATTTTTCGATCAAAATTTTGATAATTTTCCGAATTTTGTCATTCGTTTTGGGGATCGAGTTTTTGAGTTTTTAGAGTTATAGCAAAAAAATTTTTGCGTTAGGAGTCTACCAACCTAACGTGCTCGGTTATTAGAGAATTTTTTGAGTAATCCTCCTATTAGCTCCGTGGATTGAGCTAACGACTTAAAGATTGGAAAAGGAAGGAATCGGAGGGTCCCAATTTGATAGGTATTGGCCAAATTTTTGTTTTCAAACCAATTTTGGCCCTGTTTTTTGCATTGTTCCAGTGTTGTACGGGGCTACTACGCTCGTTTCATTTGTTTTTAGGCACTTTCACCTGGAATTGCGGGAAAAGTCTTTCAGAACCTTAATAGGTAGTGAAAAAAGGCCATTTAGACGAACGCAATTTTGGCAATTTCTCAAATACTAGCAAACCAATCGGGATAATTATGGTACCATAAGTCGAAATTTTTGTTCACTTTCCCGGACTGCAACCGTTTTTGGGTTGATGATCTCGGAAAAGAAAAATTGTTTAGAATTTGTTAGTTCGGAGGGTCCAAATTTTAGGGAACCCTCCGAGCGGCAGAAAATTTTTTAAGATCATCTTTTCATCCAATTGGGAAGGTTAACCGTGTCAGCCAACCTCGTTTTAAATCAGTTACACCGCATTTGGAGGCTTTACCGCGGAGAATAACCCTTTTTCTTGATTTTTGGGGAACCCTCCGAAGTAACCCTCCGGAGTCAGCTAAGCTCCTTAGCAATCCTCCTTAGTGGAAATTTTCCACGAGACCCTCCGAAGAAGTTAAAACAATCCCCACAGAGATTTTAGCTTGTTTTGACACCTTCTGGGACTACTTGCAGACCCTTCCAAGTGATATTTGGAAAATTTGAAATTTCGAAGGAACACTTCGAAGTAACCCTCCGGAGCATATTAAGCATCTTATTGACCCTCCTTAGTGAGTTAAAGGGGACCCTCCGAAGTAACCCTCCGGAGTGACTTAAACCTCCTTACTGAAAACTTAGGGAAACCTTCTGGGGCAGTTTGAGCAACAAAAATATCCATTTAGGATCGGGATAAAAGGTCAAGTAAAAACGGGCGTGCATATTAGGATCACAGGAGCCCATTTGAACCGGAAATTCGTGATCAACTTTGGATTCTAGATCGGGTCTGTCAGAAGTACCCATCCAAAATTTTTTTTTTTGATTGTGATTTTTGTTGTGTGGTTGCCTTGAGCTACTTATTGGGAAAGCTCGGGCAATCCGGGAACACATAAAAAAAACCCCGGTGAGTGTTTTAGGCAGATACATATTCATTTGAGAAGAAAAATTGTTCCCTGCTCTCGTACACTTGGGGCGTCCCGGGTGTGGTGGAGCTTTTTCATAGACTTTAGAAATTTTTCGATCAGAGGTTGCCTTGAGCTACTTAATAGGAGAGCTCGGGCAATCGCAGGACATCTGAAAAAAGACCCCGGTGAGTGTATTAGGCAAATACACACTCACTTGAGATGACAGTGTCCTGGGCTTCGTTCTTTTGGAGTGTTCCGATTGAGGGAAGTCTTGTTCTTTAAGACTAATTCTTATTGATCTATTCCTGAATCATCACTGCCTTTTTACAAAAGATTGTTTGATTTTAACAAAACAGTGATCTGATATGAGTGTGGCGGTAAATTGATACTGACGAAAAGTCGCTGTCCCTGGTAGGATATTCTTATCTGATTATCAATTGTGTTTTGTGTATTGACTATATCTTGTGAAAATATTGTGATACTGTTATACTAAACAACGGGGCTGTGTTAGCATTTTATCAATACTGAGCAGGCCTTTTGTGTAACTTTAGCTGAGTCACAATTATTATCATCGAGGAATCTAAGAGACATTTTTGATACTGACGAAACCAAGTAGGCAGCGTTAAGTAAATTGACTTGAACTTATTTGTGGTACGTGTACATCGCCATTAAATTGTACAAATATTACTATTTATTACAAAGTATGAAGCGTAGAGACTCGCTAGGATTGACTACTAAGATTCCCAGGCTGAGCAAGGGAAGCACGCGAAAGTTTAAAACTAGTCGTAGCCAATCTTCGTTTAGCAGCGTTTCCGACGTTTTTGCTGACAACGAATCGACTAAAGGTCGAGCTGATTTTTCAGTGAACGGAATGAGACCAAGGAGCGAGAAGAACCTCGATGGCAGTCAAGGGCAAAGTGATGCGATCGGACCGGCGAGCGAGGCACTTGTGGACTCCTTCGACGAAGGGGAACAAACGCTCATCCGACCCGACTTTGAGCCAGGTGAGGACCTCGAACGGGAGGAAATCGAAAGGACGGAAGAGGCCTCGGAGCGTTCCGAGGTCGAGCCGCGAGAGGAAGTGTTGTTCAGGGGAATGTCCAAATCAGAGAATAAGAGTCATAAGTGGAGAAAAGAACTTTGACATCCAACCAATACCCACTCATCTCTGGCCAAGCAGAGCATGAACGCGATGATGTCGAGTATAAGCCCGAGTGAAGAAGAAACGGGTTCGAAGGCCAAGAAAAGCTGGAAGTCTTTGTACGATGAGCGCATGGCGTCACTACAAACTGAAGGTCTATCTTCCAGTTATGACCATCCGGAGATAACCCACCCGGAAGTGAATTTCACGCCGTGCCCATGGAACGACATGAGCAGGAAGGCGTTGTCCACTTCGCCGACCAGGCCCATGTCTGATGGGATAACCCTGGGAGCATCCTCAACGTTCGACAAATTGATGATGTCGATGGGCAAGCAAAAAGGCGGTGCGTCATCGAGTACCAGGCTGCAACCGCAGTTGACCTCATCTTCTCTGGGGCTAACCCCGACATTTGGGGCGGCTGGCGATTGAAGTGACATGTTTGCTGGCGTAATGACAGGCCTGGAAGAACTGCGACCGCACATGACTAAAAGAATAGACCAAGTCGACGAGAGAGCTCACCAGGGTCGAGAGAATTTGCGAGATGAACTGACACACGAGAAGTCGCAGGCGAGAGTCGATCAGGCTCAATTGATTCGCAACACCGATCAATGCCTGGCGGAGAGCTTGGCACAGGCAAACAAGGAGTCAGAGGAAAGAGAGGCTAGGATGACAAGAGAGATCGAGCGATTGTTGAACGATCATGACAATACCTATGCTCATACGAAGACTAGCCTGGAAAAAAAGTTAGATGCCAAATCGGAGCTGATGATGCGGATCTTAAACGGAAGCAATCGGGAGGAGCGTTACAACCCAAGGGAGCGCACACGCCAGGCGAATGATGGAGATGGAGCAGGCAACTATGCCGGTGCCCAGCAAAATTCGAGAGCGAATTACGAATCTAGGAATAGGGAGCGGCCCAGAGCAGCCCCATCGAGGCCAGGTTGGACGAACCCGGTCCCGCCGGAGACGGATGCCACCCCGGAGACAAGATTGCCCACTGTGCCACAAGTCAGATCGGTGCCAGATCTGACTACGGTCTCACAGGACACGACGATGTATGCCTCGATGTTTGAGCCTCTGAAGAGATCTCTCGAGACATTCATCACCAAGCTCTCGAAGTTAACCGAGAAAGCAGAGAGGTCAAGAAGGACAATGAAAAAGCCGAAATCATACAAAGATGACTCAGACGGCTGCATTGATACTTGGATAGAGGTGATGAAGTTGCACTTTGAAGAAGAGAATCTCTCAAAGAAACAGGAATGCAGCGCACTGACAAGCAAGCTGGAGGGTACCGCCCTGAATTGTGTAGGGGCAAACAGGGCCAAGGAACGAGACAGCGCTCGCAAGATATTTGACATCTTGCTGAATCGTTTCGGCTCTGGAGTACAAGGGCATCAGGCTATGGTGAAGTTCGAGAGGAGGCGTCAAAGAGATGACGAATCCATAAACAAGTTTTTGGACGACCTTGAATTACTTAAGAGGAGAAGCAACCCCGATGAGAGAATATCCGAGGGGAACTTAGCGATTGCCTCGAAGTTCATGGATGGAGTGAGGAGTGAAGAGTTCAAAACAATGCAAGCCACACACTTCACCCTGTCGCTTGACCAGGTACCCACGCCCGATGATTTGCGTATGAAGTCGCGTGAGTACTTGCTCATAAAACCGAGGACGCAAAACCGTTACAGCAATTAGGGCAACTACAGCGGAACAAACACTGGCACGAACTCCAGTTGGTACAAACCTCGTGACGACATTGATAAGAGGAGGTCATGTGCGGATTGTGGCTCGATGGATCACCATGTTTCCGCATGTTCTGCTTACAAACAGAACATGAAGGCAATATGCCACTTTCTCGACGACGTTGATGCGACCGACGAGGACCACGAAGAGTACGTTAGAGGACTCATTATGAAGTATGGACCGAGGTGCTTCTTCTGTAACTTCTGGAGGGACACTTCAAGTCGGACTGCACTCAATTTTGAGATGCAGTGGCGGACGCGAAACATCCCCACCATGAAGAGGCGCTTTGGGGCGTCAAAGCCAGTCGAGCGCGTCTGATGAACGAGGCTGGGTCTCGAAGAAACCGAGCACTTTTACGACTAAGAAGATGAAGACTATGCTTGACGAGGTGGTAGCCTCGAGCTTGGAGGCAGAGTTGGCCGGCCCGCTCAAGGTGGATTATGGTTTGGCAGCAAGGACAGCGTTGCAGAATGTCCAACAGGAGCTAGCCACGAAAGAATTTGAGCAATGGGTAAGGTCGGAACTAGAGAGCACAGATTTTCGGGAAAAATTTGACATTTAGAGTAGAACAACGAAAGAGGAAACACAGGAACCCAGAAAGCAGAGACTAAAGCTAAATGTCATATCGGGTAGAATTTTTGGCATGACGAAAGAAGGGACGAAGATAATGTCCATTATCTCAGTCGCAGGACACCAGGTGGTCAAGAACTTGAGTGAGCCGTCCGAGATTACACTGGTCCACCTGGACATTTATGCATACTACCTAAGGGAGAAGGATCCCAAGCTAGACTCCAGGGCAGTGCGAGCGCTGCTCACGACATGAGGTCCGAGGTTGATGAGAGTGGATGGACATTACATCGAAGTCCATGGCCCATATCCGATTCTGATGAATGTGGACGGCATCAATATCTACACAAAAGCTCACGTAACTGATGCGAGTGATCAGGTAGGCCGGATATACATTGGCCAAGAAGAGGTGAAGGTGCGACGGATCAGACACAATGCCATGCTTGAACAGGATGCGGTCCACATAGGTTGCGAAGCCGATCTGGCAGCACATGTGCTAGATGTGCAGGGCAGGCAACTTTCAGTAAAAGGACTGTTAGACACGGGTGCAGTGGTCAGCGTCATGCCAGTCAGCACCTGGACTGATATGGGCTTTGACAGGTCGAATCTAATACCGACAAGTATCAGACTGGCAGCTGCCAATCAGGTAGCAATCTATGTGACAGGACGGACCCCGATCATATCATTGCAGCTTGGAGGAAGACATCTTTGGATGAGCTTCCTGGTGGTGGAAAATTTGGACGAATCCGATCAATTCATCCTGGGAAGGGACTTCGTACGCAACCTTGATGTCACGATCGACCTCAATGACGGGTTGATTAGGATCAAAGATCCTGAGAGGAAGTATGAAAAGAAACCTCATAATAAGATCTTAATTAACCAGGCTAAGGTCCCAATTTTTCTGGATCGAAAAGTGAGATTGAAACCAAACCAAGCCGTGGTAGCGACGTTTAGGATGAGGAATCTAAATAAACTCAGTAATGACAGACAGGTGTGTCTGGTACCAAATCCAAACAGTAAGAGCTCGGCTATTTTAGGAAGAAGCTTCTCACTCACTCAGAGCGGACTGTGTGTGAGTGTGTTGTTGAACACAGAAGCAACAACAGTGACAATACAGAGGGGAAAGAAACTTGGATACGCATTGCCTCTGAACACAGACTTTCAGTGTGGAGTGTGCAGAACTTAAAAAAAATTTGATGTAACTGAATGTCTCTTGCATGCGAACCAAGAATGTATACTGAAGAGAGTAAATGAACTGAAATCTTCTAGGAAATTGTTTTCAATGAAGTTGAAACAGTTGATGGGTTGTCTAGTTGTTTGAATGTTTTTTCGAGAGACCGACAGAAACAGAGTTAGCAGCAAATAAACCGGTCCTACCCGAGATAGAACATTTGAAGGGTAAAATATCAGACAAGGAACTAGATTCGCTTAGGAGTTGCTAAGTCGGAATGCAGACGTTTTTTCGAAACATAAGGCCGACATAGGTTGCTGTAATTTTGTAGAACACGAAATTGAGATAGAAGAGGACTCAGTAAGAGGAGAATGACCCTATATAAATCGGAGGCATGCAGGAAAGAAATCGAGATGTTAATGGAATACGACATGATCGAGCCGTCGAAGTCCCCGTGGGCTTGTGGCGTGGTAAATGCCAAAAAAAGGAGGCAACTCAGGTTTTGTTGTGACTTCGGTTACTTGAACGCAGTGGCGATGAAGGACGCATACCCGATTCTCCGCATTGATGAGAGCCTTTCCAAGCTGGGGGACGCGATATTCTTCACGACGTTGGATTTGGGCTCCGCGTTCTGGCAAGTGCCACTCAGAAAACAAGATCGGGAGAAAATGAACTACTGGAGAAAAACAAGATCGGGAGAAAATACGGGAATCTCATCATGTGTTACGTCGATGATGTCGTGATCGCAACGCCAACCCTAGAGGATCACATAGAGAGGTTGGATGAGGTGTTTACTTGCATGAAGCAGGCGGGACTGAAGTATAAACCCTCACAGTGTGAATTCCTCAGAGATTCCATAAAGTATCTGGGCCGCCTGGTGGATAAGCATGGAGTGAGACCAGATCCCGAAGCGGTCGAAGCGGTTTTGACCTGGAAGGCACCTAAAACAGATACACAGCTGATGATCTTTGTGGGGTTTGCTAATCATTATCGAGAATTCATCAAGGGATACGCCGACAAATTATACCCCATGCAGCAGTTGATGAGAAATATGGGCAAAAAATTCACTTGGACTGATGAGACACAGGTCTCATTTGAAAACAGTAAACGTGAACTTTGCGAGGCACCGGTCCTCGGTATGCCAACGGAGAAGGGGATGTTCGTGCTGGACACGGATGCATCAGTGGTTGCGATATCGGGCATACTTCACCAGGAGCAGGAGTGGAACGGGAGAACGGATCTTCGTCCGATAGCCTACGGGAGTAAAGTCCTGAGTGATACTGAGATGAAGTACGGCGCACCAAAAGCGGAGATGTTCGCGGTGATCACTTTCGTGGAAAAATACAGGGCCTACTTGGGGAGTGCTCCCTTCAAGTTACATGTGGATAATCGTGCCCTTGCCTGGCTGAAAACCTATTCGATGGACCAAAGTTATATTGGTCGTTGGATCGGGCGCCTGGATGGATACCACATGATCATAGAGCACCGTACCCGTGACAAGCACCAAAACGCAGATAGCCTCAGTAAAAATACAGAATTCTATAAAAATACAGGCTGTCGGATCTCCTAAGGGCTCAACGAAGTGATAGAATGACGAGCAGTCTGAAGAGATGGATCGAGAATGGAGCACCTGACAAGGGAGACTTGGAAGAAGACAGCTGCAAGATCTTGAAGCAATTCTAACTGAAGAGAAACGACTTGTTGTACCTGAACAAGGACGGAATCGTAGCCTGTAAACGTAAAGAGGAGGACAAGGTCCTTTATAAATACAATTCAATAGTGTTACCACAGTTATACCAGACCGAATTGCTCTTTCGTTCACATGACCAGATGGGCCATCAAGGCATGGACAAAGTGTACAACAGGATACAGAAACGATTCGAATGGCCTGGTTTGAAGAAGGCTTGTGAAAAGTGATTCTCTGCATGCTTGTTGTGTCAACAGGCGAAAGACCCCAGGAAACTAAGATTCCCTCTGCAGTCAATAGAATCATCGGGATTCAACGAAGTAGTGCAGATTGATCACCAGAAGATATGCATGACAGCCACGGCCTACAATCAGGTGCTGGTAATGATTGATCATTTTACGAAAAATGCAGAGGCAGCCCCCTGCATGACAGCATCAGCGGAAGAAACATGCGATCACTTGATAAATGTGTGGATAGCGAGGCACGGCTGCCGCATCACATTCCAAGCGGACAATGGCAAAGCATTCGTGGGTGAACTCACGAAGGAGTTAATGAAAAGGTCGTAGGTGGAACAGTCTCATTCGACCACTTATCATCCACAAACGAATGGCCTAGCCGAGAGGCAAAATTGCACGCTAGTATTCATGTTGAGAGTCTATTGCTCATGCTACATGGATGACTGGGATAGACACTTGCCGCAATTGACGGGCGCTTAAAACAGCAACAGAACATTTCACCACGGGAATAAGTCCGCATATGTTGATAACTGGTCACGAGAAAACGCTTCCGTTGACGTTCTTCCACTCTGAATATCAAGGGAAGAGAACAGCACCGCAAACGTACGTGCGTGATGTTATTAGAAGACAGCAGGACCTCAATGACTTATGCAGGAGGAACACGCAAAAGGCGCAAATTAGACAAAAAAGAAGATTTGATAAAAGGACTGCAAATGCAAGAGCCTACTCAGTCGGCGATTACGTCTGGGTGTTCCAGGAAGTAGTTCCACCAAAGGAACCAAAAAATTATCAAAGACATGGCGCGGCCCATTTCAGATAACAGAGGTGCACCAAGGAGGTCGTTTTTATCGATTGAGCACTAGAAGAGCAGCTCATTACGAAAACATCCTACCACACAATGCCTCATCAGAGGACTGGTGCATCCCAGCGGACATGCAAGAGGGAGACTATTTGATAGTAGATTCTGCTTGTGAGGTGAATGAAAGGGGTACTCGCGACAAAAACGACGGGAATGAGGTGGTGGATGATTGCGACCTACCACTGGACCTGGAGTTGACCGAGCGAGTAGAGGTGGACGACGAAACTCTACCGTATGCCGAGGAGGAATGGGACTGCCCAGAACAAGCTGAAAATGACAAAGGGATACAACCTGACTTTCCTCTCACCATGGAGACACGCCAGAGCAAGAAAGGAAGGAGCAAGAAGAATTACAACCCGTCTGGCGAGGATTTTGTCATAGACAGAATAATTTTAAATGATATGATGAACTCGCTGGTAGGACTGGATGTAATGGCGGTGCCAAAAGAGATTGACATGGATCAGGATTGGATCGACGATCGTTCAGAACCGGAAGTGGAGTTTGAACCAGAGGAAGAGCAGACTCATGAGCAGGAACTAACGAACTTGCGAGTGCTCGAATGGCTCCATGATCTGCCGGAAGATCCTAAAGAGACAATATTGACGATTCAGGATGTCAATAAAGACGGCATCAAATACGTCAGTCATGACAATACCGAGTCCAACTGGGTTGCCCCAGATGGCCCTCTACGAGTCCCACAATCCAACCTCGATCTGCTCGACTTTGGGCGATCGACGGGGACATCGATGGACATTTTTGTCCGGGCAGCGGGGGTAGGACTCACCCACACCAAACACTTGATCATCAAAAAATTAAAATCGGCAAGAGAAACTGGGGAACTCGAAACGGAAGACGAGAACGCTAAAAAACCACCTTTTGGACAAAATTTTGAATCTTGTTTTGCCCTACCGAACCATTATTCAAACAATATCGTCATAACGGACAGCGATTTCATACTCACGGAACGTACATGCGCTATAGCGATAACCGCGGATGTAAGCTTCAAAACAGCACTAGCGGCTGACTTTAAAAGAGAGTATAAGAATATCGAGTTTTTATGGAAACAGAGTTCTGGTGTGGGAGGGATGATAGCGATGCCCCCTGTTGCATCACAGATACAAAGGAAATATTTGTGTTTCCTGGTTACTAAGGCCACTGATAGGCAACATGTAAATCCAGAGAACTTGGTATTGGCCTTGATTCGACTTAGGGATTTTCTGGTTGAGAGAGGAGTGACCTCTCTCTCGTTACCAGTCTATGATCCCAATAGGGGAAAGCTACATCCGAGAGAGTTGTACGCCGTTGTACACGTGATATTTTCAGAAACTGACATAGAGGTTTACTTACATAAAAAGTACTATCTGAGCATATGCTAGGAGTTGCATTCGGCAATAAGTGGTTTTTATTAAGCTTACTTTATAGGCATTAAGATTAAGTTTTGAGCTAGCTACTAGGGATTATGTTTTTATGTAATAGAAAGAACGTGTGATGCTTATGTGTTATGTTAGTTAGGTTATGTTTTATATGATATTTGTGTCATACAAGACCTGTAACACTCCAGGTAGTGAAGGTGACAGCGCTCAATTGTTTTATCTTGAGAAGGACGCAGGTGGACGATCCACCTTGGTGCTAGCTTTTAAATCAAGAACGAAAGCGAGTTTCAATGGATTGATTTTAAAAGATGTGAATGATGTTTTATCCCAGAAAAGGAACTAACTGGAATGACTTGTTGTTTAGATCTTGGTTGTTCACCGTCGCACTCTTCAATGGAACAAAAAGAAAATTTCAATGGATAGTTTTAAAGATCTGAATGATGTTTTATCCAGAAAAAGTGACGGTTTTAAGTCGTGACTTGCTTTTTAGATCTTGATTGATCAAATTTTGTTTATTGAAATTAACAAGCCGAAAGGATTTTGACGACGAAAATCAGCACGATAGAAATGGGTGACACGAATGAATTATTGGAATTCCTCTCAGCGAGTCTTGGAGCGACTCTAGACGAGATCTATCAGTGGCTGATTGATTGTGACTTAACACGAGAAGACCCGGGACCCGTGATTTTTGTGGTCGCCCTCCTCAACGCGTTGGGACGAGAGGGTCGAGGGAATCGCCCCACGGAAGTGGTGTTGATGCTGGCCTTCGGTGAGTACGGGACCGCCGAGTGAGGTCGAAATCGATTAATGAGATGGCGGCGAGGGGAAATGTCTGGACACGACTTGGCTCGTGAGCCGGGACTAGGCGAGAAGAGGAATCACCGGCTAGGTGAGATGCCCCTACCTGTTCAGCTTGCACGGCCGCTCATCGGAGCAAAAAGACTACGTGATGGGCCGGGCCCGTCACATTCAGTAGACTCTCCAACAGCTGCTCCTCCTCTGAAGAGAGTGAGGGTGAGCGAGATAGAGATACAGACCTCGGGGAAGATCGAGACGTTGGAGAAGAAAGAAAGGGATCAGAACGGGCTGTGTGCCAAACTGCAGGAATACAGACCAATAGCTCGAGAAAAGGATGAATGGAAAAAGAAACTTGAAGATCTGCAAGTGGCCTACAAGGAAGAAGAAATAAAACACCTGAAGGAGCTCTATAAGGCGAAGATGAGCCAAGTGTCACCGCCGGTTCTGGCGACGATGAAATCCTCGGAGGGATCCAGGGACACACACCCCAGTACGAGGGTACAGGAGCTGTGCGCACCGAGAGAGCCCGAGGCTCCTCAGGAGACATCAAACTCTGCCTCCAACCCAAGAAATACGATACCAGACCTTTCAGACACCTATCTCGCTCCTCAGTTCCAGGAGTCGTTCAATCAGGTGGCCACAGCAGCTATGAACGAGATCAATAGGACCACTAGCCGGACGCTGGGTAGGGTCGTCCCTTCCCAACGCTTTGATCGTTCTTCAAGCAGCTCGATGCGAATACCCCGAACTGTAGTATCAACGGGGACTGCGCATTTCGGAACCTTCCAGAAGTCTCGTGTAGTAGACATTAGAAAGAACCTAACGGTGCGCAACCAGTTCGTGCAAGTGGCCACGGAGCATCCTCGTGCTTGTTTGAATGGCATGGGCTGGAAACCCGCCACAAGCAACCAGGTAATTCCCCCAGGGAATCGGCACTCGGTCATAGGAGATAGTTTGGTGAGTTAGACGAGATCTTTGTCAGTGGTCAGACTACTACTCTATCTTTTGGAGGAGCTTCCGTGGCTCAGGTCATTAAAATGATGGAGTTCCAGGGCGAGGATTACCTGGACACGTTGTTGATAATGCTCGGACCGATGGTGTCTCGAGAGCCCCAGTGACCCCAGAGGGCAAGTGGGACCCCCTATTAATCTGCCTTTTGAATGAACTGAAGGAGAAATACAGGCCCAGACTTGTGGTGCTGTGCACGATACCGCAGAACCCGATGGTGGGCACTCTGGTGGCGGACTTCATGAACGGCAACGTGACCCGGTGGAACGAGATGACCCGCGGTCTGGTGAGAAGTAACCCCGGCGAGCTGCGACTCCTGGATCTTGAAAACATGCTGCGCATGATTGATCATCTCGCGCTCACCAGAGATGGAATACATTTCAACACCCAGCAAGGGAGACGCTGGATCAATGACGTGTTCCAGACGCAGTTAAGGGAAGTGGAGCAAGAATTGAGGACGACTAACTCACTGGCTTGGACCAGTTTGACTGGAGGAGGTCGAGTGAGGGGCAACGTGCCGGAATCACTCATCAATCGCCTCGGGCTCCTGGCAACGGAGACGGCTACAGCTGCTCCCGTAGCTCCTAGCTCGGATGTGAGGGAAAGGTTAGGGACTGCTCCTCCCCCCAGAGCACAACCGTTGGAGAGCCGACTTGGGAGATCGGTTGATCAGAATCGGACTAGCTCCCAGACCGCGCCTAGGAGGTATGACCCGCCCGCTACAGTAACCCCTGCTTCGACAACAGGACAATCGACGAGCGCCGTGCCAGCGGAGGGAGTTGAACCGAGCAGCGTGCTGCTTTGGAACCGTCCAGACTCCACCAGTGGTTGGGGACAATATAAGACAGACATGTCGGCGAAGTTGAACATGAACACATTGACGTGTCGAGAGGACGCTAGGAGGATGATTGGTGGATATGGCACCACAGTAACGAGGTTGTATCGAATACCGGGTGTGGACCAGCTGTTGGCGGAACAGGAGCAGTTTAGTTCCGCGATCACGCTCAGGTTCGTGGATCTAGATAGATTGCCTCAGAACACCCGATCTCTTACGGACGTCCGTCCGAGAGCCAGGGAATTGACACCACCTGCTCGGAAGGGCAAATTTCTGGCAGAGAATAAGCCCAATGACAAACACCAGAAGATGTACAGGCAGTTCTCCAAGCCACCCGGCCAGGCGCTTGGCGAGTACTCGAGAGACTGTCCCCGAGCGACCTCGGTGGAAGGGGACGATAGGAGATATGAAGGGCTGAAGGCACCAATGGGGAGGATAGGAAGGCACCAACAGGCATGAAGATAAGTGGGCGAAGGATAGTCAGCATGGAGCCACAAGTGGTAGTAATTGCCGGCTCGAATGACCACCTGCAGAGCAGAGGGTTGTTGTCTCGTCTGACGGATGGGTCGATCCCCAGCAATGAAGTAATGGGAGAGGCGATAATGACACTGCTCTCAGCCATGGCTGAGGTGGAGTCATCAGTACAACGACACTTCACTAAGAATGTAGTGAAGATCATCTTTGTATTATCACCGGGGTGTCAAGGATTGTAGCACAACTCGGTTGGTGCTGAATGAAGTCCTTTTGTTGGAGCTGTCCAGCTTCGCCAGGTTGCTGAAGTTGAGACCAGGGGTAGATGACGATCACTTGTTGGTACCAGGTGGCCAATGATCTCTGATTCAGACAAATGGGTTACCTGGAGAATGAGCAGGGGAGGACAGTTAGAAAAAATATGACTTCGGCAGAAGAGGATCTCATGGCATCGGCTTTGCGGACGAAGCCACACACCAACTCATGGTTGTACTTGTCACCGAGATTGTGTACCTTGGGAGAAGACGTTTTCGAGCATGCACCGGCGGTAATCAAAAAGATACACGCGTATCTGAAGAACTTGTTTAACGAGAGGGAGTTAGCCGGGGGCATGATGTTACAATTGATGCAGGACGTGAACACGATGTCATTGGACAAATTCCAAGCTGATATTTTGGACAAGAGGGCACAATACGACTGATCAGACGCTATCTTGGGTGAAATGGGAGTGGGATGGACGCCATCCTTCCTGACAAAGAGCTACCCGAGGGCCTCCCGGAACCTGATTGCGAGCTTTGTCAAGGATATCCGAAAACTATCGATCGGCCTGATGTTAGCCTTGTACGTGACATTTGGTCACGAGAATTTCGTGAAGGGACCTTCGAATCTCTTCACCCAAGCTTTGGCGGACCTGAGATTGGACGGACTCCTCACCCTGATCGCTATGACGTATGGTCAGTTGGGCGATGTGCTCGTGCTTTTGCGCTACCCAGAACAGCTTCAGTGAACGAGTCGTGAATTCAACGCGCAGTTGGAAACCGCCTCGCTCAGGAAGATGAAGGACAGGAGGATCCTCTTGCTCCAATATCTCCTTCAACAGAACAGGAGTATCACAGGAGAAGATAAGGTGGCGACGGATGCGGAAGAATGTAAACAGTATTTTGGCATGCCTTTGCTGACAGATCTGGCTGTTATGATGCGGATCGATCCGCTGGCTCTAATTCATGGATTACGGGAGTTCATCACGGTGGTATATGGACCCGTGATGTCGCTTGTATTCCCGGATATACAAGTGAAGGCATACAGGAACTCAGTGTTGTATGTCAACCTAGTCTCAGTGGTGGATTGCTCCGTGCTGAATTGGGTGGAGCAGAAGGAGCTGAGAGGGCTGGCTAGCGACGACAGGCTATTTGGAAGAATAGAGGAGCCAGAAATGGATGTTGATGGACTTCAACAACAACTTTAAGTGCCAAATGGGCCGCGAGGAACTTTCTCATGTCCAGTTCAATCCGAGGCTTTGGTATCTGAGACCAGTGGTGAAGGACTCAGGAGATGCGGGTCCCACTTTGACCAATGCCCTCAATACCCACCGATAAGGAGGATGTTGTTGGGAGTCACATCTCCTGCCATTGCCCCTCGCATCGGAGCGGCTCGTGATGCAGAAGAAAGAATGCTGAAATGGAGTGGAGAGATGGAGCCGCGCTTCATCAGTTGGAACGCTGCGGCCATGCATACGTTCGACTTCAAATTCCCAGATGCTTGGAGCCGAAAGAAAATCAAGACACCACCTTCCAGTAGACCAGAGGTCTCGGTTGACGTGTGGAACGATGTGTATACACCCGCAGATGATCTGTCAAGATTGAAAAGGTGAGGAGAGGTGAAAGTAGTAATCCTGGAAGTGGCAATAGAGTGCAGAGGACGCACGTACATAACGGTGAGGAGTCGGTAGAATTCCTAGTGAATGACGAATTATTCTACCATGCAGGGGATCTGATCGTACCGGCGCGGCCGGACTCGGGCATGGATCCGCGACAAGGCCCATTGGGACCTGGACCAAATCCAGATCCCTATGATGATGAACTGATGGATCAGGATGATGATCAAATGGAGGAAAAGGGAGAGAAGTCGGGTGGAATGGACATAGGAGCGTTGGAGAGAGAATTGCTGGAATACCAGTTTAGTGAAGACCAAGACGGGGAAGTCGATGGGAATCTATTGCTGATGACACCATCGTCTTTCATGTCCCCTACGAAGGAGACGCCGGCTAGCTTATCCCCAGTGGACCCAATAAGCCTGGCAATGGACTACCGGAGTAGGGACCTACAGAAACTGCTCCATGAGTCACCAAGGAGGAGGAAGATTGAGGAGACAATGGGGGTCTTCTTCCTGAGCACAGTACCGGAAGAGTAATGGGAGAGATAATAGAGCGAACTTGAACGTAAGACAGTAGTAACCTGGAACCGAGTGACCTTCATGGAGAGGACATGGGACGTGATACGTAGATACGGGACGCAGTCCGTAATGAAGGTGGGATTAAACCAACCCATCATGCGCGAGGTTCTAGAAAAAATAATGAACTCCGTAGAGTCTGATATTCTGACCGAGTCAATTACAGAGGACAGTGCCGATGATCAGCAGATCACGGGAAAGTTACCCGTCAGTCGAGCAAAAAAAGGGCTGAAGCGGTTGAAAGGAAAGACAGGAAGCTGAGCCGTGAACCAGAAACTGGTGAAGTCAAAAGCCAGCACAGTGGTGGCCTCGTTGGCAAGAGTAGCTCGTTCAGGCAAAAATGGGCAAGGAGATAGTGCGACGCTGGCCGGGGGAGAAAAAGAGAACCTGATACCCCTATGCTGTTAGCAGGTTTGACCACAACGGCCACGAAATCGAAGAAAAATGCACGGACTCTGGCGGATACTAAGCTAGAAATGGAGGTCATCAGTCAGTGTGGATCTGGAGGACTTGATGATTACAAACCCTCGCGAACCAACCTGGCCCGGATGAAGCTGGATGGACAACTAGACGTGGTCGAGTATAGTCGAATCACTGTGCCAGACTCGGTCCACGTGGGAGATCCGGCAGGGGGTTATGTGGAGATGCTGAAGGCGACGAATTCTGCGAGAGGGCACCTGATGACTTGGAATGAGAAGCAAGCCATGCAGGAGTATTTGAAGGAGCTGACGGAGAACTCTAACTTAAATAGGAAAGAAAACGGCACGGTGATGTCCTCGGAGGCAAACGAAATCGGGCTGGAAAAACTGCTAGAGATCTCTTGGAAGGCGGCCCTTCAAAGATACTTTGACGAGACGATGCATGCGCCGGCGACGGTGGCAGCATACCTGGCTTATCCGTGTACAAGAACTGACTTGCAAGTACGATTGGCCTGGTGTTTGATGGGAATCGAGGAGGCGGAATATGAAGCCAACAACGACTCGAAATCAAAGGAACAGGAACAGGAATTGATGGAAGCCCTGCGAATGTTGATTTCTAGAGACCATTCTGCGATAGCCTGAGCTAAGCGGAAGGATACCCTTTGCTTCGTAAAGTTCGTGGTGGATCGGATCTCCGCTCCTGTGTTGGGAGAATGCATAAAAACGATTCGGCAAGGGGGAGTTGATTGTGAACGAAACTTCCTGAGGGCACTCGTGGACCTATACCAGAACATGCCGCTGGCCATACCAAATAAGGAGTCGAACGACTTGGAGCGTTACCGCAGGTTGGAAGAAGTGAGAAGGTATGAAAGTGAGCCGGGAGTTAATTGAAGCAGTCAGGGGACAGAAAGAATATGCAACACTGGGGAAGTTGAAGTCGTTCCAATATGTGTCGGGCATACCGGGGATGGCATATAATCCCTTCGTGAATGAGGAGGCCAGGGAAGCGTACTTCGACTATGAGCAAGTTATAGTACTTGATTTCTGGGTTGAGCGAGTCAAGGAAACTGGCATGTTGATGGTGAAACAACCCAAGCTGGGAATTATTTTGGAAGAACGAGTGGTCGAACCCTCGATTCCCGAGCTGAAGGGGCCAGTGAGTTTTGATTGTGATTCTTGGGACGTTCCCTTGAAAACCAGCTTAGTAACCATGTGGGAACTCATGAAGCCTTCTTGGTGTCCACATCCAAACGCCGGTTTAATCTGGGATATGACGGCAAATATTAGATTGGACTTGGATGATGACGCGAGTTTACACGATCTGGCCATGATACACCATCTGCTGGCCATGAGAGCAACGAAGCAGAAGAACAACCCATCCACGGAACCATCCGAAGGAAGTCCATCGAGTGACTGGCTGAGACAGGGCACCTGTCTAGCTCACAGTATTGGAACGGACGGACATGTGTGCATCTCATAACATTGCTTGATTACGCTGAGCGAGCAGCATCGCCAATTGGCTCAACTGTATGGGAGGTTGAGCATGTCGGATAATAGTGGAATGGACTTGATTGCGGACTGTCATGGAGTAACGGAAGTGAACTTGATCACTGCTTTGGGATTTGGCAGCATGACGAGCTCGATAGAAACACTAGAACGCCTAGAGCTTGCCCATGGGCTAGTGAAGTCCCTCAGCGTGGAAGTATTCCCTGGAGCACTACAGACAGAAAAAAAAGATTGGAGGCTGGAGCCTCAGGGTATCGGACGCGGAGGAACATACTGATGACCCATGGGGAGTATCCTTGTCACTGCCTAGCGCAGACGTTATGGTACCCCAAACGCGGGAATCTGGTGTTAGTGTGGGACGTGGAGGAGTTGTACTCCACGGGGTTGCCCGATCAAAATCAACAAGTGTCAATTGTGGTGGTTAGTGCAATGCTGGCGGTGAGATGGTTGGAGACCAACGCGGGCACAAGTGAGCAGGAGTCGGCCGTGCCGACACCTGAGCAGCTAAGCAACGTAAAGATGAACCGCAACCTAGATTTTTTCAGAACCACCTGCAAGGTTCTGAGAATACCCAAAGCCATTGAAAGAATATGGTCAAGGCAAAGGTTGATGTCTTGGTTCACGGCGAAGCGTCATATGTCTAAGAACACGGAAGCCTATCAATCCTTCCAGCTAAATATAGGACAGGGAGCCTATAAAAGAGCATTCTTAACGCACAGAACGCTGTTACCACGGCGGTGAAGCGAGTGGCTGAAGCGCCTTGTGTTACGGAAACAGAAAAAAAAGAGGTCTTACAAGCTGACTTAGAACGGAATGTTAGCTTGTGTCTTCACAACACCTTTTGCAGGAACCGGGAGCAAAAGGTGAATGTGGACTTGCTACCTTGTTGCAAACCGATGCTCTTAGAGCAGGTGAGTTGGGGCACGGCCCGCAACTCCGTGAACATGCTGGAGAAAGTCCTAGACGACAGTGAGGCGGAAGAACAAGGACAAGAAGCAATGGAGTGAAGACGAAGATGTGACAAGAGATGGAAGTGAGAGCGAAGAGAGAAGGAGAAAAACTTAATTGTCTTTGTGCGATGAAAATGATACCAATCAACTCTGAACAGCATCTCTGTTGGCTTCGCTAAATTCTTCAAATTCTACAATTAGGCTTTTATCTTCAATATAAGCTAGGAATCGTTCACACCATACAGGATTTTCGGGTTTTCCATTAAAAATGAGCAGTTTATTTTGTTCGGAATACATCAAGATTTTTGGTGCTTGGAAGCTTCAATCGCCCATAGCCTCTTATAATAATACGTCCCGATGTTTAATGATGAAAAGAATTTCTTATCATTCATTTTCCATGAAAGTGTTTCAAGTGAGTATATTCACCTAATTAAACACGACTGATGTTTTAACCTGTGCAAGACACTTGTTCACTGTGTGGCGACCTGGTAACTTTGAGTGAGCTCGCTCGAAGAGGGTGAGTACCTCAATAACTTTCCTAGCCACAGAGTTTCTTAGTTTTAATTTTGAGGACGAGAGCATAAATGACTGATTATACTTGGCGAGTGACATTAATTTAATTTTAACGGGTGCGTGGCGAAATTTTATGGCGAGACGACGTAAGAAGTCAGAAAAAAAAATTTTTTCTAGGACACTCCTCATTTGCAAATTTTGTGAAAATGTTGAAAAGGCAGTGAGATGTAGTATGATGCCATTTGTGACACGTAGTGAGTTGAGGTGGAGTAGATAATTTTTTTTTTCTAATGCGATTTGTAAGGTTGATTATAGAGAACTGGAACACTGCTTGACGATAACCCGGTGTTATGCGATCAATAGAGACATTGATGGGAGCTGTCCGGGGAGTATGTGCCATTCTGCCAGACTAGCACAGCGCAACTTTCCGGCGAAACACGAAAAAACGATTGGACTTGGATGATGACGCGAGTTTACACGATCTGGCCATGATACACCATCTGCTGGCCATGAGAGCAACGAAGCAGAAGAACAACCCATCCACGGAACCATCCGAAGGAAGTCCATCGAGTGACTGGCTGAGACAGGGCACCTGTCTAGCTCACAGTATTGGAACGGACGGACGTGTGTGCATCTCATAACATTGCTTGATTACGCTGAGCGAGCAGCATCGCCAATTGGCTCAACTGTATGGGAGGTTGAGCATGTCGGATAATAGTGGAATGGACTTGATTGCGGACTGTCATGGAGTAACGGAAGTGAACTTGATCACTGCTTTGGGATTTGGCAGCATGACGAGCTCGATAGAAACACTAGAACGCCTAGAGCTTGCCCATGGGCTAGTGAAGTCCCTCAGCGTGGAAGTATTCCCTGGAGCACTACAGACAGAAAAAAAAGATTGGAGGCTGGAGCCTCAGGGTATCGGACGCGGAGGAACATACTGATGACCCATGGGGAGTATCCTTGTCACTTCCTAGCGCAGACGTTATGGTACCCCAAACGCGGGAATCTGGTGTTAGTGTGGGACGTGGAGGAGTTGTACTCCACGGGGTTGCCCGATCAAAATCAACAAGTGTCAATTGTGGTGGTTAGTGCAATGCTGGCGGTGAGATGGTTGGAGACCAACGCGGGCACAAGTGAGCAGGAGTCGGCCGTGCCGACACCTGAGCAGCTAAGCAACGTAAAGATGAACCGCAACCTAGATTTTTTCAGAACCACCTGCAAGGTTCTGAGAATACCCAAAGCCATTGAAAGAATATGGTCAAGGCAAAGGTTGATGTCTTGGTTCACGGCGAAGCGTCATATGTCTAAGAACACGGAAGCCTATCAATCCTTCCAGCTAAATATAGGACAGGGAGCCTATAAAAGAGCATTCTTAACGCACAGAACGCTGTTACCACGGCGGTGAAGCGAGTGGCTGAAGCGCCTTGTGTTACGGAAACAGAAAAAAGAGAGGTCTTACAAGCTGACTTAGAACGGAATGTTAGCTTGTGTCTTCACAACACCTTTTGCAGGAACCGGGAGCAAAAGGTGAATGTGGACTTGCTACCTTGTTGCAAACCGATGCTCTTAGAGCAGGTGAGTTGGGGCACGGCCCGCAACTCCGTGAACATGCTGGAGAAAGTCCTAGACGACAGTGAGGCGGAAGAACAAGGACAAGAAGCAATGGAGTGAAGACGAAGATGTGACAAGAGATGGAAGTGAGAGCGAAGAGAGAAGGAGAAAAACTTAATTGTCTTTGTGCGATGAAAATGATACCAATCAACTCTGAACAGCATCTCTGTTGGCTTCGCTAAATTCTTCAAATTCTACAATTAGGCTTTTATCTTCAATATAAGCTAGGAATCGTTCACACCATACAGGATTTTCGGGTTTTCCATTAAAAATGAGCTGTTTATTTTGTTCGGAATACATCAAGATTTTTGGTGCTTGGAAGCTTCAATCGCCCATAGCCTCTTATAATAATACGTCCCGATGTTTAATGATGAAAAGAATTTCTTATCATTCATTTTCCATGAAAGTGTTTCAAGTGAGTATATTCACCTAATTAAACACGACTGATGTTTTAACCTGTGCAAGACACTTGTTCACTGTGTGGCGACCTGGTAACTTTGAGTGAGCTCGCTCGAAGAGGGTGAGTACCTCAATAACTTTCCTAGCCACAGAGTTTCTTAGTTTTAATTTTGAGGACGAGAGCATAAATGACTGATTATACTTGGCGAGTGACATTAATTTAATTTTAACGGGTGCGTGGCGAAATTTTATGGCGAGACGACGTAAGAAGTCAGAAAAAAAAATTTTTTCTAGGACACTCCTCATTTGCAAATTTTGTGAAAATGTTGAAAAGGCAGTGAGATGTAGTATGATGCCATTTGTGACACGTAGTGAGTTGAGGTGGAGTAGATAATTTTTTTTTTCTAATGCGATTTGTAAGGTTGATTATAGAGAACTGGAACACTGCTTGACGATAACCCGGTGTTATGCGATCAATAGAGACATTGATGGGAGCTGTCCGGGGAGTATGTGCCATTCTGCCAGACTAGCACAGCGCAACTTTCCGGCGAAACACGAAAAAACGATTAAAGGCCTTAACGACGAAAAAGTGCTGCGAAGCAGGGTAGAAATATTCTAGAAATTTCAAATTTCAAAGTTTTGATTGTCGAACGAATATTTCTCAGAAATACAAAAACGGCCATTTTAACTGAAAATGTTGAAAAAGTCAGAACACCAACAAATATAGTGAAAAACAGTCGCACGAGAACGGTAAAAACACGAAGCCTCTTATCGTGACGATCACGCACGATAAGACACTTAGCAGAAGAAAATAGTGAGAAGGGAAGGCTTCAGTGGTGAAGGAATATTGAGCAGTACCCTCCGGTGCCACGAATTGGGAGTAATAACGACGTTATTACAGCAAGAACACGGAAGCAGAGGCTCGGCCCTCCAGAGACTGATATATGGTGAGAGACTAAAGTAAACTGACTTTTTAGCTACTATGGTGCCATAAACATTTGAATTGACACCGGTATTATTTGATATTTTAGAATATGAGTAGCTATAAAGAAGAAAGGGTCAATCCATCTCCAATGGATTTAATATAGAATTGTCATCAAAAACATATTAAAATATTCGAACCGTGTTTTTAATAGCAATCATGTAGTCTGAGGACCCGAGACCCAGCTATGTGGTTGTGTTCGCATGTAAACGAAAGCTGATCAAAAGTCGTTTGACTGATGGCCTGAAAAAAGTAACTTTTTACTTAGCCCTAAACAGACCAGAAAATTAACTGGCAAGGTCGAGACGGTGAATAACGAGTAGAATTAAGGTAACTGACGACTGCCAGTTGTAAATAGGTACTGTTTCTACGCTCCGTCACTGTGTAGTATTTGGGCGAATGTTACAAAGATGGTAAGGGAAATCCTGGAAAAAACTAATTTGGACTCTGATAAGAGTATAAATTTCCTCAGTGAAAAGTGTGTATGCAAAATTCCCGCTTAATAAAGCTATCCGAAATAGCACTTCAAATGTTCTTTGAACAGGCCACGCCTCCAGAATTGACACGCAACACAATGAAAAACTGTGCAAATATGGCATTGAGTTAAGTACACTTTAAATGCATCTAGCGTGTAATGCACCTCCAGTGCTTCTAATTTTTGATAAAAACCGCATATGGTGAAAAAAATCTGTATCCTTTGAGTGTACTCTGTCAAAAAAATCACAAAAAAGTCAAATCTCAAGTACAAAGATTTGAGCAGTCATATTTGAAGGCAAAATTCACAACTCCTGAGAGTACACTGACAGAGCCTAACTTTAGAGATGGGAACTTCAAATTGTGTGAAACTTTTTAATATCAAAGTTCTTTAAAAAAACTTTGAAAAAATCCTAAAAAACGTCATATCTCGAAAACTAATAGGATTTGAGCAGTCATATTCAAGTGCATGATTCGCAACACCTGAGAGTACCCTAACAGTTACCAACAACAAGATTGAGATCTTCAAAGTTTTAGAAAACTAATTATAAAAAGCGTTATATCACGAAAGCTACAAGGATTTGAAAAGTGAGAATTGGAAGCAAGATTCGCAACCCCTGAGAGTATTCTGGCAGCACCCAATTACAGGGTTGACAAATTAAATTTTCTAAACAATTTTGAAACATCTCGAAATTTGCCATATCTCGTAAACTAAAAGTATCTGGTTTTTCATATATGCAGGCCGAAAATGCAACAATTGGGGAAACCCTGACAGCTTCCCACTATTGGGTTGCTAATTTCAAACTTGGTGAAATAAACACTGAATTCAACCTGGAAAAACGAAAAAAAAATCTCAACCATTGTAATATACGATAGAGCTTAAGCGCGCAAAATATCTTTTGTTGAACTTTCAAAAAATACGTTGTAAAAGCTTAAACATGGCGCAATAGTCAAGCCAGCATTTAAACATATAATAGATAATTTGTGATTGAGGGGACAATTCATCGTTTGTTTAGGGGTACTTCAACGTGGGAAAAGTGACTCACGGACATGAGTTAGGATACTCACAACTATTTTTAACTTAATGTGTTTACAACCACTCTGGAAATAACCCTAGAAACCATTAGGTAGAGTAAATATAACTCTAGAACTTTGTAGTAGTTATAACGAGTATAACTCAAGAAGTTTCAATTCAAATTGCTCAATTAAATTTTGAACCATGAGACTACTTCAGAGGGCAACCTGCCTAGTCAAATTTGCTCGTGTTCCACAAGTTGTACTCTCGTATCCACTCTCTGTGCTGTTTATCGGGAACAAGACGACTCTACTCAACTCTATAATCAGAGACAAATTGCGAATAGCATTCTGACACTCGCCTGATATTTTATCGAAATTCCCGCAATGTTTAGTTCGGCTATTCTTGACTTCTGTACTTTTGTTATCGCAAGAAACTTGAGCTTGAAAGGACCGTTCAAAACAAAAATAGCTAAAAATTCTTCCATATAACCGACTGACACATAATTTTTTTTTGTAATTTTTCTATGAATACACTCGGAGCTACTTGAATTGTTTTTGCTTACTAGTTAATGCCTTCTGAATTAAAGAGGGTTCGACCTTTGTCTCATCCAAAGCTCTTCATATCCTCAAACTGGAATTTAAAGGTGAAAAATTGGTTCAAGAAACATTTGAAGATTTAAAAATTGATATGATATAAAACACATGTAACATTCGCCCGGAAGTACATATCGACGGAAAATGAAGCTAGGTTCTAAAACAACTGGCTAGCGTCTAAACACAGCTCTACATGCTTTTCACGGTCTCTGCCAAAGCCAGTTCTTCTGGTGGTTTTTCTAGCATAGGGTCGACAAAAAGGTTACTGTTTCCGGCTTCGATCAGAACGCTTTAATTATTCTAACTATAAGCAAAATAGTGAGCTCATGGCTTGACCTCAGTATCCCCAGACCACGAGGTCACTCCTAAAACAAGGCACTACTGATTTACTATATTACTATTGTTTTTGTTCAGTAGATAAAGATAATCATCTCCATCGAAGATGGATCAACCCTTTCCCTCAACTCCTGGCTTCTCATAATAAGAAAACAAAATTGGATGTTATTAATTCAATTCAGGACATTTCCAGAAAGCTGAAAGTTTGTTTAAAAAGTCTTTAAGTTATCTCCCGAGACCCTTCCGATTCTGGAATCCGGGAAAATAACGCTCTTATTTCTTTTCGAAAGGCTGGACACGTCGTCCCAACACCCTTCCTGGTTCTCGTGAATTGCTTTGTAACAATTGTAGCGGCATAATTGTTACAACTCGGAAAGGTTTCTGACATCCTATTCTTTCTTCAATCTCAATCAGTTTCACACTATTTCTGTTGTTGTTGTTTTCACTGAGAATTGTCTCATTCTGTTTTTGCAGTTTCAGTTGGTGCGAAATATAAAAAGGTTACGTGTCGTTCACGTCCGAATCGATTTTTTAAAAATTAGCATGTTAGTCAAAACTAAGCCCTCCCGAATCGGCTAATCGTTCAATTAGCGTCACTAATCCATCAAAACCATCAATTCTCTCGGTCAGATTTTCCGATGAAAATTCGATTACCAAATTGAGTTTTGTCCATTCTGGTCGAAAGTCACATACTCCCCGGACAGCCCGGTCAGTGTACTCATTGAGTCCTGTAGTCTTCATCAAAATAGTACAGTGGAATCGAACAAAATTTACAAAATGCATGAAATCACTCTTATCCACGTCATATTGACTCACTGCAAAACACAAATGGCATCGTACTACACTATTAAAGCACACTGAATTTTTTCACTAATCTGCACTTTCGAGGACATTACTTAAAATTCTGACTTTCAATGTCTATGTCCTGAGTTAAATTTTTTCTCCTAGGTTTAAAAAGTGTTGGGACAAAGGACAGTCCTGCCAACTAACAAACTAGAATTATCCTACTATGCTTCTTCCCTTCGGAAATTTAGTTGTTATTGTTCCTGAATATTAAAATTAGGGAACTCGGTGATTAGAAGGAACAATGAAATAATCTCCCTCTTCAAGACATTACCTAAGCCTTTCATGTCACCACAAAGTGATCAGTCATCTAAGTTGATTAAAAACAATCATGCAGGCTTGAATATTTAATATACTCTCCACTCAAGCCTTTTAACAATTAGTAAGTGTTCTAAAGCCACAAATTAAAACCATAATGCAAATTTATAAATGTAAGAAATTCTTTAATCTTCAAAATTCAACTAAAGGTTTTCTCTTCAGTATCAATTGCAAACTTAGTTGCTTTGTTTCTCATTTGAGTTTTTCTCACACACAAAACATCCGAGTTTTAACATCCTCTCTTTCGTTGCTTCTTTGTTTCTTTCTTTGTTCACTCCTTGTTTTCGTCGTTTAGAAGTCTAAAACTTCTAAATTCTTTTATTTTCTTTCTTTTTGCATCTTGTTTTTTGTCCCTTTGTCAATGTTGCATCTCCTCCTCCTGCAACATTGACTCCACACTTTCAGTCTCAGTGCCTTGCAACACGTCGGTAGCTATTCTAACGCTGCTGGAGGAAGTCCTTCAACACTTCTGCTCTTCTACTTTTTGTTTGCAACAAGGCAGAGGATCAACGTTAGTCTCTCTGTTTCGGCAGAAGCTGTTGTGAAGGCACAACGTCACGTTTCTCTCCAAGTCTTTCTTCAACATCTCTTCTCTTTCTCTCCCGTCACATTCACTTGTCCTAGATGTCCTCTTCACTGCGGTGGTTTGCATTCCGATGAGTTACAAAAGCCCGATTGAAAGCTCCTGCTCAAGGTCTAGCTGATACGCACTGTACATTCTGCTGTGCTTCGACATATGTGCTTCGACATACTCTGCTTTGGCATACTCGTACAACCATGCAGTCATGTTGGCTCTTAACCATGGCATCAGTCGTCTTCTGGCCCATGTTTTTTCTACTTCTATCGAATTGTTCAAAATTTTGCACGTTGTCTCAATAATATCTAAATCTTTTAGACAATCCAATTCCCGCAATTGTTCTTTCGGAGGCGTTTCTTGTCTATTGTTCTCTCTTACATGAACTTCCAGCCATCGTATCGCCATCATAACTCCCACTATCACTATTGTTATGGGCTGTGATGAATCTGGTAAACCCATGGAGAGCAGCTCTCCACAGTCCCAGATCAACACCAGATTACTACGACCGGGTTACGACCATGTTTGTAGCAATCAATGGCAGGGGAACTCATTATGTGTCGACATGATGCTCCTCCAATTACGCTTTCCCGACGCTTCCAGTAGTGGTTCTACTTCCATCATCACTCGATGGACTTCATCATTCTCATCTACTGCATTGTAATCGTTGACGGCTGACCCTTTCTGTTTTCGTCAATTGCTTGTGTTGTTTCTCCAGCGTCTTTGCTCAATCCAGACCTCCACAGGTGTGATCTTCCAGTCCACAGACTTCTGCCAGATAGCTACCAGGTGTGACCCAGTCCTCTGCTCCCCAGCCATGCAACTAACTCTACTTTGTCTTCTTTGTTGCTCTTAGAGGTTGTCAACATCAAACTGTAAATGATGTTCAAATCATGCAAGTTACAGTCTGAATTCAGATCCCTCTGCACGTCTGCGTGTCGCACGAAAAATCGAATCGGAGTTAGGACTCGGACACCATGATGGTTTCATCAGTTCCCACATCACTATCAAACTCGTTCTTAGCATTTCGTCCGAGAATTCCAATCCAAACTCCACTCGGTTGTCAGATTTTGGTACTGAAGGTGCAGTCACCCTTTCTCCCAATACCAGTCCCAGTTTAGTCTGCTGATTAGCAGCGCTTCTTATCGCTGCAGTTCTTGACGTCTAGAATCATAGCAACACTGCTTGCACGTAATCAAAGAAGCAATTGCGTATGTCTTCATTAATGAAAGGGTTGTACGCCATCACTATAATTCCGGATACGTAACAGTATGATTTTTTCCTGATTGGTCCACAACATTCACTGGATTTCGGCAGTGTTCCCATAGATTCTTTTGTGAGTCTCTGCTCCTTGTTAGAGAACCTGCTTATCTCGTCAATCTTTCTCATCGGTTCCAGTTTGACAGGCTCCTTCATGTTCACTCACATCGGCTTACCCTGATGGATGTCCAAAAGTGCTAATAAGAGAAGGGCTTTTGCTCGTTCATCACCTTCTCTTAGCATCTTGACACAAGTTTTCAAGGCTGGCACTGATATTTTTTCTATCATGAATCGAATGAAAGAGAGAGCGTCTCTCAGCTTCGCGCACGCTACTGCTGCTTCTTCCAGTCAGTCCAGTCATGCACCAAGCGAACCTCAGTTGTAATTCTGTTCTCACATAGGGTATCGCTATCAGAGCGTGTATCTTCGGAGTGGTTCTCATTTCTTCTTCGAAGTACCGTAACACTACTGCTCTCCATATTAGGCTCACCAACTGCTCGATCGTCTCCGCGTGCATTTCAGACGATACCAGAGTCCCGTATGCCTTCTGTTTCAGGGTTGTGCCTTGCATCATGGTCTTTAGATAACTCTTCATCGCACCTTTGTTTTTTAGAGCAATTAAGAGTCCTCTGGCCGAGTTTCTGTATTCCAACATTTCCATGTATCCACCGGCGGGCTCATCAATCGATACAGTTTCCGACACTGTCAGTCGGTTATATTCCACTGGGACTAGCTGTCCTACGACGCTTCCCTTTCCATGGTTCATGGGAGACGGTTTGAAATCTCGTAGTGTATTCTCTCCCTATTGGCTGAGTATTTCCATTTCTAAAGTTGCTCCAGTCAGAGTGCGGTCATTCCTCTTGGTTTTGTAACTGGCTGATTTCAGTCTTGCCATGAGAATGGGTGGCACCATCGCTATGTCAGTCAACATTCAGTCTGTGCCACGCAACCCATCATCACCCTGTCCCATGTCCATGGCTTCCACGACGCGTTTTCTTTTTGGCTGAATTGACAGCTTTTTCGAGATTTCGGAAACCACCTTTGTTTTTCCAGCTTTCCTCAATGTCAATTTGCTGCCAAGTTTCATTTTCATTTCATTAATTTTGTCAATCACCATCTTTGATCGCATCGTTCCCCTTCGGGTTATTGGCAGATATACTACTTCTTCCTTGTCTTTTGTGGCGTCATTTTTATATGAGAGTTTGCCTCACTTTCGTCAGTGGCCGAGTCAATCAGTAACTCGCTTAACCTCCCTTCACAATCATCGAGTTTGTCAAGGAATTCCCGCACTAGTGGTCTGTTGAGACCTATTTTCAAAATTTACTGAGTCACGTAGCTCTGAACTACTGTCCAGACCTCTTCCATGAAGGCTACTCTGTCCATACTGCATCCCGTCCTATTTTCGTGGTCTTTATGATGAACTTCTCACACTTCTTCGGGCAAAGTTCCCAAGAAAGTTTTATTGGACGTATTTGATGATAAAAATGTAATTGTAAATATGCCAGAGTGTGAAGTTATATTGCATAGGCCTGGTAGATATTGATCAAATAATGTTCTCCTTTTTTTTACTTCTGGTAATTTTCGTTTACAAGGAATATTACCTTTTGGAATAAACTTATGAATAGATTATGACAAAGTTGCACTTCTCCTCTTAATGAATCGCTGCTTGTGTTGATGATGAAGGGAATAATAGTGATATCGTTAAAAATTTTGTCGTGTTGAATCATTTTTTGTGCGGTATTACGGCTAAACGGTAATTTTCAAAATTTATTACTGGTAGATTGAAATTGTATAGTCTTACTGGTTTTCGAATATACTAGTTTTTTAATCGTTTATGCGTTTGCTTTTTATGAATGAAGTTTTCGCATTTTTGTTGAGACAGATTCCAAAACAGCGTTTCGTGTTCTGCAATGAATACGATTTTATCATCTGCTTCTGCTTTGAGGTTATTGTCATCTTTTTTGTTTGCTTTTTTGATCCAATATATCATACATGTTGTCTGTGTGGTGCAATTACGAGATCGTCTCTTGCTTTTTTAATTAACCAATTATGGAGAATTATTGTTTGCTTGTTTCCCTTATTATCTCTTGACATTAGCATGAGAATGATTAAAGCAAAAATTGGACGTAAGTTCTTATTTCCTTAGTTGTTAGTATTTACGTTTTTTGTGAGGCTATCCTAATCCTAAGGGGTAGATTGTTGTGAATAGACGGGATGGGGAGAGAGTATATCAGCTCGTTTGAACGAGTTTGTACTGCTCTCAGGTATATAACTTTCATCTAATTAAAACTTAATCTTACTTAGTCGGAGTTTGTTTTGAGATCAAGAGTTGGAGATTATTAAGTCAACCTACAAGGCTCAGGTATAATTAGAACACGAGTAGATGTTAGATACTCTTTTAGTTCTTACTAAATTTTATGTTTGCTCTAGGTCTTAATTGTTTATTTTAAGTGCCCTGGTTTATTCTTTGAAGTGGATATAAAATTAAGTTTGAAACTAGTAGGTTCTAGGATTGAGTTAACGATTTAGAGATTTAAAGAAGGTTAGCTAATCAAATTTTTTATGTTTGTTTCATATGAAAAAAAAAGAAAAACCCCAAAAATCAAGATTTTTCGATATTTTTATAAAACTAATCATAAATATTTTAACCAACTAATTAAAAAACTTTGTAGAAAATTAGCCCAGAGTTGAAAGTTTTCAGATAATTGCTAGATTTGTAATTGACTGATAATACAAGTATTGATTTTGTATCGTAGTGAGAAATATAGCTTTAAAATGAATCACACTGATCATTTTTGGCAATTAATATTAATGAGTGAAAATGTACTGCATAAATGGTTTTGTTGAGAAACAGACCTTGTAGTCTGCTTCATCGTTTCACCATGTAGAGGCTCGGTCTGTCGTTTTGATTGTAAGCTGATGTCGGCCTCAATATTTGTTTGAACCGATTAGTTTTTACTGAGACGTGGAAAAAAGCTAACCGTATCATTAATTTGGTTCAACATTGGTTTCGGCGTTTTTGATCTTGGTTGCACGAATAACTTTTTTTGCTAATTCTTAATTAGTAGTGGTTTGATCGAGAATTTTTTGTCGCGCCAAATGAGTTTAAGTCTGGGAAGGCTTTCTCATAGAAAATTTGTGCATAATGTTCACCATCTGTTTGTTCACCATCTTATTTTCGGCCGGATAGGTTCATGCAATTTTTTAGTCCTATACCAATCCTAATCCTACTCTTATTTCTCCTAAACTGAAAAAATCTAGATCTAAATGTTATTGCGAGGTTCCAGAACCAAGAAATAGAACTTAGGAGGAGCAACTGTTTGCTAAGTTAAATTTAATCTTCTCTGGCTGTTGTGAGTTGTATTCATAGACCATGATTGGTTAGTTCTAAGTAATTTACAGAGATGGTTTATCAATATTATAATTGGATATAGTTATTGTTTTAAACTGATTTCATTTGTTCAACCTAAAAAAAGGTCGACAAAATTTTCTAAGTTTTTTTGAAATCAGCTCATCGAGAAAAACTTAGATACCACCTTGTCTGGAACAGCTCATTAGCTTGGGACTACCGGTAGTTTCTGATTTTCAGTAAAAAAAGCCATTTTAAAAAATGAGGTTTTTTCCAGTTGCTCTTGGATTTTCCTTAATTTCAAAAAATTAAAGTCCATTAAAAAGACTTTTCATGTTATAAACTGCAATAAAACGAGTCAGCGTGAACAGATGAACAAATTTTTCATCATTTTTTAAATGCAAAATTTCCTGTCAATAATTTTTATACGGCTTCATTTCGTAAAGTGATGAGGGGGTGGAAACTGACAAAAGCTAATAGTGAGTCGATTTCTTTTTCGCCGGTCTAAATTAAGACATATGTCAGTGTTTCAATTTAGAAAAGTGTTCAATCTTTAAATTTTTGTTAGCAATCTTGCATGTTTTCGTTTTTTTTTCAGCCAAGATAAAAATTTATGTATCAGGACGCAATAAATTAAATTTTTGGGTGTCTTGAATCTGAAAACAAATCGATGTAATTGTTTTTGATATTACAATTTCAGTCCATTTCTCCACAATTGTTTTAATGATTGTACAAGCAGCAAAAATCAACTAAAACTAAGGATATTAGGCAACTTCTAATTTTGTACTTTTTTGTGGAGCAAAAATTTTTTGTGCAGAAAAGTAAGTGAAACACAAGTGAGCTTACGTCCGAGGTGGCTTTCTCGTAGAGTAATTTCAGATAAGGTACACCGTCTGTTCGTCACGCTGTCTTATTTTCGGCCGGATAGGTTCGTGTAACTTCTTAGTCTAATACAAATCCTAATCTTACACTTATATCTCCTAGTCTCAAAAGATCTGGATTATACTGGTATTATTGCGAGGTTTCAGAATCAAGAAGTAGAACTTTGGAGGAGCAACTGTTTGCTAAGTTAAATGTATTCTTCTCTGGCTGAAACTATAAATAGTTTCAGCCTTCCAATCTATTGTATGGTTTAGTCATAGATCATGATTGGTTAGATCTAAGTATATTACAGAGATACTTTGTGAAAAATATAATAAGATATAAGTAATACTTGTTTTGAACTGGTTCCACAAGAGTCGCTACAATAGCTGCTCAACGTTTCTTGCCCGGGTCGAAATCCCGCTCAAAAACCGCTCAAGATATGAACGGTTTTGAGCGGTTTTTTTGAACAAACCGTTCAAAACCGTTCAAACCTTGCGCGGTTTTTGAGCAAGTGTTTTTAGATAAACCGATCAAAAACCGCTCAAACCGCTCATTTTGAAGCAAGATTTTGAGCGTAACTGTCTAAAAAAACCGCTCAAACTGCTCAAATCTTGCTTCGAATTAGGTGAAAAATCTCGACTCGGGTTGGTTGCTTTCCATGAAAAAGTCTCTTGGTTCAGTTTAGCGGTAGATAAGAAGACTTCAGATTGTATAACTGAGGATAAATGACAGCCTGCCTCATTTTCCTAAGCAACGTAAAGATGAAACGCAACCTAGATTTTTTCAGAACCACCTGCAAGGTTCTGAGAATACCAAAAGCCATTGAAAGAATATGGTCAAGGCAAAGGTTGATGTCTTGGTTCCGTGCAGTGATGACATCATGGATGTAGGAACGCGCGAAGCGTCATATGTCTAAGAACACGGAAGCCTATCAATCCTTCCAGCTATATATAGGACAAGGAGCCTATAAAAGAGCATTCTTAACGCGCAGAAACGCTGTTACCACGGCGGTGAAGCGAATGGCTGAAGCGCCTTGTGTTACGGAAACAAAAAAAAAGAGAGGTCTTACAGGCTGACTTAGAACGGAATGTTAGCTTGTGTCTTCACAACAGCTTTTGCAGGAACCGGGAACAAAAGGTGAATGTAGACTTGTTGTAAACCGAGGCTGTTAGAACAGTAGAGTTGAGAACGGCCCGCAACTCCAGAAACATGTTGGAGAAGGTTCTGGAAGACAGTGAAACTGAAGAGCAAGAACAAGAAGCAATGGAATGAGGAAGATGTAACGAGGAAGATGTAACGAAGAAGAAAAGTGAAGAGTAAAGAGAGAAAGAGAAAAATTTGATTGTCTTTGTGCGTTAAAACTGATACCAAGCAACTAAGGTTGATCAATGAAACTTTTAAACCCTTTGTTTTGTGAGGGCTGGATTAAAAGCAGACCTTGATATTGTTGGAAACAGTTGAGAATTGTTAAATTGTTGCAATTTTTAAATGACAATGAAAATTTTAGTTGTGCTATATATATATATATATATATATATATATATATATATATATATATATATATATATATATATATATATGGAGAACATAGGTGAGTATATTCACCTAATTAAACACGACTGATATTTTAACCTGTGCAAGACACTTGTTCACTGTGTGGCGACCTGGTAACTTTGAGTGAGCTCGCTCGAAGAGGGTGAGTACCTCAATAACTTTCCTAGCCACAGAGTTTCTCTTTTTAATTTTGAGGATGAGAGCATAAATGACTGATTATACTTGGCGAGTGACATTAATTTAATTATAACGGGTGCGTGGCGAAATTTTATGGCGAGACGACGTAAGTAGTTAGAAAAGAAATTTTATCTGGACACTCCTCATTTGCAAATTTTGTGAAAATGTTGAAAAGGCAGTGAGATGTAGTATGATGCCATTTGTGACACGTAGTGAGTTGAGGTGGAGTAGATAAATTTTTTTTCTAATGCGATTTGTAAGGTTGATTATAGAGAACTGGAACACTACTTGACGATAACCCGGTGTTATGCGATCAATAGAGACATTGATGGGAGCTGTCCGGGGAGTATGTGCCATTCTGCCAGACTAGCACAGCGCAACTTTCCGGCGAAACACGAAAAAACGATTTAAGGCCTTAACGACGAAAAAGTGCTGCGAAGCAGGGTAGAAATATTCTAGAAATTTCAATTTTCAAAGTTTTGATTGTCGAACGAATATTTCTCAGAAATACAAAAAACGGCCATTTTAACTGAAAATGTTGAAAAAGTCAGAACACAAACAAATATAGTGAAAAACAGTCGCATGAGAACGGTAAAAACACGAAGCCTCTTATCGTGACGATCACGCACGATAAGACACTTAGCAGAAGAAAATAGTGAGAAGGGAGGCTTCAGTGGTGAAGGAATATTGAGCAGTACCCTCCGGTGCCACGAATTGGGAGTAATAACGACGTTATTACAGCAAGAACACGGAAGCAGAGGCTCGGCCCTCCAGAGACTGATATATGGTGAGAGACTAAAGTAAACTGACTTTTTAGCTACTATGGTGCCATAAACATTTGAATTGACACCGGTATTATTTGATATTTTAGAATATGAGTAGCTATAAAGAGGAAAGGGTCAATCCATCTCCAATGGATTTAATATAGAATTGTCATCAAAAACATATTAAAATATTCGAACCGTGTTTTTAATAGCAATCATGTAGTCTGAGGACCCGAGACCCAGCTATGTGGTTGTGTTCGCATGTAAACGAAAGCTGATCAAAAGTCGTTTGACTGATGGCCTGAAAATAGTAACTTTTTACTTAGCCCTAAACAGACCAGAAAATCAACTGGCAAGGTCGAAACGGTGAATAACGAGTAGAATTAAGGTAACTGACGACTGCCAGTTGTAAATAGGTACTGTTTCTACGCTCCGTCACTGTGTAGTATTTGGGCGAATGTTACAAAGATGGTAAGGGAAATCCTGGAAAAAACTAATTTGGACTCTGATAAGAGTATAAATTTCCTCAGTGAAAAGTGTGTATGCAAACTTCCCGCTTAATAAAGCTATCCGAAATAGCACTTCAAATGTTCTTTGAACAGGCCACGCCTCCAGAATTGACACGCAACACAATGAAAAACTGTGCAAATATGGCATTGAGTTAAGTACACTTTAAATGCATCTAGCGTGTAATGCACCTCCAGTGCTTCTAATTTTTGATAAAAACCGCATATGGTGAAAAAAATCTGTATCCTTTGAGTGTACTCTGTCAGCGACCAATTACAGGGTTGGTAATTGAAAAAAAAAAATTCAGTTTTTTGAAAAATTTTTCAAACAACAAAAAAAGTCGTATCTGTAAAACTACAAAAATATGAACAGTCACCTTTGGAGGCAAGATTAGCAACACCTGTGAGTATTTTGATCGCCCTCACTTACAGGGTTAGAAATGTCAAATTCTGTGAAAATTTATTTAAATTTCAGTTTTCCAAAGTTTTTTGAAAAAATCACAAAAAACGTCATAACTGGAAAAGCACAGAGTTTTGAGCAGTCATACTTGAAGGCAAGAACCGCAACCCCTGGGAGTACTCTCACAGTAACCAACTAGTGTTAGGAATTTCATAATTTGAGAAAAATTTTCAAAAAAATCACAAAAAAGTCAAATCTCAACTACAAAGATTTGAGCAGTCATATTTGAAGGCAAAATTCACAACTCCTGAGAGTACACTGACAGAGCCTAACTTTAGAGATGGGAACTTCATATTTTGTGAAACTATTTAAAATCAAAGTTCTTTAAAAAAATGTTGAAAAAATCCTAAAAAGCGTCATATCTCGAAAAATAATAGGATTTGAGCAGTCATATTCAAGTGCATGATTCGCAACTCCTGAGAGTACCCTAACAGTTACCAACAACAAGATTGAGATCTTCAAAGTTTTAGAAAACTAATTATAAAATGCGTTATATCACGAAAGCTACAAGGATTTGAAAAGTGAGTATATCAGCTCCTTCAACACTTCTGCTCTTCTACTTTTTGTTTGCAACAAGGCAGAGGATCAACGTTAGTCTCTCTGTTTCGGCAGAAGCTGTTGTGAAGGCACAACGTCACGTTTCTCT
>NC_087062.1:90152853-90599021 GCF_963678635.1 Symsagittifera roscoffensis
CCAGCAAAAAACTCGGAGCAGAAAGTCATGGTTTTAAGCTATCTGAAACTAAATTTAAGGCTTTGAACCAACTGAAAAAAAGCAAACTTCATGTAGTTTCAGTTCAAAAACAAAAAATTTTTTTTTTCGATACAAACTAAAAATTATTCAGGAAATAAAAACCTCATCGGCGGGGAATCATACCCCGGTCTCCAACGTGACAGGCTTGGATACTCACCACTATACTACCGAAGATACACTTCCTCGCATAACTTCCAAGTTCGTGTCATTTGAAAAACTCAAACTATAAAACGACACAATAGAACTCGATCAGCGTTTAGGAACCCTGCTGTATACAGCAACATGAAATCCGATCATTTTTTTAAAAAGCAGCTTTTTCTCATACCAACATAGTCCCATTAAAAAACTCGGGGCAGAAAACCATGGTTGTAAGCTATCTGATACTAAATTTTAGGCTTTGAACCAACTGAAAAAAAAGGAAACTTCATGTAGTTTCAGTTCAAAAACAAAAAAAAAATTCCGATACGAACTAAAAATTATTCAGGAAATAAAACCCTCTTCGGCGGGGAACCAAACCCAGGTCTCCAACATGACAGGCTGGGATACTCACCACTATACTACCGAAGATACACTACCTCGCATATCTTCCAAATTCAAGTCATTTGAAGTTCTCAAATTATAGAACGACACAATAGAACTCGATCAGCGTTAAGGAACCCTGCTGTATACAGCAACATGATATCCCAACATTTTTTGTAAAGAAAAACTGTTTTTCGCATCCCAACATAGTTTCAGCAAAAAAAGGCTCAGCAAAAAATTATACTTGTAGAATACTTGAAAAAAATCAAGCTTCGAACCGACTAAAAAAAAGCAATTTTCATGTAGTTCCATTTCAAAAACAAAAAAAGAAACGTTTTCTCGATACGAACTAAAATTTTTTCAGGAAATAAAAACCTCTTCGGCGGGGAATCGAACCCCGGTCTTCAACGTGACAGGCTGCGATACTCACCACTATACTACTGAAGATACACTTCCTCGCATATCTTCCAAGTTCATGTCATTTGAAATTCTCAAGTTACAGAATGACACAATACAACTCGATCAGCGTTCAGGAATCCTGCTGTATACAGCAACATGAAATCTGATCATTTTTTGAAAAAAGCAGCTTTTTCTCCTCCCAACATAGTCCCAGCAAAAAACTCGGAGCAGGAAGTCATGGTTGTAAGCTATCTGAAACTAAATTTGAGGCTTTGAACCAACTGAAAAAAAGCAAACTTCATGTAGTTTCAGTTCAAAAACAAAAAAAAAAAAACTTTTTTCGATACAAACTTAAAATTATTCAGAAAATAAAAACCTCTTCTGCAGGGAATCGAACCCCGGTCTCCAACGTGACAGGCTGGTATACTCACCACTATACTACCGAAGATACACTTCCTCGCATAACTTCCAAGTTAGTGACATTTGAAAAACTCAAATTATAGAACGACACAATAGAACTCGATCAGCGTTTAGGAACCCTGCTGTATACAGCAACATGAAATCCGATCAATTTTTTAAAAAGCAGCTTTTTCTCATACCAACATAGTCCCAGCAAAAAACTCGGAGCAGAAAGTCATGGTTTTAAGCTATCTGAAACTAAATTTAAGGCTTTGAACCAACTGAAAAAAAGCAAACTTCATGTAGTTTCAGCTCAAAAACAAAAAAAAATTTTTTCGATACAAACTAAAAATTATTCAGGAAATAAAAACCTCATCGGCGGGGAATCATACCCCGGTCTCCAACGTGACAGGCTTGGATACTCACCACTATACTACCGAAGATACACTTCCTCGCATAACTTCCAAGTTCGTGTCATTTGAAAAACTCAAACTATAAAACGGCACAATAGAACTCGATCAGCGT
This sequence comes from Symsagittifera roscoffensis, assembly GCF_963678635.1. NCBI lineage: Eukaryota > Metazoa > Xenacoelomorpha > Acoela > Convolutidae > Symsagittifera > Symsagittifera roscoffensis. The sequence goes on from NC_087062.1 coordinate 90,154,756, forward strand.
TTAGGAACCCTGCTGTATACAGCAACATGAAATCCGATCATTTTTTTAAAAAGCAGCTTTTTCTCATACCAACATAGTCCCATTAAAAAACTCGGGGCAGAAAACCATGGTTGTAAGCTATCTGATACTAAATTTTAGGCTTTGAACCAACTGAAAAAAAGGAAACTTCATGTAGTTTCAGTTCAAAAACAAAAAAAAAATTTCCGATACGAACTAAAAATTATTCAGGAAATAAAACCCTCTTCGGCGGGGAACCAAACCCAGGTCTCCAACATGACAGGCTGGGATACTCACCACTATACTACCGAAGATACACTACCTCGCATATCTTCCAAATTCAAGTCATTTGAAGTTCTCAAATTATAGAACGACACAATAGAACTCGATCAGCGTTAAGGAACCCTGCTGTATACAGCAACATGATATCCCAACATTTTTTGTAAAGAAAAACTGTTTTTCGCATCCCAACATAGTTTCAGCAAAAAAAGGCTCAGCAAAAAATTATACTTGTAGAATACTTGAAAAAAATCAAGCTTCGAACCGACTAAAAAAAAGCAATTTTCATGTAGTTCCATTTCAAAAACAAAAAAAGAAACGTTTTCTCGATACGAACTAAAATTTTTTCAGGAAATAAAAACCTCTTCGGCGGGGAATCGAACCCCGGTCTCCAACGTGACAGGCTGCGATACTCACCACTATACTACTGAAGATACACTTCCTCGCATATCTTCCAAGTTCATGTCATTTGAAATTCTCAAGTTACAGAACGACACAATAGAACTCGATCAGCGTTTAGGAACCCTGCTGTATACAGCAACATGAAATCCCAACATTTTTTGTAAAGAAAAACTGTTTTTCGCATCCCAACATAGTTTCAGCAAAAAAAGGCTCAGCAAAAAATTATACTTGTAGAATACTTGAAAAAAATCAAGCTTCGAACCGACTAAAAAAAAGCTATTTTCATGTAGTTCCATTTCAAAAACAAAAAAAAACGTTTTTTCGATACGAACTAAAAATTATTCAGCAAATAAAAACCTCTTCGTCGGGGAATCGAACCCCGGTCTCCAACGTAACAGGCTGGGATACTGACCACTATACTACCGAAGATACACTTACTCGCATATCTTCCAAATTCAAGTCATTTGAAATTCTCAAATTAAAGAACGACACAATAGAACTCGATCAGCGTTAAGGAACTCTGCTGTATACAGCAACATGAAATCCCAACATTTTTTGTAAAGAAAAACAGTTTTTCGCATCCCAACATAGTTTCAGCAAAAAAAGGCTCAGCAAAAAATTATAATTGTAGAAAATTTGAAAAAAATCAAGCTTCGAACCGACTAAAAAAAAGAAAATTTCATGTAGTTCCATTTCAAAAACAAAAAAAAACGTTTTCTCGATACGAACTAAAATTATTTCAGGAAATAAAAACCTCTTCGGCGGGGAATCGAACCCCAGTCTCCAACGTGACAGCCTGCGATACTCACCACTATACTACTGAAGATACACTTCCTCGCATATCTTCCAAGTTCATGTCATTTGAAATTCTCAAGTTACAGAACGACACAATAGAACTCGATCAGCGTTAAGGAACCCTGCTGTATACAGCAACATGATATTCCAACATTTTTTGTAAAGAAAAACTGTTTTTCGCATCCCAACATAGTTTCAGCAAAAAAGGCTCAGCAAAAAATTATACTTAGAGAATACTTGAAAAAAATCAAGCTTCGAACCGACTAAAAAAAAGCTATTTTCATGTAGTTCCATTTCAAAAACAAAAAAAAACGTTTTTTCGATACGAACTAAAAATTATTCAGCAAATAAAAACCTCTTCGTCGGGGAATCGAACCCCGGTCTCCAACGTGACAGGCTGGGATACTGACCACTATACTACCGAAGATACACTTACTCGCATATCTTCCAAATTCAAGTCATTTGAAATTCTCAAATTAAAGAACGACACAATAGAACTCGATCAGCGTTAAGGAACTCTGCTGTATACAGCAACATGAAATCCCAACATTTTTTGTAAAGAAAAACAGTTTTTCGCATCCCAACATAGTTTCAGCAAAAAAAGGCTCAGCAAAAAATTATAATTGTAGAAAATTTGAAAAAAATCAAGCTTCGAACCGACTAAAAAAAAAGAAAATTTCATGTAGTTCCATTTCAAAAACAAAAAAAAAACGTTTTCTCGATACGAACTAAAATTATTTCAGGAAATAAAAACCTCTTCGGCTGGGAATCGAACCCCAGTCTCCAACGTGACAGCCTGCGATACTCACCACTATACTACTGAAGATACACTTCCTCGCATATCTTCCAAGTTCATGTCATTTGAAATTCTCAAGTTACAGAACGACACAATAGAACTCGATCAGCGTTAAGGAACCCTGCTGTATACAGCAACATGATATTCCAACATTTTTTGTAAAGAAAAACTGTTTTTCGCATCCCAACATAGTTTCAGCAAAAAAAGGCTCAGCAAAAAATTATACTTAGAGAATACTTGAAAAAAATCAAGCTTCGAACCGACTAAAAAAAAGCAACTTTCATGTAGTTCCATTTCAAAAACAAAAAAAAAGTTTTCTCGATACGAACTAAAATTTTTTCAGGAAATAAAAACACCTCTTCGGCGGGGAATCGAACCCCGGTCTCCAACGTGACAGGCTGCGATACTCACCACTTTACTACTGAAGATACACTTCCTCGCATATCTTCCAAGTTCATGTCATTTGAAATTCTCAAGTTACAGAACGACACAATAGAACTCGATCAGCGTTTAGGAACCCTGCTGTATACAGCAATATGAAATCCCAACTTTTTTTGTGAAGAAAAACAGTTTTTCGCATCCCAACATAGTTTCAGCAAAAAAAAGCTCAGCAAAAAATTATACTTGTAGAATACTTGAAAAAAATCAAATTTCGAACCTAAAAAAAAGCAATTTTCATGTAGTTCCATTTCAAAAACAAAAAAACGTTTTTTCGATACGAACTAAAAACTATTCAGGAAATAAAAACCTCTTCGGCGGGGAATCGAACCCCGGTCTCCAGCGTGACAGGCTGGGATACTCACCACTATACTACCGAAGATACACTTCCTCGCATATCTTCCAAATTCAAGTCATTTGAAATTCTCAAATTAAAGAACGACACAATAGAACTCGATCAGCGTTAAGGAACCCTGCTGTATACAGCAACCTGAAATCCCAACATTTTTTGTAAAGAAAAACAGTTTTTCGCATCCCAACATAGTTTCAGCAAAAAAAGGCTCAGCAAAAAATTATAATTGTAGAATACTTGAAAAAAATCAAGCTTCGAACCGACTAAAAAAAAGCAATTTTCATGTAGTTCTATTTCAAAAACAAAAAAAAACGTTTTCTCGATACGAACTAAATGTTTTTCAGGAAATAAAAACACCTCTTCGGCGGGGAATCGAACCCCGGTCTCCAACGTGACAGGCTGCGATACTCACCACTATACTACTGAAGATACACTTCCTCGCATATCTTCCAAGTTCATGTCATTTGAAATTCTCAAGTTACAGAACGACACAATAGAACTCGATCAGCGTTTAGGAACCCTGCTGTATACAGCAACATGAAATCCCAACTTTTTTTGTGAAGAAAAACTGTTTTTCGCATCCCAACATAGTTTCAGCAAAAAAAGGCTCAGCAAAAAATTATACTTGTAGAATACTTGAAAAAAATCAAGCTTCGAACCTAAAAAAAAGCAATTTTCATGTAGTTCCATTTCAAAAACAAAAAAAAACGTTTTTTCGATACGAACTAAAAACTATTCAGGAAGAAAAAGCCTCTTCGGCGGGGAATCGAACCCCGGTCTCCAACGTGACAGGCTGGGATACTCACCACTATACTACCGAAGATACACTTCCTCGCATATCTTCCAAATTCAAGTCATTTGAAATTCTCAAATTAAAGAACGACACAATAGAACTCGATCAGCGTTAAGGAACCCTGCTGTATACAGCAACATGAAATCCCAACATTTTTTGTAAAGAAAAACAGTTTTTCGCATCCCAACATAGTTTCAGCAAAAAAAGGCTCAGCAAAAAATTATAATTGTAGAATACTTGAAAAAAATCAAGCTTCGAACCGACTAAAAAAAAGCAATTTTCATGTAGTTCCATTTCAAAAACAAAAAAAAAACGTTTTCTCGATACGAACTAAAATTTTTTCAGGAAATAAAAACCTCTTCGGCGGGGAATCGAACAGTTGTCTCCAACGAGACAGGCTGGGATACTCACCACTCTACTACCGAAGATACACTTCCTCGCATATCTTCCAAGTTCATGTCATTTGAAAATCTCAAGTTACAGAACGACACAATAGAACTCGATCAGCGTTTAGGAACCCTGCTGTATACAGCAACATGAAATCCCAACATTATTTGTAAAAAAAACTGCTTTTTCGCATCCCAATATAGTTTCAGCAAAAAATGCTCAGCAAAAAATTTTACTTGTAGAATACTTGAAAAAAATCAAGCTTTGAACCGACTCAAAAAAAAAGAAATTTTCATGTAGTTCCATTAAAAAAAAATGTTTTTTCGATACTAACTAAAATTTATTCAGGAAATAAAAACCTCTTCGGCGGGGAATCGAACAATGGTCTCAAACGAGACAGGCTGGGATACTCACCACTCTACTACCGAAGATACACTTCCTCGCATATCTTCTAAGTTCATGTCATTTGAAATTCTCAAATTATAGAACGACACAATAGAACTCGATCAGCGTTAAGGAACCCTGCTGTATACAGCAACATGATATCCCAACATTTTTTGTAAAGAAAAACTGTTTTTCGCATCCCAACAAAGTTTCAGCAAAAAAATGCCCAGCAAAAAATTATACTTGTAGAATACTTGAAAAAAATCAAGCTTCGAACCGACTAAAAAAAGCAACTTTCATGTAGTTCCATTTCAAAAACAAAAAAAAACGTTTTTTCGATACGAACTAAAAATTTTTCAGGAAATAAAAACCTCTTCGCCGGGGAATCGAACCCCGGTCTCCAACGTGACAGTCTGGGATACTCACCACTATACTACCAAAGATACACTTCCTCGCATATCTTCCAAATTCAAGTCATTTGAAATTCTCAAATTAAAGAACGACACAATAGAACTCGATCAGCGTTAAGGAACCCTGCTGTATACAGCAACATGAAATCCCAACATTTTTTGTAAAGAAAAACTGTTTTTCACATCCCAACATAGTTTCAGCAAAAAAAGGCTCAGCAAAAAATTATAATTGTAGAATACTTGAAAAAAATCAAGCTTTGAACCGACTCAAAAAAAAAGAAATTTTCATGTAGTTCCATTAAAAAAAATGTTTTTTTTCGATACTAACTAAAATTTATTCAGGAAATAAAAACCTCTTCGGCGGGGAATCGAACAGTCGTCTCCAACGTGACAGGCTGGGATACTCACCACTCTACTACCGAAGATACACTTCCTCGCATATCTTCCAAGTTCATGTCATTTGAAATTCTCAAATTATAGAACGACACAATAGAACTCAATCAGCGTTTAGGAACCCTGCTGTATACAGGAACATAAAATCCCAACATTAAAAAAAACTGATTTTTCGCATCCCAACATAGTTCCAGCAAAAAAATGCTCAGCAAAAAATTTTACTTGTAGAATACTTGAAAAAAATCAAGCTTTGAACCGACTAAAAAAAAGCAATTTTTATGTACTTCCATTTCAAAAAAAAAAAAATTTTATCGATACGAACCAAAAATAATTATTCAGGAAATAAAAACCTTTTCTGCGGGGAATCGAACCCCGTTCTCAAACGTGTCAGGCTGGGATACTCACCACTATACTACCGAAGATACACTTCCTCGCATATCTTCCAAATTCATGTCATTTGAAATTCCTAAATTATAGAACGACACAATAGATCTCGATCAGCGTTTAGGAACCCTGCTGTATACAGCAACACGAAATCCCAACATTTTTTGGAAAAAAACTGCTTTTTCGCATCCCAACATAGTTTCAGCAAAAAAATGCTCAGCAAAAAATTATACTTGTAGAATACTTGAAAAAAATCAAGCTTTGAACCGACTAAGAAAAAAGCAATTTTCATGTAGTTCCATTTCAAAAAAAAAGTTTTATCGATACGAACCAAAAATTATTCAGGAAATAAAAAACTTTTCGGCGGGAATCGAACTCCGGTCTCAAACGTGTCAGGCTGGGATACTCACCACTATACTACCGAGGATACACTTCCTCGCATATCTTCCAAATTCATGTCATTTGAAGTTGTCAAGTTACAGAATGACACAAAACAACTCGATCAGCGTTCAGGAACCCTGCTGTATACAGCAACATGAAATCCCAACATTTTTTGTAAAGAAAAACAGTTTTTCGCATCCCAACATAGTTTCAGCAAAAAAAGGCTCAGCAAAAAATTATAATTGTAGAATACTTGAAAAAAATCAAGCTTCGAACCGACTAAAAAAAAGCAATTTTCATGTAGTTCTATTTCAAAAACAAAAAAAAACGTTTTCTCGATACGAACTAAAATTTTTTCAGGAAATAAAAACACCTCTTCGGCGGGGAATCGAACCCCGGTCTCCAACGTGACAGGCTGCGATACTCACCACTATACTACTGAAGATACACTTCCTCGCATATCTTCCAAGTTCATGTCATTTGAAATTCTCAAGTTACAGAACGACACAATAGAACTCGATCAGCGTTTAGGAACCCTGCTGTATACAGCAACATGAAACCCCAAATTTTTTTGTGAAGAAAAACTGTTTTTCGCATCCCAACATAGTTTCAGCAAAAAAAGGCTCAGCAAAAAATTATACTTGTAGAATACTTGAAAAAAATCAAGCTTCGAACCTAAAAAAAAGCAATTTTCATGTAGTTCCATTTCAAAAACAAAAAAAACGTTTTTTCGATACGAACTAAAAACTATTCAGGAAATAAAAACCTCTTCGGCGGGGAATCGAACCCCGGTCTCCAACGTGACAGGCTGGGATACTCACCACTATACTACCGAAGATACACTTCCTCGCATATCTTCCAAATTCAAGTCATTTGAAATTCTCAAATTAAAGAACGACACAATAGAACTCGATCAGCGTTAAGGAACCCTGCTGTATACAGCAACATGAAATCCCAACATTTTTTGTAAAGAAAAACAGTTTTTCGCATCCCAACATAGTTTCAGCAAAAAAAGGCTCAGCAAAAAATTATAATTGTAGAATACTTGAAAAAAATCAAGCTTCGAACCGACTTAAAAAAAGCAATTTTCATGTAGTTCCATTTCAAAAACAAAAAAAAACGTTTTCTCGATACGAACTAAAATTTTTTCAGGAAACAAAAACCTCTTCGGCGGGGAATCGAACAGTCGTCTCCAACGAGACAGGCTGGGATACTCACCACTCTACTACCGAAGATACACTTACTCGCATATTTTCCAAGTTCATGTCATTTGAAAATCTCAAGTTACAGAACGACACAATAGAACTCGATCAGCGTTTAGGAACCCTGCTGTATACAGCAACATGAAATCCCAACATTATTTGTAAAAAAAAACTGCTTTTTCGCATCCCAATATAGTTTCAGCAAAAAATGCTCAGCAAAAAATTTTACTTGTAGAATACTTGAAAAAAATCAAGCTTTGAACCGACTCAAAAGAAAGAAATTTTCATGTAGTTCCATTAAAAAAAAATGTTTTTTCGATACTAACTAAAATTTATTCAGGAAATAAAAACCTCTTCGGCGGGGAATCGAACAGTGGTCTCCAACGAGACAGGCTGGGATACTCACCACTCTACTACCGAAGATACACTTCCTCGCATATCTTCTAAGTTCATGTCATTTGAAATTCTCAAATTATAGAACGACACAATAGAACTCGATCAGCGTTAAGGAACCCTGCTGTATACAGCAACATGATATCCCAACATTTTTTGTAAAGAAAAACTGTTTTTCGCATCCCAACAAAGTTTCAGCAAAAAAAGGCCCAGCAAAAAATTATACTTGTAGAATACTTGAAAAAAATCAAGCTTCGAACCGACTAAAAAAAGCAACTTTCATGTAGTTCCATTTCAAAAACAAAAAAAAACGTTTTCTCGATACGAACTAAAATTTTTTCAGGAAATAAAAACCTCTTCGGCGGTGAATCGAACTCCGGTCTCCAACGTGACAGGCTGCGATACTCACCACTATACTACTGAAGATTCACTTCCTCGCATATCTTCCAAGTTCATATCATTTGAAATTCTCAAGTTACAGAACGACACAATAGAACTCGATCAGCGTTTAGGAACCCTGCTGTATACAGCAACATGAAATCCCAACATTTTTTGTAAAGAAAAACTGTTTTTCGCATCCCAACATAGTTTCAGCAAAAAAAGGCTCAGCAAAAAATTATACTTGTATAATACTTGAAAAAAATCAAGCTTCGAACCGACTAAAAAAAAGCAATTTTCATGTAGTTCCATTTCAAAAACAAAAAAAAACGTTTTTTCGATACGAACTAAAAATTATTCAGGAAATAAAAACCTCTTCGGCGGGGAATCGAACCCCGGTCTCCAACGTGACAGTCTGGGATACTCACCACTATACTACCGAAGATACACTTCCTCGCATATCTTCCAAATTCAAGTCATTTGAAATTCTCAAATTAAAGAACGACACAATAGAACTCGATCAGCGTTAAGGAACCCTGCTGTATACAGCAACATGAAATCCCAACATTTTTTGTAAAGAAAAACTGTTTTTCGCATCCCAACACAGTTTCAGCAAAAAAAAGCTCAGCAAAAAATTATAATTGTAGAATACTTGAAAAAAATCAAGCTTTGAACCGACTCAAAAAAAAGAAATTTTCATGTAGTTCCATTAAAAAAAATGTTTTTTTTCGATACTAACTAAAATTTATTCAGGAAATAAAAACCTCTTCGGCGGGGAATCGAACAGTGGTCTCCAACGTGACAGGCTGGGATACTCACCACTCTACTACCGAAGATACACTTCCTCGCATATCTTCCAAGTTCATGTCATTTGAAATTCTCAAATTATAGAACGACACAAAAGAACTCAATCAGCGTTTAGGAACCCTGCTGTATACAGGAACATAAAATCCCAACATTAAAAAAAACTGATTTTTCGCATCCCAACATAGTTCCAGCAAAAAAATGCTCAGCAAAAAATTATACTTGTAGAATACTTGAAAAAAATCAAGCTTTGAACCGACTAAAAAAAAAGCAATTTTCATGTAGTTCCATTTCAAAAAAAAAAAGTTTTATCGATACGAACCAAAAATTATTCAGGAAATAAAAAACGTTTCGGCGGGAAACGAACTCCGGTCTCAAACGTGTCAGGCTGGGATACTCACCACTATACTACCGAGGATACACTTCCTCGCATATCTTCCAAATTCATGTCATTTGAAATTCTCAAATTAAAGAACGACACAATAGAACTCGATCAGCGTTAAGGAACCCTGCTGTATACAGCAACATGAAATCCCAACATTTTTTGTAAAGAAAAACTGTTTTTCGCATCCCAACATAGTTTCAGCAAAAAAAGGCTCAGCAAAAAAATTATAATTGTAGAATACTTGAAAAAAATCAAGCTTCGAACCGACTAAAAAAAAAAGCAATTTTCATGTAGTTCCATTTCAAAAACAAAAAAACGTTTTCTCGATACGAACTAAAATTTTTTCAGGAAATAGAAACCTCTTCGGCGGGGAATCGAACCCCGGTTTCAAACGTGTCAGGCTGGGATACTCACCACTATACTACCGAAGATACACTTCCTAGCATATCTTCCAAATTCATGTCATTTGAAGTTGTCAAGTTACAGAATGGCACAAAACAACTCGATCAGCGTACAGGAATCCTGCTGTATACAGCAACATGAAATCCGATCATTTTTGAAAAAAGCAGCTTTTTCTCATCCCAACATAGTCCCAGCAAAAAAACTCGGAGAAGAAAGTCATGGTTGTAAATTACCTGAAACTAAATTTAAGGCTTTGAATGGACTGAAAAAAGGCAAACTTCATGTAGTTCCAGTTCAAAAACAAAAAAAAAACGTTTTTTCGATACGAACTAAAAATTATTCAGGAAATAAAAACCTCTTCGGCGGGGAATCGAACCCCGGTCTCCAACGTGACAGGCTGGGATACTCACCACTATACTACCGAATTTACACTTCCTCGCATATCTTCCAAATTCAAGTCATTTGAAATTCTCAAATTAAAGAACGACACAATAGAACTCGATCAGCGTTAAGGAACCCTGCTGTATACAGCAACATGAAATCCCAACATTTTTTGTAAAGAAAAACTGTTTTTCGCATCCCAACATAGTTTCAGCAAAAAAAGGCTCAGCAAAAAAATTATAATTGTAGAATACTTGAAAAAAATCAAGCTTCGAACCGACTAAAAAAAAAAGCAATTTTCATGTAGTTCCATTTCAAAAACAAAAAAACGTTTTCTCGATACGAACTAAAATTTTTTCAGGAAATAAAAACCTCTTCGGCGAGGAATCGAACCCCGGTTTCAAACGTGTCAGGCTGGGATACTCACCACTATACTACCGAAGATACACTTCCTAGCATATCTTCCAAATTCATGTCATTTGAAGTTGTCAAGTTACAGAATGGCACAAAACAACTCGATCAGCGTTCAGGAATCCTGCTGTATACAGCAACATGAAATCCGATCATTTTTTGAAAAAAGCAGCTTTTTCTCATCCCAACATAGTCCCAGCAAAAAAACTCGGAGAAGAAAGTCATGGTTGTAAATTACCTGAAACTAAATTTAAGGCTTTGAATGGACTGAAAAAAGGCAAACTTCATGTAGTTCCAGTTCAAAAACAAAAAAAAAACGTTTTTTCGATACGAACTAAAAATTATTCAGGAAATAAAAACCTCTTCGGCGGGGAATCGAACCCCGGTCTCCAACGTGACAGGCTGGGATACTCACCACTATACTACCGAAGATACACTTCCTCGCATATCTTCCAAATTCAAGTCATTTGAAATTCTCAAATTAAAGAACGACACAATAGAACTCGATCAGCGTTAAGGAACCCTGCTGTATACAGCAACATGAAATCCCAACATTTTTTGTAAAGAAAAACTGTTTTTCGCATCCCAACATAGTTTCAGCAAAAAAAGGCTCAGCAAAAAAATTATAATTGTAGAATACTTGAAAAAAATCAAGCTTCGAACCGACTAAAAAAAAAAGCAATTTTCATGTAGTTCCATTTCAAAAACAAAAAACGTTTTCTCGATACGAACTAAAATTTTTTCAGGAAATAAAAACCTCTTCGGCGGGGAATCGAACCCCGGTTTCAAACGTGTCAGGCTGGGATACTCACCACTATACTACCGAAGATACACTTCCTAGCATATCTTCCAAATTCATGTCATTTGAAGTTGTCAAGTTACAGAATGGCACAAAACAACTCGATCAGCGTTCAGGAATCCTGCTGTATACAGCAACATGAAATCCGATCATTTTTTGAAAAAAGCAGCTTTTTCTCATCCCAACATAGTCCCAGCAAAAAAACTCGGAGAAGAAAGTCATGATTGTAAATTACCTGAAACTAAATTTAAGGCTTTGAATGGACTGAAAAAAGGCAAACTTCATGTAGTTCCAGTTCAAAAACAAAATAAAAACGTTTTTTCAATACGAACTAAAAATTATTCAGGAATTAAAAACCTCTTCGGCGGGGAATCGATTCCCGGTCTCCAACGTGACAGGCTGGGATACTCACCACTATACTACCGAAGATACACTTCCTCGCATATCTTCCAAATTCAATTCATTTGAAATTCTCAAATTAAAGAACGACACAATAGAACTCGATCAGCGTTAAGGAACCCTGCTGTATACAGCAACATGAAATCCCAACTTTTTTGTAAAGAAAAACTGTTTTTCGCATCCCAACATAGTTTCAGCAAAAAAAGGCTCAGCAAAAAAATTATAATTGTAGAATACTTGAAAAAAATCAAGCTTCGAACCGACTAAAAAATAAAAAGCAATTTTCATGTAGTTCCATTTCAAAAACAAAAAAAAAACGTTTTCTCGATACGAACTAAAATTTTTTCAGGAAATAAAAACCTCTTCGGCGGGGAATCGAACCCCGGTCTCAAACGTGTCAGGCTGGGATACTCACTACTATACTACCGAAGATACACTTCCTCGCATATCTTCCAAATTCATGTCATTTGAAGTTGTCAAGTTACAGAATGACACAAAACAACTCGATCAGCGTTCAGGAATCCTGCTGTATACAGCAACATGAAATCCGATCATTTTTTGAAAAAAGCAGCTTTTTCTCATCCCAACATAGTCCCAGCAAAAAAACTCGGAGAAGAAAGTCATGATTGTAAATTACCTGAAACTAAATTTAAGGCTTTGAATGGACTGAAAAAAGGCAAACTTCATGTAGTTCCAGTTCAAAAACAAAAAAAACGTTTTTTCGATACGAACTAAAAATTATTCAGGAATTAAAAACCTCTTCGGCGGGGAATCGAACCCCGGTCTCCAACGTGACAGGCTGGGATACTCACCACTATACTACCGAAGATACACTTCCTCGCATATCTTCCAAATTCAAGTCATTTGAAATTCTCAAATTAAAGAACGACACAATAGAACTCGATCAGCGTTAAGGAACCCTGCTGTATACAGCAACATGAAATCCCAACATTTTTTGTAAAGAAAAACTGTTTTTCGCATCCCAACATAGTTTCAGCAAAAAAAGGCTCAGCAAAAAAATTATAATTGTAGAATACTTGAAAAAAATCAAGCTTCGAACCGACTAAAAAATAAAAAGCAATTTTCATGTAGTTCCATTTCAAAAACAAAAAAAAACGTTTTCTCGATACGAACTAAAATTTTTTCAGGAAATAAAAACCTCTTCGGCGGGGAATCGAACCCCGGTCTCAAACGTGTCAGGCTGGGATACTCACCACTATACTACCGAAGATACACTTCCTCGCATATCTTCCAAATTCATGTCATTTGAAGTTGTCAAGTTACAGAATGACACAAAACAACTCGATCAGCGTTCAGGAATCCTGCTGTATACAGCAACATGAAATCCGATTATTTTTTTTGAAAAAAGCAGCTTTTTCTCATCCCAACATAGTCCCAGCAAAAAAACTCGGAGAAGAAAGTCATGATTACCTGAAACTAAATTTAAGGCTTTGAATGGACTGAAAAAAGGCAAACTTCATGTAGTTCCAGTTCAAAAACAAAAAAAAACGTTTTTTCGATACGAACTAAAAATTATTCAGGAAATAAAAACCTCTTCGGCGGGGAATCGAACCCCGGTCTCCAACGTGACAGGCTGGGATACTCACCACTATACTACCGAAGATACACTTCCTCGCATATCTTACAAATTCAAGTCATTTGAAATTCTCAAATTAAAGAACGACACAATAGAACTCGATCAGCGTTAAGGAACCCTGCTGTATACAGCAACATGAAATCCCAACTTTTTTTGTAAAGAAAAACTGTTTTTCGCATCCCAACATAGTTTCAGCAAAAAAAGGCTCAGCAAAAAAATTATAATTGTAGAATACTTGAAAAAAATCAAGCTTCGAACCGACTAAAAAATAAAAAGCAATTTTCATGTAGTTCCATTTCAAAAACAAAAAAAACGTTTTCTCGATACGAACTAAAATTTTTTCAGGAAATAAAAACCTCTTCGGCGGGGAATCGAATCCCGATCTCAAACGTGTCAGGCTGGGATACTCACCACTATACTACCGAAGATACACTTCCTCGCATATCTTCCAAATTCATGTCATTTGAAGTTGTCAAGTTACAGAATGACACAAAACAACTCGATCAGCGTTCAGGAATCCTGCTGTATACAGCAACATGAAATCCGATCATTTTTTGAAAAAAGCAGCTTTTTCTCATCCCAACATAGTCCCAGCAAAAAAACTCGGAGAAGAAAGTCATGATTGTAAATTACCTGAAACTAAATTTAAGGCTTTGAATGGACTGAAAAAAGGCAAACTTCATGTAGTTCCAGTTCAAAAACAAAAAAAAAACGTTTTTTCGATACGAACTAAAAATTATTCAGGAATTAAAAACCTCTTCGACGGGGAATCGAACCCCGGTCTCCAACGTGACAGGCTGGGATACTCACCACTATACTACCGAAGATAAACTTCCTCGCATATCTTCCAAATTCATGTCATTTGAAGTTGTCAAGTTACAGAATGACACAAAACAACTCGATCAGCGTTCAGGAATCCTGCTGTATACAGCAACATGAAATCCGATCATTTTTTGAAAAAAGCAGCTTTTTCTCATCCCAACATAGTCCCAGCAAAAAAACTCGGAGAAGAAAGTCATGATTGTAAATTACCTGAAACTAAATTTAAGGCTTTGAATGGACTGAAAAAAGGCAAACTTCATGTAGTTCCAGTTCAAAAACAAAAAAAAAACGTTTTTTCGATACGAACTAAAAATTATTCAGGAATTAAAAACCTCTTCGACGGGGAATCGAACCCCGGTCTCCAACGTGACAGGCTGGGATACTCACCACTATACTACCGAAGATAAACTTCCTCGCATATCTTCCAAATTCAAGTCATTTGAAATTCTCAAATTAAAGAACGACACAATAGAACTCGATCAGCGTTAAGGAACCCTGCTGTATACAGCAACATGAAATCCCAACATTTTTTGTAAAGAAAAACTGTTTTTCGCATCCCAACATAGTTTCAGCAAAAAAAGGCTCAGCAAAAAAAATTATAATTGTAGAATACTTGAAAAAAATCAAGCTTCGAACCGACTAAAAAATAAAAAGCAATTTTCATGTAGTTCCATTTCAAAAACAAAAAAAAACGTTTTCTCGATACGAACTAAAATTTTTTCAGGAAATAAAAACCTCTTCGGCGGGGAATCGAACCCCGGTCTCAAACGTGTCAAGCTGGGATACTCACCACTATACTACCGAAGATACACTTCCTCGCATATCTTCCAAATTCATGTCATTTGAAGTTGTCAAGTTACAGAATGACACAAAACAACTCGATCAGCGTTCAGGAATCCTGCTGTATACAGCAACATGAAATCCGATCATTTTTTGAAAAAAGCAGCTTTTTCTCATCCCAACATAGTCCCAGCAAAAAAACTCGGAGAAGAAAGTCATGATTGTAAATTACCTGAAACTAAATTTAAGGCTTTGAATGGACTGAAAAAAGGCAAACTTCATGTAGTTCCAGTTCAAAAACAAAAAAAACGTTTTTTCGATACGAACTAAAAATTATTCAGGAATTAAAAACCTCTTCGACGGGGAATCGAACCCCGGTCTCCAACGTGACAGGCTGGGATACTCACCACTATACTACCGAAGATAAACTTCCTCGCATATCTTCCAAATTCAAGTCATTTGAAATTCTCAAATTAAAGAACGACACAATAGAACTCGATCAGCGTTAAGGAACCCTGCTGTATACAGCAACATGAAATCCCAACATTTTTTGTAAAGAAAAACTGTTTTTCGCATCCCAACATAGTTTCAGCAAAAAAAGGCTCAGCAAAAAAAATTATAATTGTAGAATACTTGAAAAAAATCAAGCTTCGAACCGACTAAAAAATAAAAAGCAATTTTCATGTAGTTCCATTTCAAAAACAAAAAAAAACGTTTTCTCGATACGAACTAAAATTTTTTCAGGAAATAAAAACCTCTTCGGCGGGGAATCGAACCCCGGTCTCAAACGTGTCAGGCTGGGATACTCACCACTATACTACCGAAGATACACTTCCTCGCATATCTTCCAAATTCATGTCATTTGAAGTTGTCAAGTTACAGAATGACACAAAACAACTCGATCAGCGTTCAGGAATCCTGCTGTATACAGCAACATGAAATCCGATCATTTTTTGAAAAAAGCAGCTTTTTCTCATCCCAACATAGTCCCAGCAAAAAAACTCGGAGAAGAAAGTCATGATTGTAAATTACCTGAAACTAAATTTAAGGCTTTGAATGGACTGAAAAAAGGCAAACTTCATGTAGTTCCAGTTCAAAAACAAAAAAAAACGTTTTTTCGATACGAACTAAAAATTATTCAGGAATTAAAAACCTCTTCGACGGGGAATCGAACCCCGGTCTCCAACGTGACAGGCTGGGATACTCACCACTATACTACCGAAGATAAACTTCCTCGCATATCTTCCAAATTCATGTCATTTGAAGTTGTCAAGTTACAGAATGACACAAAACAACTCGATCAGCGTTCAGGAATCCTGCTGTATACAGCAACATGAAATCCGATCATTTTTTGAAAAAAGCAGCTTTTTCTCATCCCAACATAGTCCCAGCAAAAAAACTCGGAGAAGAAAGTCATGATTGTAAATTACCTGAAACTAAATTTAAGGCTTTGAATGGACTGAAAAAAGGCAAACTTCATGTAGTTCCAGTTCAAAAACAAAAAAAACGTTTTTTCGATACGAACTAAAAATTATTCAGGAATTAAAAACCTCTTCGACGGGGAATCGAACCCCGGTCTCCAACGTGACAGGCTGGGATACTCACCACTATACTACCGAAGATAAACTTCCTCGCATATCTTCCAAATTCAAGTCATTTGAAATTCTCAAATTAAAGAACGACACAATAGAACTCGATCAGCGTTAAGGAACCCTGCTGTATACAGCAACATGAAATCCCAACATTTTTTGTAAAGAAAAACTGTTTTTCGCATCCCAACATAGTTTCAGCAAAAAAAGGCTCAGCAAAAAAAATTATAATTGTAGAATACTTGAAAAAAATCAAGCTTCGAACCGACTAAAAAATAAAAAGCAATTTTCATGTAGTTCCATTTCAAAAACAAAAAAAAACGTTTTCTCGATACGAACTAAAATTTTTTCAGGAAATAAAAACCTCTTCGGCGGGGAATCGAACCCCGGTCTCAAACGTGTCAGGCTGGGATACTCACCACTATACTACCGAAGATACACTTCCTCGCATATCTTCCAAATTCATGTCATTTGAAGTTGTCAAGTTACAGAATGACACAAAACAACTCGATCAGCGTTCAGGAATCCTGCTGTATACAGCAACATGGAATCCGATCATTTTTTGAAAAAAGCAGCTTTTTCTCATCCCAACATAGTCCCAGCAAAAAAACTCGGAGAAGAAAGTCATGATTGTAAATTACCTGAAACTAAATTTAAGGCTTTGAATGGACTGAAAAAAGGCAAACTTCATGTAGTTCCAGTTCAAAAACAAAAAAAAAACGTTTTTTCGATACGAACTAAAAATTATTCAGGAAATAAAAACCTCTTCGGCGGGGAATCGAACCCCGGTCTCCAACGTGACAGGCTGGGATACTCACCACTATACTACCGAAGATACACTTCCTCGCATATCTTCCAAATTCAAGCCATTTGAAATTCTCAAATTAAAGAACGACACAATAGAACTCGATCAGCGTTAAGGAACCCTGCTGTATACAGCAACATGAAATCCCAACATTTTTTGTAAAGAAAAACTGTTTTACGCATCCCAACATAGTTTCAGCAAAAAAAGGCTCAGCAAAAAAATTATAATTGTAGAATACTTGAAAAAAATCAAGCTTCGAACCGACTAAAAAAAAAGCAATTTTCATGTAGTTCCATTTCAAAAACAAAAAAAAAACGTTTTCTCGATACGAACTAAAATTTTTTCAGGAAATAAAAACCTCTTCGGCGGGGAATCGAATCCCGATCTCAAACGTGTCAGGCTGGGATACTCACCACTATACTACTGAAGATACACTTCCTCGCATATCTTCCAAGTTCATGTCATTTGAAATTCTCAAGTTACAGAACGACACAATAGAACTCGATCAGCGTTTAGGAACCCTGCTGTATACAGCAACATGAAATCCCAACATTATTTCTAAAAAAAAACTGCTTTTTCGCATCCTAATATAGTTTCAGCAAAAAAATGCTCAGCAAAAAATTTTAATTGTAGAATACTTGAAAAAAATCAAGCTTTGAACCGACTCAAAAAAGAAGTTTTCATGTAGTTCCATTAAAAAAAATGTTTTTTCGATACTAACTAAAATTTATTCAGGAAATAAAAACCTCTTCGTCGGGGAATCGAACAGTGGTCTCCAACGTGACAGGCTGGGATACTCACCACTCTACTACCGAAGATACACTTTCTCGCATATCTTCCAAGTTCATGTCATTTGAAACTCTCAAATTATAGAACGACACAATAGAACTCGATCAGCGTTAAGGAACCCTGCTGTATACAGCAACATGATATCCCAACATTTTTTGTAAAGAAAAACTGTTTTTTGCATCCCAACATAGTTTCAGCAAAAAAAGGATCAGCAAAAAATTATACTTCTAGAATACTTGAAAAAAATCAAGCTTCGAACCGACTAAAACAAGCAACTTTCATGAAGTTCCATTTCAAAAACAAAAAAAAAACGTTTTTTCGATATGAACTAAAAATTATTCAGGAAATAAAAACCTCTTCGGCGGGGAATCGAACCCCGGTCTCCAACGTGACAGCCTGCGATACTCACCACTATACTACTGAAGATACACTTCCTCGCATATCTTCCAAGTTCATGTCATTTGAAATTCTCAAGTTACAGAACGACACAATAGAACTCGATCAGCGTTTAGGAACCCTGCTGTATACAGCAAGATGAAATCCCAACATTATTTGGAAAAAAAAACTGCTTTTTCGCATCCCAATATAGTTTCAGCAAAAAATGCTCAGCAAAAAATTTTAATTGTAGAATACTTGAAAAAAATCAAGCTTTGAACCGACTCAAAAAAAAGAAATTTTCATGTAGTTCCATTAAAAAAAAATGTTTTTTCGATACTAACTAAAATTTATTCAGGAAATAAAAACCTCTTCGGCGGGGAATCGAACAGTGGTCTCCAATGTGCCAGGCTGGGATACTCACCACTCTACTACCGAAGATACACTTCCTCGCATATCTTCCAAGTTCATGTCAATTGAAACTCTCAAATTATAGAACGACACAATAGAACTCGATCAGCGTTAAGGAACCCTGCTGTATACAGCAACATGATATCCCAACATTTTTTGTAAAGAAAAACTGTTTTTTGCATCCCAACATAGTTTCAGCAAAAAATGGCTCAGCAAAAAATTATACTTGTAGAATACTTGAAAAAAATCAAGCTTCGAACCGACTAAAAAAAAGCAACTTTCATGTAGTTCCATTTCAAAAACAAAAAAAAAACGTTTTCTCGATACGAACTAAAATTTTTTCAGGAAATAAAAACCTCTTCGGCGGGGAATCGAACCCCGGTCTCCAACGTGACAGGCTGCGATACTCACCACAATACTACTGAAGATACACTTCCTCGCATATCTTCCAAGTTCATGTCATTTGAAATTCTCAAGTTACAGAACGACACAATAGAACTCGATCAGCGTTTAGGAACCCTGCTGTATACAGCAACATGAAATCCCAACATTATTTGTAAAAAAAACTGCTTTTTTGCATCCCAACATAGTTTCAGCAAAAAAAGGCTCAGCAAAAAATTATACTTGTAGAATACTTGAAAAAAATCAAGCTTCGAAACGACTAAAAAAAGCAATTTTTATGTAGTTCCATTTCAAAAACAAAAAAAAACGTTTTTTCGATACGAACTAAAAATTATTCAGGAAATAAAAACCTCTTCGGCGGGGAATCGAACCCCGGTCTCCAACGTGACAGCCTGCGATACTCACCACTATACTACTGAAGATACACTTCCTCGCATATTTTCCAAGTTCATGTCATTTGAAATTCTCAAGTTACAGAACGACACAATAGAACTCGATCAGCGTTTAGGAACCCTGCTGTATACAGCAACATGAAATCCCAACATTGTTTGTAAAAAAAACTGCTTTTTCGCATCCCAATATCGTTTCAGCAAAAAATGCTCAGCAAAAAATTTTAATTGTAGAATACTTGAAAAAAATCAAGCTTCGAAACGACTAAAAAAAGCAATTTTTATGTAGTTCCATTTCAAAAACAAAAAAAAACGTTTTTTCGATACGAACTAAAAATTATTCAGGAAATAAAAACCTCTTCGGCGGGGAATCGAACCCCGGTCTCCAACGTGACAGCCTGCGATACTCACCACTATACTACTGAAGATACACTTCCTCGCATATTTTCCAAGTTCATGTCATTTGAAATTCTCAAGTTACAGAACGACACAATAGAACTCGATCAGCGTTTAGGAACCCTGCTGTATACAGCAACATGAAATCCCAACATTATTTGTAAAAAAAACTGCTTTTTTGCATCCCAACATAGTTTCAGCAAAAAAAGGCTCAGCAAAAAATTATACTTGTAGAATACTTGAAAAAAATCAAGCTTCGAAACGACTAAAAAAAGCAATTTTTATGTAGTTCCATTTCAAAAACAAAAAAAAACGTTTTTTCGATACGAACTAAAAATTATTCAGGAAATAAAACCTCTTCGGCGGGGAATCGAACCCCGGTCTCCAACGTGACAGCCTGCGATACTCACCACTATACTACTGAAGATACACTTCCTCGCATATTTTCCAAGTTCATGTCATTTGAAATTCTCAAGTTACAGAACGACACAATAGAACTCGATCAGCGTTTAGGAACCCTGCTGTATACAGCAACATGAAATCCCAACATTATTTGTAAAAAAAACTGCTTTTTCGCATCCCAATATCGTTTCAGCAAAAAATGCTCAGCAAAAAATTTTAATTGTAGAATACTTGAAAAAAATCAAGCTTTGAACCGACTCAAAAAAAAGAAATTTTCATGTAGTTCCATTAAAAAAAAATGTTTTTTCGATACTAACTAAAATTTATTCAGGAAATAAAAACCTCTGCGGCGGGGAATCGAACAGTGGTCTCCAACGTTCCAGGCTGGGATACTCACCACTCTACTACCGAAGATACACTTCCTCGCATATCTTCCAAGTTCATGTCAATTGAAACTCTCAAATTATAGAACGACACAATAGAACTCGATCAGCGTTAAGGAACCCTGCTGTATACAGCAACATGATATCCCAACATTTTTTGTAAAGAAAAACTGTTTTTTGCATCCCAACATAGTTTCAGCAAAAAAAAGCTCAGCAAAAAATTATACTTGTAGAATACTTGAAAAAAAATCAAGCTTCGAACCGACTAAAAAAAAGCAACTTTCATGTAGTTCCATTTCAAAAACAAAAAAAAAAACGTTTTCTCGATACGAACTAAAATTTTTTTAGGAAATAAAATCCTCTTCGGCGGGGAATCGAACCCCGGTCTCCAACGTGACAGGCTGCGATACTCACCACAATACTACTGAAGATACACTTCCTCGCATATCTTCCAAGTTCATGTCATTTGAAATTCTCAAGTTACAGAACGACACAATAGAAGTCGATCAGCGTTTAGGAACCCTGCTGTATACAGCAACATGAAATCCCAACATTTTTTGTAAAGAAAAACTGTTTTTCGCATCCCAACATAGTTTCAGCAAAAAAAAAGGCTCAGCAAAAAATTATACTTGTAGAATA
Source organism: Symsagittifera roscoffensis (assembly GCF_963678635.1). NCBI lineage: Eukaryota > Metazoa > Xenacoelomorpha > Acoela > Convolutidae > Symsagittifera > Symsagittifera roscoffensis. The sequence goes on from NC_087062.1 coordinate 90,176,280, forward strand.
CTTGAAAAAAATCAAGCTTCGAAACGACTAAAAAAAGCAATTTTTATGTAGTTCCATTTCAAAAACAAAAAAAACGTTTTTTCGATACGAACTAAAAATTATTCAGGAAATAAAAACCTCTTCGGCGGGGAATCGAACCCCGGTCTCCAACGTGACAGGCTGGGATACTCACCACTATACTACCGAAGATACACTTCCTCGCATATCTTCCAAATTCAAGTCATTTGAAATTCTCAAATTAAAGAACGACACAATAGAACTCGATCAGCGTTAAGGAACCCTGCTGTATACAGCAACATGAAATCCCAACATTTTTTGTGAAGAAAAACTGTTTTTCGCATCCCAACATAGTTTCAGCAAAAAAAGGCTCAGCAAAAAATTATAATTGTAGAATACTTGAAAAAAATCAAGCTTCGAACCGACTAAAAAAAAGCAATTTTCATGTAGTTCCATTTCAAAAACAAAAAAAAACGTTTTCTCGATACGAACTAATTTTTTTTCAGGAAATAAAAACCTCTTCGGCGAGGAATCGAACCCCGTTCTCCAACGTGACAGCCTGCGATACTCACCACTATACTACTGAAGATAGACTTCCTCGCATATCTTCCAAGTTCATGTCATTTGAAATTCTCAAGTTACAGAACGACACAATAGAACTTGATCAGCGTTTAGGAACCCTGCTGTATACAGCAACATGAAATCCCAACATTATTTGTAAAAAAAAACTGCTTTTTCGCATCTCAATATAGTTTCAGCAAAAAATGCTCGGCAAAAAATTTTACTTGTAGAATACTTGAAAAAAATCAAGCTTTGAACCGACTCAAAAAAAAGAAATTTTCATGTAGTTCCATTAAAAAAATGTTTTTTCGATACTAACTAAAATTTATTCAGGAAATAAAAAACTCTTCGGCGGGGAATCGAACAGTGGTCTCCAACGTGACAGGCTGGGATACTCACCACTCTACTACCGAAGATACACTTCCTCGCATATCTTCCAAGTTCATGTCATTTGAAATTCTCAAATTGTAGAACGACACAATAGAACTCAATCAGCGTTTAGGAACCCTGCTGTATACAGCAACACAAAATCCCAACATTAAAAAAAACTGATTTTTCGCATCCCAACATAGTTCCAGCAAAAAAATGCTCAGCAAAAAATTATACTTGTAGAATACTTGAAAAAAATCGAGCTTTGAACCGACTAAAAAAAAGCAATTTTTATGTAGTTCCATTTCAAAAAAAAAAGTTTTATCGATACGAACCAAAAATTATTCAGGAAATAAAAAAACTTTTCGGCGGGAATCGAACTCCGGTCTCAAACGTGTCAGGTTGGGATACTCACCACTATACTACCGAAGCTACACTTCCTCGCATATCTTCCAAATTCATGTCATTTGAAATTCCTAAATTATAGAACGACACAATAGATCTCGATCAGCGTTTAGGAACCCTGCTGTATACAGCAACACAAAATCCCAACATTTTTTGGAAAAAAAACTGCTTTTTCGCATCCCAACATAGTTTCAGCAAAAAAATGCTCAGCAAAAAATTATACTTGTAGAATACTTGAAAAAAATCAAGCTTTGAACCGACTAAAAAAAAGCAATTTTCATGTAGTTCCATATCAAAAACAAAAAAAAAACGTTTTTTCGTCACGAACTAAAAATTATTCAGGAAATAAAAACCTCTTCTGCGGGAATCGAACCCGGTTCTCCAACGTGATAGGCTGGGATACTCACCACTATACTACCGAAGATACACTTCCTCGCATATCTTCCAAGTTCATGTCATTTGAAGTTGTCAAGTTACAGAATGACACAATACAACTCGATCAGCATTCAGGAATCCTGCTGTATACAGCAACATGAAATCCGATCATTTTTTAAAAAAGCAGCTTTTTCTCATCCCAACATCGTCCCAGCAAAAAAATTCGGAGCAGAAAGTCATGATTGTAAATTACCTGAAACTAAATTTAAGGCTTTGAACGGACTCAAAAAAGGCAAACTTCATGTAGTTCCAGTTCAAAAACAAAAAAAAAACGTTTTTCGATACGAACTAAAAAATATTCAGGAAATAAAAACCTCTTCGGCGGGGAATCGAACCCCGGTCTCCAACATGACAGGCTGTGATACTCACCACTGTACTACCGAAGATACACTTCCTCGCATATCTTCCAAATTCATGTCATTTGAAACTCTCAAATTATAGAACGACACAATAGAACTTGATCAGCGTTTAGGAACCCTGCTGTATACAGCAACATGAAATCCCAACATTTTTTGTAAAAAAAAACTGCTTTTTCGCATCCCAACATAGTTTCAGCAAAAAAATGCTCAGCAAAAAATAATACTTGTAGAATACTTGAAAAAAATCAAGCTTTGAACCGACTCAAAAAAAAGCAATTTTCATGTAGTTCCATATCAAAAACAAAAAAAAACGTTTTTTCGATACGAACTAAAATTTTTTCAGGAAATAAAAACCTCTTCGGCGGGGAATCGAAACCGGGTCTCCAACGTGACAGGCTGGGATATTCACCACTATACTACCTAAGATACACTTCCTCGCATATCTTCCAAGTTCATGTCATTTGAAGTTGTCAAGTTACAGAATGACACAATACAACTCGATCAGCGTTCAGGAATCCTGCTGTATACAGCAACATGAAATCCGATCATTTTTTGAAAAAAGCAGCTTTTTCTCATCCCAACATCGTCCCAGCAAAAAAATTCGGAGCAGAAAGTCATGATTGTAAATTACCTGAAACTAAATTTAAGGCTTTGAACGGACTCAAAAAAGGCAAACTTCATGTAGTTCCAGTTCAAAAACAAAAAAAAAAACGTTTTTCGATACGAACTAAAAAATATTCAGGAAATAAAAACCTTTTCGGCCGGGAATCGAACCCCGGTCTCCAACATGACAGGCTGTGATACTCACCACTATACTACCGAAGATACACTTCCTCGCATATCTTCCAAATTCATGTCATTTGAAACTCTCAAATTATAGAACGACACAATAGAACTTGATCAGCGTTTAGGAACCCTGCTGTATACAGCAACATGAAATCCCAACATTTTTTGTAACATAGTCCCAGCAAAAAACTCGGAGCAGAAAGTCATGGTTGTAAGCTATGTGAAACTAAATTTAAGGCTTTGAACCGACTGAAAAAAAAGCAAATATCATGTAATTTTAGTTCAAACAAAAAAAAAAACGTTTTTTCGATACGAACTAAAAATTATCAGGAAATAAAAACCTCTTCGGCGGCGAATCGAACCCCGGTCTCCTACGTGACAGGCTGCGATACTCACCACTAAACTACCGAAGATACACTTTCTCGCATAACTTCCAAGTTCATGTCATTTGAAATTCTCAAGTTACAGAATGACACAATAGAACTCGATCAGAGTTCAGGAATCCTGCTGTATACAGCAACAAAAAATCCGATCATTTTTTGAAAAAAGCAGCTTTTTCTCATCCCAACATAGTCCCAGCAAAAAAATCGGAGCAGAAAGTAATGGTTGTAAGCTATCTGAAACTAAATTTAAGGCTTTGAACCGACTGAAAAAAAAAGCAAACATCATGCATGTAGTTCTAGTTCAAAAAAAAAAAACCTTTTTCTGATACGAACTAAAAATTATTCAGGAAATAAAAACCTCTTCGGCGGGGAATCGAACCCCGGTCTCCAACGTGACAGGCTGGGAAACTCACCATTATACTACCGAAGATACACTTCCTCGCATATCTTCCAAGTTCATCTCATTTGAAATTCTCAATTATAGAACGACACAATAGAACTCGATCAGCGTTTAGGAATCCTGCTGTATACAGCAACATGAAATCCCAACATTTTTTTTTAAAAAACTGCTTTTACGCATCCCAACATAGTTTCAGCAAAAAAATGCTCAGAAAAAAATTATACTTGCAGAATACTTGAAAAAAATCAAGCTTTGAACTGACTAAAAAAAAGCAATTTTCATGTAGTTCCATTTCAAAAACAAAAAAAAACGTTTTTTTCGATACGAACTAAAAATTATTCAGGAAATCAAAACCTCTTCGGCGGGGAATCGCACCCCGGTCTCCAACGTGATAGGCTGGGATACTCACCACTATACTACCGAAGATACACTTCCTCGCATATCTTCCAAGTTCATCTCATTTGAAATTCTCAATTATAGAACGACACAATAGAACTCGACCAGCGTTTAGGAATCCTGCTGTATACAGCAACATGAAATCCCAACATTTTTTTTTTAAAAACTGCTTTTACGCATCCCAACATAGTTTCAGCGAAAAAAAAAGCTCAGAAAAAAATTATACTTGCAGAATACTTGAAAAAAATCAAGCTTTGAACCGACTAAAAAAAGCAATTTTCATGTAGTTCCATTTCAAAAACAAAAAAAAAACGTTTTTTTTCGATACGAACTAAAAATTATTCAGGAAATCAAAACCTCTTCGGCGGGGAATCGAACCCCGGTCTCCAACGTGACAGGCTGGGATACTCACCACTATACTACCGAAGATACACTTCTTCGCATATCTTCCAAGTTCATGTCATTTGAAATTCTCAAATTATAGAACGACACAATAGAACTCGATCAGCGTTTAGGAATCCTGCTGTATACAGCAACATGAAATCCCAACATTTTTTTTTTAAAAACTGCTTTTTCGCATCCCAACATAGTTTCAGCGAAAAATGCTCAGAAAAAAATTATACTTGCAGAATACTTGAAAAAAATCAAGCTTTGAACCGACTTAAAAAAAGCAATTTTCATGTAGTTCCAATTCAAAAACAAACAAAAAACGTTTTTTCGTTACGAACTAAAAATTATTCAGGAAATCAAAACCTCTTCGGCGGGGAATCGAACCCCGGTCTCCAACGTGACAGTCTGGGATACTCACCACTATACTACCGAAGATACACTTACTCGCATAACTTCCAAGTTCATGTCAATTGAAATTCTCAAGTTACAGAATGACACAATACAACTCGATCAGCGTTCAGGAATCCTGCTGTATACAGCAACATAAAATCCGATCATTTTTTTGAAAAAAGCAGCTTTTTCTCATCCCAACATAGTTTCAGCAAAAAAATGCTCAGCAAAAAATTATACTTGTAGAATACTTGAAAAAAATCAAGCTTTGAACCGACTAAAAAAAAGCAATTTTCATGTAGTTTTAGTTCAAAAACAAAAAAAAAACGTTTTTTCGATACGAACTAAAAATTATCAGGAAATAAAAACCTCTTTGGCGGCGAATCGAACCCCGGTCTCCTACGTGACAGGCTGCGATACTCACCACTAAACTACCGAAGATACACTTTCTCGCATAACTTCCAAGTTCATGTCATTTGAAATTCTCAAGTTACAGAATGACACAATAGAACTCGATCAGAGTTCAGGAATCCTGCTGTATACAGCAACAAAAAATCCGATCATTTTTTGAAAAAAGCAGCTTTTTCTCATCCCAACATAGTCCCAGCAAAAAAATCGGAGCAGAAAGTAATGGTTGTAAGCTATCTGAAACTAAATTTAAGGCTTTGAACCGACTGAAAAAAAAAGCAAACATCATGCATGTAGTTCTAGTTCAAAAAAAAAAAAAACCTTTTTCTGATACGAACTAAAAATTATTCAGGAAATAAAAACCTCTTCGGCGGGGAATCGAACCCCGGTCTCCAACGTGACAGGCTGGGAAACTCACCACTATACTACCGAAGATACACTTCCTCGCATATCTTCCAAGTTCATCTCATTTGAAATTCTCAATTATAGAACGACACAATAGAACTCGATCAGCGTTTAGGAATCCTGCTGTATACAGCAACATGAAATCCCAACATTTTTTTTTAAAAAACTGCTTTTACGCATCCCAACATAGTTTCAGCAAAAAAATGCTCAGAAAAAAATTATACTTGCAGAATACTTGAAAAAAATCAAGCTTTGAACTGACTAAAAAAAGCAATTTTCATGTAGTTCCATTTCAAAAACAAAAAAAAAACGTTTTTTTCGATACGAACTAAAAATTATTCAGGAAATCAAAACCTCTTCGGCGGGGAATCGAACCCCGTTCTCCAACGTGACAGGCTGGGATACTCACCACTATACTACCGAAGATACACTTCCTCGCATATCTTCCAAGTTCATGTCATTTGAAATTCTCAATTATAGAACGACACAATAGAACTCGATCAGCGTTTAGGAATCCTGCTGTATACAGCAACATGAAATCCCAACATTTTTTTTTAAAAAACTGCTTTTACGCATCCCAACATAGTTTCAGCGAAAAAAAAGCTCAGAAAAAAATTATACTTGCAGAATACTTGAAAAAAATCAAGCTTTGAACCGACTAAAAAAAGCAATTTTCATGTAGTTCCATTTCAAAAACAAAAAAAAACGTTTTTTTTCGATACGAACTAAAAATTATTCAGGAAATCAAAAGCTCTTCGGCGGGGAATCGAACCCCGGTCTCCAACGTGACAGGCTGGGATACTCACCACTATACTACCGAAGATACACTTCCTCGCATATCTTCCAAGTTCATGTCATTTGAAATTCTCAATTATAGAACGACACAATAGAACTCGATCAGCGTTTAGGAATCCTGCTGTATACAGCAACATGAAATCCCAACATTTTTTTTTAAAAAACTGCTTTTACGCATCCCAACATAGTTTCAGCGAAAAAAAAGCTCAGAAAAAAATTATACTTGCAGAATACTTGAAAAAAATCAAGCTTTGAACCGACTAAAAAAAGCAATTTTCATGTAGTTCCATTTCAAAAACAAAAAAAAACGTTTTTTTTCGATACGAACTAAAAATTATTCAGGAAATCAAAATCTCTTCGGCGGGGAATCGAACCCCGGTCTCCAACGTGACAGGCTGGGATACTCACCACTATACTACCGAAGATACACTTCTTCGCATATCTTCCAAGTTCATGTCATTTGAAATTCTCAAATTATAGAACGACACAATAGAACTCGATCAGCGTTTAGGACTCCTGCTGTATACAGCAACATGAAATCCCAACATTTTTGTTTTTAAAAACTGCTTTTTCGCATCCCAACATAGTTTCAGCGAAAAATGCTCAGAAAAAAATTATACTTGCAGAATACTTGAAAAAAATCAAGCTTTGAACCGACTTAAAAAAGCAATTTTCATGTAGTTCCAATTCAAAAACAAAAAAAAAAACGTTTTTTTGTTACGAACTAAAAATTATTCAGGAAATCAAAACCTCTTCGGCGGGGAATCGAACCCCGGTCTCCAACGTGACAGGCTGGGATACTCACCACTATACTACCGAAGATACACTTCTTCGCATATCTTCCAAGTTCATGTCATTTGAAATTCTCAAATTATAGAACGACACAATAGAACTCGATCAGCGTTTAGGAATCCTGCTGTATACCGCAACATGAAATCCCAACATTTTTTTTTTAAAAACTGCTTTTTCGCATCCCAACATAGTCCCAGCAAAAAAATCGGAGCAGAAAGTAATGGTTGTAAGCTATCTGAAACTAAATTTAAGGCTTTGAACCGACTGAAAAAAAAAGCAAACATCATGCATGTAGTTCTAGTTCAAAAAAAAAAAAACCTTTTTCTGATACGAACTAAAAATTATTCAGGAAATAAAAACCTCTTCGGCGGGGAATCGAACCCCGGTCTCCAACGTGACAGGCTGGGAAACTCACCATTATACTACCGAAGATACACTTCCTCGCATATCTTCCAAGTTCATCTCATTTGAAATTCTCAATTATAGAACGACACAATAGAACTCGATCAGCGTTTAGGAATCCTGCTGTATACAGCAACATGAAATCCCAACATTTTTTTTTAAAAAACTGCTTTTACGCATCCCAACATAGTTTCAGCAAAAAATGCTCAGAAAAAAGTTATACTTGCAGAATACTTGAAAAAAATCAAGCTTTGAACTGACTAAAAAAAGCAATTTTCATGTAGTTCCATTTCAAAAACAAAAAAAAACGTTTTTTTCGATACGAACTAAAAATTATTCAGGAAATCAAAACCTCTTCGGCGGGGAATCGCACCCCGGTCTCCAACGTGACAGGCTGGGATACTCACCACTATACTACCGAAGATACACTTCCTCGCATATCTTCCAAGTTCATCTCATTTGAAATTCTCAATTATAGAACGACACAATAGAACTCGACCAGCGTTTAGGAATCCTGCTGTATACAGCAACATGAAATCCCAACATTTTTTTTTAAAAACTGCTTTTACGCATCCCAACATAGTTTCAGCGAAAAAAAAAGCTCAGAAAAAAATTATACTTGCAGAATACTTGAAAAAAATCAAGCTTTGAACCGACTAAAAAAAGCAATTTTCATGTAGTTCCATTTCAAAAACAAAAAAAACGTTTTTTTTCGATACGAACTAAAAATTATTCAGGAAATAAAAACCTCTTCGGCGGGGAATCGAACCCCGGTCTCCAACGTGACAGGCTGGGAAACTCACCATTATACTACCGAAGATACACTTCCTCGCATATCTTCCAAGTTCATCTCATTTGAAATTCTCAATTATAGAACGACACAATAGAACTCGATCAGCGTTTAGGAATCCTGCTGTATACAGCAACATGAAATCCCAACATTTTTTTTTAAAAAACTGCTTTTACGCATCCCAACATAGTTTCAGCAAAAAAATGCTCAGAAAAAAGTTATACTTGCAGAATACTTGAAAAAAATCAAGCTTTGAACTGACTAAAAAAAGCAATTTTCATGTAGTTCCATTTCAAAAACAAAAAAAAACGTTTTTTTCGATACGAACTAAAAATTATTCAGGAAATCAAAACCTCTTCGGCGGGGAATCGCACCCCGGTCTCCAACGTGACAGGCTGGGATACTCACCACTATACTACCGAAGATACACTTCCTCGCATATCTTCCAAGTTCATCTCATTTGAAATTCTCAATTATAGAACGACACAATAGAACTCGACCAGCGTTTAGGAATCCTGCTGTATACAGCAACATGAAATCCCAACATTTTTTTTTAAAAACTGCTTTTACGCATCCCAACATAGTTTCAGCGAAAAAAAAAGCTCAGAAAAAAATTATACTTGCAGAATACTTGAAAAAAATCAAGCTTTGAACCGACTAAAAAAAGCAATTTTCATGTAGTTCCATTTCAAAAACAAAAAAAAAACGTTTTTTTTCGATACGAACTAAAAATTATTCAGGAAATCAAAACCTCTTCGGCGGGGAATCGAACCCCGGTCTCCAACGTGACAGGCTGGGATACTCACCACTATACTACCGAAGATACACTTCTTCGCATATCTTCCAAGTTCATGTCATTTGAAATTCTCAAATTATAGAACGACACAATAGAACTCGATCAGCGTTTAGGAATCCTGCTGTATACAGCAACATGAAATCCCAACATTTTTTTTTTTAAAAACTGCTTTTTCGCATCCCAACATAGTTTCAGCGAAAAATGCTCAGAAAAAAATTATACTTGCAGAATACTTGAAAAAAATCAAGCTTTGAACCGACTTAAAAAAAGCAATTTTCATGTAGTTCCAATTCAAAAACAAACAAAAAACGTTTTTTCGTTACGAACTAAAAATTATTCAGGAAATCAAAACCTCTTCGGCGGGGAATCGAACCCCGGTCTCCAACGTGACAGTCTGGGATACTCACCACTATACTACCGAAGATACACTTACTCGCATAACTTCCAAGTTCATGTCAATTGAAATTCTCAAGTTACAGAATGACACAATACAACTCGATCAGCGTTCAGGAATCCTGCTGTATACAGCAACATAAAATCCGATCATTTTTTTTGAAAAAAGCAGCTTTTTCTCATCCCAACATAGTTTCAGCAAAAAAATGCTCAGCAAAAAATTATACTTGTAGAATACTTGAAAAAAATCAAGCTTTGAACCGACTAAAAAAAGCAATTTTCATGTAGTTTTAGTTCAAAAACAAAAAAAAAAAACGTTTTTTCGATACGAACTAAAAATTATCAGGAAATAAAAACCTCTTTGGCGGCGAATCGAACCCCGGTCTCCTACGTGACAGGCTGCGATACTCACCACTAAACTACCGAAGATACACTTTCTCGCATAACTTCCAAGTTCATGTCATTTGAAATTCTCAAGTTACAGAATGACACAATAGAACTCGATCAGAGTTCAGGAATCCTGCTGTATACAGCAACAAAAAATCCGATCATTTTTTGAAAAAAGCAGCTTTTTCTCATCCCAACATAGTCCCAGCAAAAAAATCGGAGCAGAAAGTAATGGTTGTAAGCTATCTGAAACTAAATTTAAGGCTTTGAACCGACTGAAAAAAAAAGCAAACATCATGCATGTAGTTCTAGTTCAAAAAAAAAAAAAACCTTTTTCTGATACGAACTAAAAATTATTCAGGAAATAAAAACCTCTTCGGCGGGGAATCGAACCCCGGTCTCCAACGTGACAGGCTGGGAAACTCACCACTATACTACCGAAGATACACTTCCTCGCATATCTTCCAAGTTCATCTCATTTGAAATTCTCAATTATAGAACGACACAATAGAACTCGATCAGCGTTTAGGAATCCTGCTGTATACAGCAACATGAAATCCCAACATTTTTTTTTAAAAAACTGCTTTTACGCATCCCAACATAGTTTCAGCAAAAAAATGCTCAGAAAAAAATTATACTTGCAGAATACTTGAAAAAAATCAAGCTTTGAACTGACTAAAAAAAGCAATTTTCATGTAGTTCCATTTCAAAAACGAAAAAAAAACGTTTTTTTTTCGATACGAACTAAAAATTATTCAGGAAATCAAAACCTCTTCGGCGGGGAATCGAACCCCGGTCTCCAACGTGACAGGCTGGGATACTCACCACTATACTACCGAAGATACACTTCCTCGCATATCTTCCAAGTTCATGTCATTTGAAATTCTCAATTATAGAACGACACAATAGAACTCGATCAGCGTTTAGGAATCCTGCTGTATACAGCAACATGAAATCCCAACATTTTTTTTTAAAAAACTGCTTTTACGCATCCCAACATAGTTTCAGCGAAAAAAAAGCTCAGAAAAAAATTATACTTGCAGAATACTTGAAAAAAATCAAGCTTTGAACCGACTAAAAAAAGCAATTTTCATGTAGTTCCATTTCAAAAACAAAAAAAAACGTTTTTTTTTCGATACGAACTAAAAATTATTCAGGAAATCAAAACCTCTTCGGCGGGGAATCGAACCCCGGTCTCCAACGTGACAGGCTGGGATACTCACCACTATACTACCGAAGATACACTTCTTCGCATATCTTCCAAGTTCATGTCATTTGAAATTCTCAAATTATAGAACGACACAATAGAACTCGATCAGCGTTTAGGACTCCTGCTGTATACAGCAACATGAAATCCCAACATTTTTGTTTTTAAAAACTGCTTTTTCGCATCCCAACATAGTTTCAGCGAAAAATGCTCAGAAAAAAATTATACTTGCAGAATACTTGAAAAAAATCAAGCTTTGAACCGACTTAAAAAAAGCAATTTTCATGTAGTTCCAATTCAAAAACAAAAAAAAAACGTTTTTTTGTTACGAACTAAAAATTATTCAGGAAATCAAAACCTCTTCGGCGGGGAATCGAACCCCGGTCTCCAACGTGACAGTCTGGGATACTCACCACTATACTACCGAAGATACACTTACTCGCATAACTTCCAAGTTCATGTCAATTGAAATTCTCAAGTTACAGAATGACACAATACAACTCGATCAGCGTTCAGGAATCCTGCTGTATACAGCAACATAAAATCCGATCATTTTTTTGAAAAAAGCAGCTTTTTCTCATCCCAACATAGTCCCAGCAAAAAACTCGGAGCAGAAAGTCATGGTTGTAAGCTATCTGAAACTAAATTTAAGGCTTTGATCCGACTGAAAAAAAAGCAAATATCATGTAGTTCTAGTTCAAAAACAAAAAAAAACGTTTTTTCGATACGAACTAAAAATTATAAGGAAATAAAAACCTCTTCGGCGGCGAATCGAACCCCGGCCTCCAACGTGCCAGGCTGCGATACTCACCACTAAACTACCGAAGATACTCTTCCGCGCATATCTTCCAAGTTCGTGTCATTTGAAATTCTCAAGTTACAGAATGACACAATACAACTCGATCAGCGTTCAGGAATCCTGCTGTATACAGCAACATGAAATCAGAGCGTTTTTTGAAAAAAGAAGCTTTTTCTCATCCCAACATAGTCCCAGCAAAAACCTCGGAGCAGAAAGTCATGGTTGTAAGCTATCTGAAACTAAATTTAAGGCTTTGAACCGACTCAAAAAAAAGCAGATATCATGTAGTTCCATTTCAAAGACAAAAAAAAAACGTTTTTTCGATACGAACTAAAAATTATTCAGGAAATCAAAACCTCTTCGGCGGGGAATCGAACCCCGGTCTCCAACGTGACAGGCTGGGATACTCACCACTATACTACCGAAGATACACTTCCTCGCATATCTTCCAAGTTCATGTCATTTGAAATTCTCAAATTATAGAACGACACAATAGAACTCGATCAGCGTTTAGGAATCCTGCTGTATACAGCAATATGAAATCCCAACATTTTTTTTTTAAAAAAACTACTTTTTCGCATCCCAACATAAATTCAGCAAAAAAATGCTCAGAAAAAAATTATACTTGCAGAATACTTGAAAAAAATCAAGCTTTTAACCGACTAAAAAAAGCAATTTTCATGTAGTTCCATTTCAAAAACAAAAAAAAAACGTTTTTTTCGTTACGAACTAAAAATTATTCAGGTAATCAAAACCTCTTCGGCGGGGAATCGAACCCCGGTCTCCAACGTGACAGGCTGTGATACTCACCACTATACTACCGCAGATACACTTCCTCGCATAACTTCCAAGTTCATGTCAACTGAAATTCTCAAGTTACAGAATGACACAATACAACTCGATCAGCGTTCAGGAATCCTGCTGTATACAGCAACATAAAATCCGATCATTTTTTTGAAAAAAACGGCTTTTTCTCATCCCAACAAAGTCCCAGCAAAAAACTCGGAGCAGAAAGTCATGGTTGTAAGCTATCTGAAACTAAATTTAAGGCTTTGAACCGACTAAAAAAAAAGCAAATATCATGTATTTCTCGTTCAAAAACAAAAAAAAAACGTTTTTTCGATGCGAACTAAAAATTATCAGGAAATCAAAACCTCATCGGCGGCGAATCGAACCCCGGTCTCCAACGTGACAGGCTGCGATACTCACCACTAAACTACCGAAGATACACTTCCGCGCATATCTTCCAAGTTCGTGTCATTTGAAATTCTCAAGTTACAGAATGACACAATACAACTCGATCAGCGTTCAGGAATCCTGCTGTATACAGCAACATAAAATCCGATCATTTTTTTGAAAAAAGCAGCTTTTTCTCATCCCAGTCCCAGCAAAAACCTCGGAGCAGAAAGTCATGGTTGTAAGCTATCTGAAACTAAATTTAAGGCTTTGAACCGACTCAAAAAAAAAACAGATATCATGTAGTTCTAGTTCAAAAACAAAAAAAAACGTTTTTTCGATACGAACTAAAAATTATCAGGAAATCAAAACCTCATCGCCGGGGAATCGAACACCGGTCTCCAACGTGACAGGCTGGGATACTCACCACTAAACTACCGAAGATACACTTCCGCGCATATCTTCCAAGTTCGTGTCATTTGAAATTCTCAAGTTACAGAATGACACAATACAACTCGATCAGCGTTCAGGAATCCTGCTGTATACAGCAACATAAAATCCGATCATTTTTTTTGAAAAAAGCAGCTTTTTCTCATCCCAACATAGTCCCAGCAAAAAACTCGGAGCAGAAAGTCATGGTTGTAAGCTATCTGAAACTAAATTTAAGGCTTTGAACCGACTGAAAAAAAAGCAATTTTCATGTAGTTCCATTTCAAAAACAAAAAAAAACGTTTTTTTTCGTTACGAACTAAAAATTATTCAGGTAATCAAAACCTCTTCGGCGGGGAATCGAACCCCGGTCTCCAACGTGACAGGCTGTGATACTCACCACTATACTACCGAAGATACACTTCCTCGCATAACTTCCAAGTTCATGTCAACTGAAATTCTCAAGTTACAGAATGACACAATACAACTCGATCAGCGTTCAGGAATCCTGCTGTATACAGCAACATAAAATCCGATCATTTTTTTGAAAAAAACGGCTTTTTCTCATCCCAACATAGTCCCAGCAAAAAACTCGGAGCAGAAAGTCATGGTTGTAAGATATCTGAAACTAAATTTAAGGCTTTGAACCGACTGAAAAAAAAGCAAATATCATGTATTTCTTGTTCAAAAACAAAAAAAACGTTTTTTCGATGCGAACTAAAAATTATTCAGGAAATCAAAACCTCTTCGGCGGCGAATCGAACCCCGGTCTCCAACGTGACAGGCTGCGATACTCACCACTAAACTACCGAAGATACACTTCCGCGCATATCTTCCAAGTTCGTGTCATTTGAAATTCTCAAACTATAGAACGACACAATAGAACTTGATCAGCGTTTAGGAATCCTGCTGTATACAGCAACATGAAATCCCAACATTTTTTTTAAATAAAACTGCTTTTTCGCATCCCAACATAGTTTCAGCGAAAAAATGCTCAGAAAAAAATTATACTTGCAGAATACTTGAAAAATCAAGCTTTGAACCGACTAAAAAAAAGCAATTTTCATGTAGTTCCATTTCAAAAAAAAAAACGTTTTTTCGATACGAACTAAAAATTATTCAGGAAATCAAAACCTCATCGGCGGGGAATCGAACACCGGTCTCCAACGTGACAGGCTGGGATACTCACCACTAAACTACCGAAGATACACTTCCGCGCATATCTTCCAAGTTCGTGTCCTTTGAAATTCTCAAGTTACAGAATGACACAATACAACTCGATCAGCGTTCAGGAATCCTGCTGTATACAGCAACATAAAATCCGATCATTTTTTTTGAAAAAAGCAGCTTTTTCTCATCCCAACATCCCAACATAGTTTCAGCGAAAAATGCTCAGAAAAAAATTATACTTGCAGAATACTTGAAAAAAATCAAGCTTTGAACCGACTTAAAAAAAGCAATTTTCATGTAGTTCCAATTCAAAAACAAAAAAAAAACGTTTTTTTGTTACGAACTAAAAATTATTCAGGAAATCAAAACCTCTTCGGCGGGGAATCGAACCCCGGTCTCCAACGTGACAGTCTGGGATACTCACCACTATACTACCGAAGATACACTTACTCGCATAACTTCCAAGTTCATGTCAATTGAAATTCTCAAGTTACAGAATGACACAATACAACTCGATCAGCGTTCAGGAATCCTGCTGTATACAGCAACATAAAATCCGATCATTTTTTTGAAAAAAGCAGCTTTTTCTCATCCCAACATAGTCCCAGCAAAAAACTCGGAGCAGAAAGTCATGGTTGTAAGCTATCTGAAACTAAATTTAAGGCTTTGATCCGACTGAAAAAAAAGCAAATATCATGTAGTTCTAGTTCAAAAACAAAAAAAAACGTTTTTTCGATACGAACTAAAAATTATAAGGAAATAAAAACCTCTTCGGCGGCGAATCGAACCCCGGCCTCCAACGTGCCAGGCTGCGATACTCACCACTAAACTACCGAAGATACTCTTCCGCGCATATCTTCCAAGTTCGTGTCATTTGAAATTCTCAAGTTACAGAATGACACAATACAACTCGATCAGCGTTCAGGAATCCTGCTGTATACAGCAACATGAAATCAGAGCGTTTTTTGAAAAAAGAAGCTTTTTCTCATCCCAACATAGTCCCAGCAAAAACCTCGGAGCAGAAAGTCATGGTTGTAAGCTATCTGAAACTAAATTTAAGGCTTTGAACCGACTCAAAAAAAAGCAGATATCATGTAGTTCCATTTCAAAGACAAAAAAAAAACGTTTTTTCGATACGAACTAAAAATTATTCAGGAAATCAAAACCTCTTCGGCGGGGAATCGAACCCCGGTCTCCAACGTGACAGGCTGGGATACTCACCACTATACTACCGAAGATACACTTCCTCGCATATCTTCCAAGTTCATGTCATTTGAAATTCTCAAATTATAGAACGACACAATAGAACTCGATCAGCGTTTAGGAATCCTGCTGTATACAGCAATATGAAATCCCAACATTTTTTTTTTAAAAAAACTACTTTTTCGCATCCCAACATAAATTCAGCAAAAAAATGCTCAGAAAAAAATTATACTTGCAGAATACTTGAAAAAAATCAAGCTTTTAACCGACTAAAAAAAGCAATTTTCATGTAGTTCCATTTCAAAAACAAAAAAAAAACGTTTTTTTCGTTACGAACTAAAAATTATTCAGGTAATCAAAACCTCTTCGGCGGGGAATCGAACCCCGGTCTCCAACGTGACAGGCTGTGATACTCACCACTATACTACCGCAGATACACTTCCTCGCATAACTTCCAAGTTCATGTCAACTGAAATTCTCAAGTTACAGAATGACACAATACAACTCGATCAGCGTTCAGGAATCCTGCTGTATACAGCAACATAAAATCCGATCATTTTTTTGAAAAAAACGGCTTTTTCTCATCCCAACAAAGTCCCAGCAAAAAACTCGGAGCAGAAAGTCATGGTTGTAAGCTATCTGAAACTAAATTTAAGGCTTTGAACCGACTAAAAAAAAAGCAAATATCATGTATTTCTCGTTCAAAAACAAAAAAAAAACGTTTTTTCGATGCGAACTAAAAATTATCAGGAAATCAAAACCTCATCGGCGGCGAATCGAACCCCGGTCTCCAACGTGACAGGCTGCGATACTCACCACTAAACTACCGAAGATACACTTCCGCGCATATCTTCCAAGTTCGTGTCATTTGAAATTCTCAAGTTACAGAATGACACAATACAACTCGATCAGCGTTCAGGAATCCTGCTGTATACAGCAACATAAAATCCGATCATTTTTTTGAAAAAAGCAGCTTTTTCTCATCCCAGTCCCAGCAAAAACCTCGGAGCAGAAAGTCATGGTTGTAAGCTATCTGAAACTAAATTTAAGGCTTTGAACCGACTCAAAAAAAAACAGATATCATGTAGTTCTAGTTCAAAAACAAAAAAAAACGTTTTTTCGATACGAACTAAAAATTATCAGGAAATCAAAACCTCATCGCCGGGGAATCGAACACCGGTCTCCAACGTGACAGGCTGGGATACTCACCACTAAACTACCGAAGATACACTTCCGCGCATATCTTCCAAGTTCGTGTCATTTGAAATTCTCAAGTTACAGAATGACACAATACAACTCGATCAGCGTTCAGGAATCCTGCTGTATACAGCAACATAAAATCCGATCATTTTTTTTGAAAAAAGCAGCTTTTTCTCATCCCAACATAGTCCCAGCAAAAAACTCGGAGCAGAAAGTCATGGTTGTAAGCTATCTGAAACTAAATT
Organism: Symsagittifera roscoffensis; assembly: GCF_963678635.1. Lineage (NCBI taxonomy): Eukaryota > Metazoa > Xenacoelomorpha > Acoela > Convolutidae > Symsagittifera > Symsagittifera roscoffensis. The sequence goes on from NC_087062.1 coordinate 90,193,748, forward strand.
TAAGGCTTTGAACCGACTGAAAAAAAAGCAATTTTCATGTAGTTCCATTTCAAAAACAAAAAAAAACGTTTTTTTTCGTTACGAACTAAAAATTATTCAGGTAATCAAAACCTCTTCGGCGGGGAATCGAACCCCGGTCTCCAACGTGACAGGCTGTGATACTCACCACTATACTACCGAAGATACACTTCCTCGCATAACTTCCAAGTTCATGTCAACTGAAATTCTCAAGTTACAGAATGACACAATACAACTCGATCAGCGTTCAGGAATCCTGCTGTATACAGCAACATAAAATCCGATCATTTTTTTGAAAAAAACGGCTTTTTCTCATCCCAACATAGTCCCAGCAAAAAACTCGGAGCAGAAAGTCATGGTTGTAAGATATCTGAAACTAAATTTAAGGCTTTGAACCGACTGAAAAAAAAGCAAATATCATGTATTTCTTGTTCAAAAACAAAAAAAACGTTTTTTCGATGCGAACTAAAAATTATTCAGGAAATCAAAACCTCTTCGGCGGCGAATCGAACCCCGGTCTCCAACGTGACAGGCTGCGATACTCACCACTAAACTACCGAAGATACACTTCCGCGCATATCTTCCAAGTTCGTGTCATTTGAAATTCTCAAACTATAGAACGACACAATAGAACTTGATCAGCGTTTAGGAATCCTGCTGTATACAGCAACATGAAATCCCAACATTTTTTTTAAATAAAACTGCTTTTTCGCATCCCAACATAGTTTCAGCGAAAAAATGCTCAGAAAAAAATTATACTTGCAGAATACTTGAAAAATCAAGCTTTGAACCGACTAAAAAAAAGCAATTTTCATGTAGTTCCATTTCAAAAAAAAAAACGTTTTTTCGATACGAACTAAAAATTATTCAGGAAATCAAAACCTCATCGGCGGGGAATCGAACACCGGTCTCCAACGTGACAGGCTGGGATACTCACCACTAAACTACCGAAGATACACTTCCGCGCATATCTTCCAAGTTCGTGTCCTTTGAAATTCTCAAGTTACAGAATGACACAATACAACTCGATCAGCGTTCAGGAATCCTGCTGTATACAGCAACATAAAATCCGATCATTTTTTTTGAAAAAAGCAGCTTTTTCTCATCCCAACATAGTCCCAGCAAAAAACTCGGAGCAGAAAGTCATGATTGTAAGCTATCTGAAACTAAATTTAGGGCTTTGAACCGACTGAAAAAAGCAAATATCATGTAGTTCTAGTTCAAAAACAAAAAAAAACGTTTTTTCGATACGAACTAAAAAATTATCAGGAGATAAAAACCTCTTCGGCGGCGAATCGAACCCCGGTCTCCAACGTGACAAGCTGCGATACTCACCACTAAACTACCGAAGATACACTTCCGCGCATATCTTCCAAGTTCGTGTCATTTGAAATTCTCAATTTATAGAACGACACAAAAGAACTCGATCAGCGTTTAGGAACCCTGCTGTATACAGCAACATGGAATCCAATCATTTTTTGTAAAAAAAACTGCTTTTTCGCATCCCAACATAGTTCCAGCAAAAAAATGCTCAGCAAAAAATTATATTTGTAGAATACTCGAAAAACGTCAAGCTTTGAACCGACTCAAAAAAAGCTGTTTTCATGAAGTTCCATTTCAAAAACAAAAAATTATTCAGGAGTTAAAAACCTCTTCGGCGGGGAACCCCACCCGGTCTCCAACGTGACAGGTTGTGACACTCACCGCTTTACTACACTGTACAGTTCCGAGCATATCTGCCAAGCTCGTGTCATATGAAATTCTCAAGTTACAGAATGACACAATAGAACTCGATCAGCGTCCAGGAATCCTGCTGTACACAGCAACATGAAATCCGATCATTTTTTTTAAAAAAGCAGCTTTTTCTTATCCCAACATAGTCCATGAAGTTCAAGAAAGACAGAATAGCTACAGAATGACACAATAGAACTCGATCAGCGTTCAGGAATCCTGCTGTACACAGCAACATGAAATCCGATCATTTTTTTGAAAAAAGTAGCTTTTTCTCATCCCAACATACTCCCAGCAAAAAACTCGGAGCAGAAAGTCATGGTTGTGAGCTATCTGAAATTAAATTTAAGGCTTTGAACCGACTGGAAAAAAAGCAAATTTCATGTAGTTCCAGTTCAAAAACAAAAAAAAGGTTTTTTCGATACGAACTAAAATTTATTCAGGAAATAAAAACCTCTTCGGCGGGGAATCGAACCCCGGTCTCCAACGTGACAGGCTGGGATTCTCACCACTATACAACCGAAGATAAGCTTACGCGCATATCTTCCAAGTTCATGTGATTCGAACTTCTCAAATTATAGAACGACACAACAGAACTCGATCAGCGTTTAGGAACCCTGCTGTATACAGCAACTTGAAAACCCAACATTTTTTGTTAAAAACTGCTTTTTCGCATCCCAACATAGTTCCAGCAAAAAATGCTCAGCAAAAAATTATACTTGTAAAAAACTTGAAAAGAATCAAGCTTTGAACCTGCTCAAAAAAAAGCAATTTTCATGTAGTTCCATTTCAAAAACAAAAAAAAAGCTTTTTCGATACGAACTAAAAATTATTCAGGAAATCAAAACCTCTTCGGCGGGGAATCGGACCCCGGTCTCCAACGTGACAGGCTGGGATACTCACCACTATACTACCGAAGATACACTTCCTCGTATATCTTCCAAGTTCATATCATTTGAAATTCTCAAGTTACAGAATGACACAATACAACTCGATCAGCGTTCAGAAATCCTGCTTTATACAGCAACATGAAATCCGATCGTTTTTTGAAAAAAGCAGCTTTTTCTCATCCCAACATAGTCCCAGCAAAAAACTCGGTGCAGAAAGTCATGGTAGTAAGCTATCTGAAACTAACTTTGAGGCTTTGAACCGACTGAAAAAAAAAAGCAAACTTCATGTAGTTCCAGTTCAAAAAAAAAAAAAAAACAATTTTTCGATGAGAACTAAAAATTATTCAGTAAATAAAAATCTCTTCGGCGGGGAATCGAACCCCGGTCTCCAACGTGACAGGCTGGGATACTCACCTCTATACTACGGAAGATACAATTCATCGCATATCTTCCAAGTTCATATCATTTGAAATTCTCAAATTATAGAACGACACTATAGATCTCGATCAGCGTTTAGGAACCCTGCTGTATACAGCAACATGAAATCCCAACATTTAAAAAAAAACTGCTTTTTCGCATCCCAAAATAGTTCCAGCAAAAAAATGCTCAGCAAAAAATTATACTTGTAGAATACTTAAAAAAAATCAAGCTTTGGACCGACTCAAAAAAAGCAGTTTTCATGTAGTTCAATATCAAAAACGAAAAAAAGTTTTTTCGATACGAACTAAAAATTATTCAGGAAATAAAAACCTCTTCGGCGGGAAATCGAACCCCGGTCTCCAACGTGACAGGCTCGGATACTCACAACTATACTACCGAAGATACACTTCCTCGCATATCTTCCAAGTTCATGTCATTTGAAATTCTTAAGTTACAAAATGACACAATACAACTCGATCAGCGTTCAGGAATCCTGCTGTATACAGCAACATGAAATCCGATCATTTTTTGAAAAAAGCAGCTTTTTCTCATCCCAACATAGTCCCAGCAAAAAAACTCGGAGCAGAAAGTCATGGTTGTAAGCTATCTGAAACTAAATTTAAGGCTTTGAACCGACTCAAAAATAAGCAGTTTTCATGTAGTTCCATATCAAAAACAAAAAAAAAACGTTTTTTCGATACGAACTAAAAATTATTCAGGAAATAAAAATCTCTTCGGCGGGGAATCGAACCCCGGTCTCCAACGTGACAAGCTGGGATACTCACCACTATACTATCGAAGATACACTTCCTCGCATATCTTCCAAGTTCATGTCATTTGAAATTCTCAAGTTACAGAATGACACAATACAACTCGATCAGCGTTCAGGAATCCTGCTGTAAACAGCAACATGAAATCCGATCATTTTTTGAAAAAAGCAGCTTTTCCTCATCCCAACATAGTCCCAGCAAAAAACTCGGAGCAGAAAGTCATGTTTGTAAGCTATCTGAAACTAAATTTAAGGCTTTGAACCGATTGAAAAAAAAAACTTGATGTAGTTCCTGTTCAAACACAAAAAAAACGTTTTTTCGATAAGAACTAAAAATTATTCAGGAAATAAAAACCTCTTTGGCGTGGAATCGGACCCCGGCCTCCATCGTGACAGGCTGGGATACTCACCACTATACTACCGAAGATACAATTAATCGCTTATCTTCCAAGTTGATGTCATTTGAAATTCTCAAATTATAGAACGACACTATAGATCTTGATCAGCGTTTAGGAACCCTGCTGTATACAGCAACATGAAATCCCAACATTTTTTTTTAAAAAACTGCTTTTTCGCATCCCAACATAGTTCCAGCAAAAAAATGCTCAGCAAAAAATTATACTTGTAGAATACTTGAAAAAAAATCAAGCTTTGGACCGACTCAAAAAACGCAGTTTTCATGTAGTTCCATATCAAAAACAAAAAAAAAAGTTTTTTCGATACGAACTAAAAATTATTCAGGAAATAAAAACCTCTTTGGCGGGGAATCGAACCCCGGTCTCCAACGTGACAGGCTGGGATACTCACCACTATACTACCGAAGATACACTTCCTCGCATATCTTCCAAGTTCATGTCATTTGAAATTCTTAAGTTACAAAATGACACAATACAACTCGATCAGCGTTCAGGAATCCTGCTGTATACAGCAACATGAAATCCGATCAGTTTTTGAAAAAGGCAGCTTTTTCTCATCCCAACATAGTCCCAGCAAAAAAACTCGGAGCAGAAAGTCATGGTTGTAAGCTATCTGAAACTAAATTTAAGACTTTGAACCGACTCAAAAATAAGCAGTTTTCATGTAGTTCCATATCAAAAACAAAAAAAAAACGTTTTTTCGATACGAACTAAAAATTATTCAGGAAATAAAAACCTCTTCGGCGGGGAATCGAACCCCGGTCTCCAACGTGACAGGCTGGGATACTCACCACTATACTATCGAAGATACACTTCCTCGCATATCTTCCAAGTTCATGTCATTTGAAATTCTCAAGTTACAGAATGACACAATACAACTCGATCAGCGTTCAGGAATCCTGCTGTAAACAGCAACATGAAATCCGATCATTTTTTGAAAAAAGCAGCTTTTTCTCATCCCAACATAGTCCCAGCAAAAAACTCGGAGCAGAAAGTCATGTTTGTAAGCTATCTGAAACTAAATTTAAGGCTTTGAACCGATTGAAAAAAAACAAACTTCATATAGTTCCTGTTCAAACACAAAAAAAAACGTTTTTTCGATAAGAACTAAAAATTATTCAGGAAATAAAAACCTCTTCGGCGTGGAATCGGACCCCGGTCTCCAACGTGACAGGCTGGGATACTCACCACTATACTACCGAAGATACAATTAATCGCATATCTTCCAAGTTCATGTCATTTGAAATTCTCAAATTATAGAACGACACTATAGATCTTGATCAGCGTTTAGGAACCCTGCTGTATACAGCAACATGAATTCCCAAAATTTAAAAAAAAAATAATAGTTCCGGCAAAAAATGCTCGGCAAAAAATTATACTTGTAAAATACTTGAAAAGAATCAAGCTTTGAACCTGCTTTAAAAAAAGCAATTTTCATGTAGTTCCATTTCAAAAACAAAAAAACGCTTTTTCGATACGAACTAAAAAATATTCAGGAAATAAAAACCTCTTCTGCGGGGAATCGAACCCTGGTCTCCAATATGACAGGCTAGGATACTCACCAAGATACAATTAATCGCATATCTTCCAAGTTCATGTCATTTGAAATTCTCAAATGATAGAACGACACTATAGATCTTGATCAGCGTTTAGGAACCCTGCTGTATACAGCAACATGAAATCCCAAAATTAAAAAAAAAAATAGTTCCAGCAAAAAATGCTCAGCAAAAAATTATACTTGTAAAATACTTGAAAAGAATCAAGCTTTGAACCTGCTTTAAAAAAAACAATTTTCATGTAGTTCCATATCAAAAACAAAAAAAAACGTTTTTTCGATTCGAACTAAAAATTATTCAGGAAATAAAAACCTCTTCGGCGGGGAATCGAACCCCGGTCTCCAACGTGACAGGATGGGATACTCACCACTATACTATCGAAGATACACTTCCTCGCATATCTTCCAAGTTCATGTCATTTGAAATTCTCAAGTTACAGAATGACACAATACAACTCGATCAGCGTTCAGGAATCCTGCTGTAAACAGCAACATGAAATCCGATCATTTTTTGAAAAAGCAGCTTTTTCTCATCCCAACATAGTCCCAGCAAAAAACTCGGAGCAGAAAGTCATGTTTGTAAGCTATCTGAAACTAAATTTAAGGCTTTGAACCGACTGAAAAAAAAAAACTTCGTGTAGTTCCTGTTCAAACACAAAAAAAACGTTTTTTCGATAAGAACTAAAAATTATTCAGGAAATAAAAACCTCTTCGGCGTGGAATCGGACCCCGATCTCCAACGTGACAGGCTGGGATACTCACCACTATACTACCGAAGATACACTTAATCGCATATCTTCCAAGTTCATGTCATTTGAAATTCTCAAATTATAGAACGACACTAAAGATCTTGATCAGCGTTTAGGAACCCTGCTGTATACAGCAACATGAAATCCCAAAAATTAAAAAAAAAATAGTTCCAGCAAAAAATGCTCAGCAAAAAATTATACTTGTAAAATACTTGAAAAGAATCAAGCTTTGAACCTGCTTAAAAAAAGCAATTTTCATGTAGTTCCATTTCAAAAACAAAAAAACGCTTTTTCGATACGAACTAAAAAATATCCAGGAAATAAAAACCTCTTCTGCGGGGAATCGAACCCTGGTCTCCAACATGACAGGCTAGGATACTCACCAAGATACAATTAATCGCATATCTTCCAAGTTCATGTCATTTGAAATTCTCAAATTATAGAACGACACTATAGATCTTGATCAGCGTTTAGGAACCCTGCTGTATACAGCAACATGAAATCCCAACATTTAAAAAAAAAATAGTTCCAGCAAAAAATGCTCAGTAAAAAATTATACTTGTAAAATACTTGAAAAGAATCAAGCTTTGAACCTGCTCAAAAAAAGCCATTTTCATGTAGTTCCATTTCAAAAACAAAAAAACGCTTTTTCGATACGAACTAAAAAATATTCAGGAAATAAAAACCTCTTCTGCGGGGAATCGAACCCTGGTCTCCAACATGACAGGCTAGGATACTCAAAACTATACTACCGAAGATACACTTCATCGCATATCTTCCATGTTCATGTCTTTTGAAATTCGCAAGTTACAGAATGACACAATACAACTCGATCAGCGTTCAGGAATCCTGCTGTATAAGGCAACATGAAATCCGATCGTTTTTTGAAAAAAGCAGCTTTTTCTCATCCCAACATAGTCCCAGCAAAAAAACTCGGAGCAGAAAGTCATGGTTGTAAGCTATCTGAAACTAAATTTAAGGCTTTGAACCGACTGAAAAAAAAAGCAAACTTCATGTAGTTCCAGTTCAAAAACAAAAAAAAAACCGTTTTTTCGATACGAACTAAAATTTATTCAGGAAATAAAAACCTCTTCGGCGGGGAATCGAACCCCGGTCTCCAACATGACAGGCTACGATACTCACCAAGATACAAATAATCGCATATCTTCCAAGTTCATGTCATTTGAAATTCTCAAATTATAGAACAACACTATAGATCTTGATCAGCGTTTAGGAACCCTGCTGTATACAGCAACATGAAATCCCAACATTTAAAAAAAAAATAGTTCCAGCAAAAAATGCTCAGTAAAAAATTATACTTGTAAAATACTTGAAAAGAATCAAGCTTTGAACCTGCTCAAAAAAAAGCAATTTTCATGTAGTTCCATTTCAAAAACAAAAAAAGGCTTTTTCGATACGAACTAAAAAATATTCAGGAAATAAAAACCTCTTCTGCGGGGAATCGAACCCTGGTCTTCAACATGACAGGCTAGGATACTCACCACTATACTACCGAAGATACACTTCATCGCATATCTTCCATGTTCATGTCATTTGAAATTCTCAAGTTACAGAATGACACAATACAACTCGATCAGCGTTCAGGAATCCTGCTGTATACAGCAACATGAAATCCGATCGTTTTTTGAAAAAAGCAGCTTTTTCTCATCCCAACATAGTCCCAGCAAAAAACTCGGAGCAGAAAGTCATGGTTGTAAGCTATCTGAAACTAAATTTAAGGCTTTGAACCGACTGAAAAAAAAAAGCAAACTTCATGTAGTTCCAGTTCAAAAACAAAAAAAAACCGTTTTTTCGATACGAATTAAAATTTATTCAGGAAATAAAAACCTCTTCGGCGGGGAATCGAACCCCAGTCTCCAACGTGACAGGCTGGGATTCTCACCACTATACTACCGAAGATACGCTTACGCGCATATCTTCCAAGTTCATGTGATTCGAACTTCTCAAATTATAGAACGACACAACAGAACTCGATCAGCGTTTAGGAACCCTGCTGTATACAGCAACTTGAAATCCCAACATTTTTTGTTAAAAAACTGCTTTTTCGCATCCCAACATAGTTCCAGCAAAAAATGCTCAGCAAAAAATTATACTTGTAAAATACTTGAAAAGAATCAAGCTTTGAACCTGCTCAAAAAAATACAATTTTCATGTAGTTCCATTTCAAAAACAAAAAAAAAAACCGTTTTTTCGATACGAACTAAAAAATATTCAGGAAATAAAAACCTCTTCTGCGGGGAATCGAACCCTGGTCTCCAACATGACAGGCTAGGATACTCACCAAGATGCAATTAATCGCATATCTTCCAAGTTCATGTCATTTGAAATTCTCAAATGATAGAACGACACAATACAACTCGATCAGCGTTCAGGAATCCTGCTGTATACAGCAACATGAAATCCGATCGTTTTTTGAAAAAAGCAGCTTTTTCTCATCCCAACATAGTCCCAGCAAAAAACTCGGTGCAGAAAGTCATGGTAGTAAGCTATCTGAAACTAAATTTGAGGCTTTGAACCGACTGAAAAAAAACAAACTTCATGTAGTTCCAGTTCAAAAACAAAAAAAAAACGTTTTTTCGATACGAACTTAAAATTATTCAGTAAATAAAAACCTCTTCGGCGGGGAATCGAACCCCGGTCTCCAACGTGACAGGCTGGGATACTCACCACTATACTACCGAAGATAAAATTCATCGCATATCTTCCAAGTTGATGTCATTTGAAATTCTCAAATTATAGAACGACACTATAGATCTCGATCATCGTTTAGGAACCCTGCTGTATACAGCAACATGAAATCCCAACATTTAAAAAAAAACTGATTTTTTGCATCCCAACAAAGTTCCAGCAAAAAATGCTCAGCAAAAAATTATACTTGTAGAATACTTGAAAAAAATCAAGCTTTGAACCGACTAAAAAAAGCAATTTTCATGTAGTTCCATTTCAAAAACAAAAAAACGCTTTTTCGATACGAACTAAAAAATATTCAGGAAATAAAAACCTCTTCTGCGGGGAATCAAACCCTGGTCTCCAACATGACAGGCTAGGATACTCACCAAGATACAATTAATCGCATATCTTCCAAGTTCATGTCATTTGAAATTCTCAAATTATAGAACGACACTATAGATCTCGATCATCGTTTAGGAACTCTGCTGTATACAGCAACATGAAATCCCAACATTAAAAAAAACTGCTTTTTTTGCATCCCAACATAGTTCCAGCAAAAAATGCTCAGCAAAAAATTATACTTGTAGAATACTTGAAAAAAATCAAGCTTTGAAACGACTAAAAAAAAGCGGTTTTCATATAGTTCCATATCAAAAACAAAAAAAAAACGTTTTTTCGATACGAACTATAAATTATTCAGTAAATAAAAACCTCTTCGGCGGGGAATCGAACCCCGGTCTCCAACGTGACAGGCTGGGATACTCACCACTATACTACCGAAGATAAAATTCATCGCATATCTTCCAAGTTGATGTCATTTGAAATTCTCAAATTATAGAACGACACTATAGATCTCGATCATCGTTTAGGAACCCTGCTGTATACAGCAACATGAAATCCCAACATTAAAAAAAAAACTGATTTTTTGCATCCCAACAAAGTTCCAGCAAAAAATGCTCAGCAAAAAATTATACTTGTAGAATACTTGAAAAAAATCAAGCTTTGAACCGACTAAAAAAAGCAATTTTCATGTAGTTCCATTTCAAAAACAAAAAAACGCTTTTTCGATACGAACTAAAAAATATTCAGGAAATAAAAACCTCTTCTGCGGGGAATCGAACCCTCGTCTCCAACATGACAGGCTAGGATACTCACCAAGATACAATTAATCGCATATCTTCCAAGTTCATGTCATTTGAAATTCTCAAATTATAGAACGACACTATAGATCTCGATCATCGTTTAGGAACTCTGCTGTATACAGCAACATGAAATCCCAACATTAAAAAAAACTGCTTTTTTGCATCCCAACATAGTTCCAGCAAAAAATGCTCAGCAAAAAATTATACTTGTAGAATACTTGAAAAAAATCAAGCTTTGAACCGACTAAAAAAAAGCGGTTTTCATATAGTTCCATATCAAAAACAAAAAAAAAACGTTTTTTCGATACGAACTATAAATTATTCAGGAAATAAAAACCTCTTCGGAGGGGAATCGAACCCCGGTCTCCAACGTGACAGGCTGGGATACTCACCACTATACTACCGAAGATACACTTCCTCGCATATCTTCCAAGTTCATGTCATTTGAAATTCTCAAGTTACAGCTCGACACAATACAACTCGATCAGCGTTCAGGAATCCTGCTGTATACAGCAACATAAAATCCGATCATTTTTTTGAAAAAAGCAGCTTTTTCTCATCCCAACATAGTCCCAGCAAAAAACTCGGAGCAGAAAGTCATGGTTGTAAGCTATCTAAAACTAAATTTAAGGCTTTGAACCGACTGGAAAAAAAAGCAAACTTCATGTAGTTCCAGTTCAAAAACAGAAAAAAAATGTTTTTTCGATACGAACTAAAAATTATTCAGTAAATAAAAACCTCTTCCGTGGGGAATCGAACCCCGGTCTCCAACGAGACAGGCTGGGATACTCACCACTATACAACCGAAGATACAGTTCATCGCTTATCTTCCAAGTTCATGTCATTTGAAATTCTCAAATTATAGAACGACACAATACAACTCGATCAGCGTTCAGGAATCCTGCTGTATAGAGCAACATGAAATCCGATCGTTTTTTAAAAAAAGCAGCTTTTTCTCATCCCAACATAGTCCCAGCAAAAAACTCGGTGCAGAAAGTCATGGTAGTAAGCTATCTGAAACTAAATTTGAGGCTTTGAACCGACTGAAAAAAAACAAACTTCATGTAGTTCCAGTTCAAAAACAAAAAAAAAACGTTTTTTCGATACGAACTTAAAATTATTCAGTAAATAAAAACCTCTTCGGCGAGGAATCGAATCCCGGTCTCCAACGTGACAGGCTGGGATACTCACCACTATACTACCGAAGATAAATTTCATCGCATATCTTCCAAGTTGATGTCATTTGAAATTCTCAAATTATAGAACAACACTATAGATCTCGATCATCGTTTAGGAACCCTGCTGTATACAGCAACATGAAATCCCAACATTTAAAAAAAAACTGCTTTTTTTGCATCCCAACATAGTTCCAGCAAAAAATGCTCAGCAAAAAATTGTACTTGTAGAATACTTGAAAAAAATCAAGCTTTGAACCGACTTTAAAAAAGCGGTTTTCATATAGTTCCATATCAAAAACAAAAAAAAAACGTTTTTTCGATACGAACTAAAAATTATTCAGGAAATAAAAACCTCTTCGGCGGGGAATCGAACCCCGGTCTCCAACGTGACAGGCTGGGATACTCACCACTATACTACCGAAGATACAGTTCCTTGCATATCTTCCAAGTTCATGTCATTTGAAATTCTCAAGTTACAGCTCGACACAATACAACTCGATCAGCGTTCAGGAATCCTGCTGTATACAGCAACATGAAATCCGATCATTTTTTGAAAAAAGCAGCTTTTTCTCATCCCAACATAGTCCCAGCAAAAAACTCGGAGCAGAAAGTCATGGTTGTAAGCTATCTGAAACTAAATTTAAGGCTTTGAACCGACTCAAAAAAAAGCAGTTTTCATGTAGTTCCATATCAAAAAAAAAACGTGTTTTCGATACGAACTAAAAATTATTCAGGAAACAGGAAACCTCTCCGGCGGGGAATCGAACCCCGTTCTCCAACGTGACAGGCTGGGATACTCACCACTATACTACCGAAGATACACTTCCTCGCATATCTTCCAAGTTCATCTCATTTGAAATTCTCAAGTTACAGAATGACACAATACAACTCGATCAGCGTTCAGGAATCCTGCTGTATACAGCAACATGAAATCAGAGCATTTTCTGAAAAAAGCAGCTTTTTCTCATCCCAACATAGTCCCAGCAAAAAACTCGGAGCAGAAAGTCATGGTTGTCAGCTATCTGAAACTAAATTTAAGGCTTTGAACCGATTCAAAAATAAGCAGTTTTCATGTAGTTCCATATAAAAAAAAACGTGTTTTCGATACAAACTAAAAATTATTCAGGAAATAGGAAACCTCTTCGGCGGGGAATCGAACCCCGGTCTCCAACGTGACAGGCTGGGATACTCACCACTATACTACCGAAGATATACTTCCTCGCATATCTTCCAAGTTCATGTCATTTGAAATTCCTCGCATATCTTCCAAGTTCATGTCATTTGAAATTCTCAAGTTACAGAATGACACAATACAACTCGATCAGCGTTCAGGAATCCTGCTGTTTACAGCAACATGAAATCCGATCATTTTTTGAAAAAAGCAGCTTTTTCTCATCCCAACATAGTCCCAGCAAAAAACTCGGAGCAGAAAGTCACGTTTGTAAATTATCTGAAACTAAATTTAAGGCTTTGAACCGACTGAAAAAAAAAAATTCATGTAGTTCCTGTTCAAAAACAAAAAAAAACGTTTTTTCGATACGAACTAAAATTTATTCAGAAAAAAAAACCTCTTCGGCGGGGAATCGAACCCCGGTCTCCAACGTTATAGGCTGGGATACTCACCAATATACTACCGAAGATACAATTAATCGCATATCTTCCAAGTTCATGTCATTTGAAATTCTCAAATTATAGAACGACACTATAGATCTTGATCAGCGTTTAAGAACCCTGCTGTATACAGCAACATGAAATCCCAACATTTTTTTTTTAAAAACTGCTTTTTCGCATCCCAACATAGTTCCAGCAAAAAAATGCTCAGCAAAAAAATATACTTGTAGAATACTTAAAAAAATCAAGCTTTGAACCGACTAAAAAAAGCAATTTTTATGTAGTTCTATATCAAAAACAAAAACAAAAAAAACGTTTTTTCGACACAAACTAAAAATTATTCAGGAAATAAAAAAACTCTTCGGCGGGGAATCGAGCCCCGGACTCCAACGTGACAGGCTGGGATACTCACCACTATACTACCGAAGATAAAAATCATCGCATATCTTCCAAGTTCATGTCATTTGAAATTCTCAAATTACAGAACGACACTATAGATCTTGATCAGCGTTTAGGAACCCTGCTGTATACAGCAACATGAAATCCCAACATTTTTTTTTAAAAAAAAAACTGCTTTTTCGCATCCCAACAAAGTTCCAGCAAAAAAATGCACATCAAAAATTATACTTGTAGAATACTTGAAAAAAATCAAGCTTTGAACCGACTAAAAAAGCAATTTTTATGTAGTTCCATATCAAAAACAAAAAAAAAACCGTTTTTTCGATACAAACTAAAAATTATTCAGGAAATAAAAAAACTCTTCGGCGGGGAATCGAACTCCGGACGCCAACGTGACAGGCTGGGATACTCACCACTATACTACCGAAGGTACACTTCCTCGCATAACATCCAAGTTCATGTCATTTGAAATTCTCAAGTTACAGAATGACACAATACAACTCGATCAGCGTTCAGGAATCCTGCTGTATACAGCAACATGAAATCCCGAAATTTTTTGTAAAAAAAACTGCTTTTTCGCATCCCAAGATAGTTTCAGCAAAAAATGCTCAGCAAAAAATTATACTTGTAGAATACTTGAAAAACATCAAGCTTTGAACCGGCTCAAGAAAATAAAAATTTTCATGTAGTTCCATATCAAAACCAAAAAAAAACGTTCTTTCGATACGAACTAAAAATTATTCAGGAAATAAAAACCTCTACGGCGGAGAATTGAACCCCGGTCTCCAACGTGACAGGCTGGGATACTCACCACTATACTACCGAAGATAAACTTCCTTGCATATCTTCCAAATTCATGTCATTTGAAATTCTCAAGTTACAGAATGACACAATACAACTCGATCAGCGTTCAGGAATCCTGCTGTATACAGCAACATGAAATCCCGAATTTTTTTGTAAAAAAAACTGCTTTTTCGCATCCCAACATAGTTTCAGCAAAAAAATGCTCAGCAAAAAATTATACTTGTAGAATACTTGAAAAACATCAAGCTTTGAACCGGCTCAAAAAAATGAAAATTTTCATGTAGTTCCATATCAAAAACAAAAAAACGTTCTTTCGATACGAACTAAAAATTATTCAGGAAAAAAAAACCTCTTCGGCGGGGAATCGAACCCCGGTCTCCAACGTGACAGGCTGGGATACTCACCACTATACTACCGAAGATACACTTCCTCGCATATCTTCCAAATTCATGTCATTTGAAATTCGCAAGTTACAGAATGACACAATACAACTCGATCAGCGTTCAGGAATCCTGCTGTATACAGCAACATGAAATCCGATCATTTTTTGAAAAAAGCAGCTTTTTCTCATCCCAACATAGTCCCAGCAAAAAACTCGGAGCAGAAAGTCATGTTTGTAAGCTATCTGAAACTAAATTTAAGGCTTTGAACCGACTGAAAAAAAAAACTTCATGTAGTTCCTGTTCAAAAACAAAAAAAACGTTTTTTCGATAAGAACTAAAAATTATTCAGAAAAAAAACCTCTTCGGCGGGGAATCGAACCCCGCTCTCCAACGCGACAGGCTGGGATACTCACCACTATACTACCGAAGATACAATTAATCGCATATCTTCCAAGTTCACGTCATTTGAAATTCTCAAATTATAGAACGACACTAAAGATCTTGATCAGCGTTTAGGAACCCTGCTGTATACAGCAACATGAAATCCCAACATTTTTTTTGAAAAAACTGCTTTTTCGCATCCCAACATAATTCAGCAAAAAAATGCTCAGCAAAAAATTATACTTGTAGAAAACTTGAAAAAAGTCAAGCTTTGAACCGACTCAAAAAAAAGCAATTTTTATGTAGTTCCATATCAAAAACAAAAAAAAACGTTTTTTCGATACAAACTAAAAATTATTCAGGAAACAAAAAACTCTTCGGCGGGGAATCGAACCCCGGAATCCAACGTGACAGGCTGGGATACTCACCACTATACTACCGAAGAGACACTTCCTCGCATAACATCCAAGTTCATGTCATTTGAAATTCTCAAGTTACAGAATGACACAATACAACTCGATCAGCGTTCAGGAATCCTGCTGTATACAGCAACATGAAATCCCGAAATTTTTTGTAAAAAAAAGTGCTTTTTCGCATCCCAACATAGTTTCAGCAAAAAAATGCTCAGCAAAAAATTATACTTGTAGAATACTTGAAAAACATCAAGCTTTGAACCGGCTCAAGAAAATAAAAATTTTCATGTAGTTCCATATCAAAACCAAAAAAAAACGTTCTTTCGATACGAACTAAAAATTATTCAGGAAATAAAAACCTCTACGGCGGAGAATTGAACCCCGGTCTCCAACGTGACAGGCTGGGATACTCACCACTATACTACCGAAGATAAACTTCCTTGCATATCTTCCAAATTCATGTCATTTGAAATTCTCAAGTTACAGAATGACACAATACAACTCGATCAGCGTTCAGGAATCCTGCTGTATACAGCAACATGAAATCCCGAATTTTTTTGTAAAAAAAACTGCTTTTTCGCATCCCAACATAGTTTCAGCAAAAAAATGCTCAGCAAAAAATTATACTTGTAGAATACTTGAAAAACATCAAGCTTTGAACCGGCTCAAAAAAATGAAAATTTTCATGTAGTTCCATATCAAAAACAAAAAAACGTTCTTTCGATACGAACTAAAAATTATTCAGGAAAAAAAAACCTCTTCGGCGGGGAATCGAACCCCGGTCTCCAACGTGACAGGCTGGGATACTCACCACTATACTACCGAAGATACACTTCCTCGCATATCTTCCAAATTCATGTCATTTGAAATTCGCAAGTTACAGAATGACACAATACAACTCGATCAGCGTTCAGGAATCCTGCTGTATACAGCAACATGAAATCCGATCATTTTTTGAAAAAAGCAGCTTTTTCTCATCCCAACATAGTCCCAGCAAAAAACTCGGAGCAGAAAGTCATGTTTGTAAGCTATCTGAAACTAAATTTAAGGCTTTGAACCGACTGAAAAAAAAAACTTCATGTAGTTCCTGTTCAAAAACAAAAAAAACGTTTTTTCGATAAGAACTAAAAATTATTCAGAAAAAAAACCTCTTCGGCGGGGAATCGAACCCCGGTCTCCAACGCGACAGGCTGGGATACTCACCACTATACTACCGAAGATACAATTAATCGCATATCTTCCAAGTTCACGTCATTTGAAATTCTCAAATTATAGAACGACACTAAAGATCTTGATCAGCGTTTAGGAACCCTGCTGTATACAGCAACATGAAATCCCAACATTTTTTTTGAAAAAACTGCTTTTTCGCATCCCAACATAATTCAGCAAAAAAATGCTCAGCAAAAAATTATACTTGTAGAAGACTTGAAAAAAGTCAAGCTTTGAACCGACTCAAAAAAAAGCAATTTTTATGTAGTTCCATATCAAAAACAAAAAAAAACGTTTTTTCGATACAAACTAAAAATTATTCAGGAAACAAAAAACTCTTCGGCGGGGAATCGAACCCCGGAATCCAACGTGACAGGCTGGGATACTCACCACTATACTACCGAAGAGACACTTCCTCGCATAACATCCAAGTTCATGTCATTTGAAATTCTCAAGTTACAGAATGACACAATACAACTCGATCAGCGTTCAGGAATCCTGCTGTATACAGCAACATGAAATCCCGAAATTTTTTGTAAAAAAAAGTGCTTTTTCGCATCCCAACATAGTTTCAGCAAAAAAATGCTCAGCAAAAAACTATACTTGTAGAATACTTGAAAAAAGTCAAGCTTTGAACCGACTCAAAAAAAAGCAATTTTTATGTAGTTCCATATCAAAAACAAAAAAAAACGTTTTTTCGATACAAACTAAAAATTATTCAGGAAACAAAAAACTCTTCGGCGGGGAATCGAACCCCGGTCTCCAAAGTGACAGGCTGGGATACTCAACACTATACTACCGAAGATACACTTCCTCGCATATCTTCCAAATTCATGTCAATTGAAATTCTCAAGTTACAGAATGACACAATACAACTCGATCAGCGTTCAGGAATCCTGCTGTATACAGCAACATGAAATCCGATCATTTTTTGAAAAAAGCAGCTTTTTCTCTTCCCAACATAGTCCCAGCAAAAAACTCGGAGCAGAAAGTCATGTTTGTAAGCTATCTGAAACTAAATTTAAGGCTTTGAACCGACTGAAAAAAAAACTTCATGTAGTTCCTGTTCAAAGACAAAAAAAAACGTTTTTTTGATACGAACTAAAAATTATTCAGGATTTAAAAACCTCTTCGCCGGGGAATCCAACCCCGGTCTCCAACGTGACAGGCTGGGATACTCACCACTATACTACCAAAAATACAGTTCCGAGCATATCTGCCAAGTTAGTGTCATATGAAATTCTCAAATTACAGAATGACAGAATAGAACTCGATCATCGTAAAGGAACCCTGCTGTATACAGCAACATGGAATCTCAGCATTTTTGTTTAAAAAAAAACTGCTTCTCGCATCCCAACATAGTTTCAGCAAAAAATGCTCAGCAAAAAATTATAATTGTAGAATACTTGAAAAAAATCAAGCTTCGAACCGACTAAAAAAAAGCAATTTTCATGTAGCTCCATTTCAAAAACAAAAAAAAACGTTTTCTCGATACGAACTAAAATTTTTTCAGGAAACAAAAACCTCTTCGGCGGGGAATCAAACCCCGGTCTCCAACGTGACAGGCTGGGATACTCACCACTATACTACCGAAGATACACTTCCTTGCATATCTTCCAAATTCATGTCATTTGAAATTCTCAAGTTACAGAATGACACAATACAACTCGATCAGCGTTCAGGAATCCTGCTGTATACAGCAACATGAAATCCCGAAATTTTTTGTAAAAAAAACTGCTTTTTCGCATCCCAACATAGTTTCAGCAAAAAAATGCTCAGCAAAAAATTATACTTGTAAATACTTGAAAAACATCAAGCTTTAAACCGGCTCAAAAAAATAAAAATTTTCATGTAGTTCCATATCAAAAACAAAAAAAAAACGTTCTTTCGATACGAACTAAAAATTATTCAGGAAATAAAAACCTCTTCGACGGGGAATCGAACCCCGGTCTCCAACGTGACAGGCTGGGATACTCACCACTATACTACCAAAGATACACTTCCTCGCATATCTTCCAAATGCATGTCATTTGAAATTCTCAAGTTACAGAATGACACAATACAACTCGATCAGCGTTCAGGAATCCTGCTGTATACAGCACATGAAATCCGATCATTTTTTGAAAAAAGCAGCTTTTTCTCATCCCAACATAGTCCCAGCAAAAAACTCGGAGCAGAAAGTCATGTTTGTAAGCTATCTGAAACTAAATTTTAGGCTTTGAACCGACTGAAAAAAAAACTTCATGTAGTTCCTGTTCAAAAACAAAAAAAAAACGTTTTTTTGATACGAACTAAAAATTATTCAGACAAAAAACCTCTTCGGCGGGTAATCGAACCCCGGTCTCCAACGCGACAGGCTGGGATACTCACCACTATACTACCGAACATACAATTAATCGCATATCTTCCAAGTTCAGGTCATTTGAAATTCTCAAATTATAGAACGACACTAAAGATCTTGATCAGCGTTTAGGAACCCTGCTGTATACAGCAACATGAAATCCCAACATTTTTTCTTTAAAAACTGCTTTTTCGCATCCCAACATAATTCAGCAAAAAAATTATACTTGTAGAATACTTGAAAAAATCAAGCTTTGAAGCGACTTAAAAAAAAGCAATTTTTATGTAGTTCCATATCAGAAACAAAAAAAAAACGTTTTTTCGATACAAACTAAAAATTATTCAGGAAATAACAAACTCTTCGGCGGGGAATCGAACCCCGGAATCCAACGTGACAGGCTGCGATACTCACCACTATACTACCGAAGATTCACTTCCTCGCATAACATCCAAGTTCAGGTCATTTGAAATTCTCAAGTTACAGAATGACACAATACAACACGATCAGCGTTCAGGAATCCTGCTGTATACAGCAACATGAAATCCCGAAATTTTTTGTAAAAAAACTGCTTTTTCGCATCCCAACATAGTTTCAGCAAAAAAATGCTCAGCAAAAAACTATACTTGTAGAATACTTGAAAAAAATCAAGCTTTGAACCGACTAAAAAAAAGCAATTTTCATGTAGTTTTAGTTCAAAAACAAAAAAAAAAACGTTTTTTCGATACGAACTAAAAATTATCAGGAAATAAAAACCTCTTCGGAGGCGAATCGAACCCCGGTCTCCTACGTGACAGGCTGCGATACTCACCACTATACTACCGAAGATTCACTTCCTCGCATAACATCCAAGTTCAGGTCATTTGAAATTCTCAAGTTACAGAATGACACAATACAACTCGATCAGCGTTCAGGAATCCTGCTGTATACAGCAACATGAAATCCCGAAATTTTTTGTAAAAAAACTGCTTTTTCGCATCCCAACATAGTTTCAGCAAAAAAATGCTCAGCAAAAAACTATACTTGTAGAATACTTGAAAAAAATCAAGCTTTGAACCGGCTCAAAAAAATAAAAAATTTTATGTAGTTCCATATCAAAAACAAAAAAAACGTTTTTTCGATACAAACTAAAAATTATTCGGGATATCAAAACCTCTTCGGCGGGGAATCGAACCCCGGTCTCCAAAGTGACAGGCTGGGATACTCACCACTATACTACCGAAGATACACTTCCTCGCATATCTTCCAAATTCATGTCAATTGAAATTCTCAAGTTACAGAATGACACAATACAACTCGATCAGCGTTCAGGAATCCTGCTGTATACAGCAACATGAAATCCGATCATTTTTTGAAAAAAGCAGCTTTTTCTCTTCCCAACATAGTCCCAGCAAAAAACTCGGAGTAGAAAGTCATGTTTGTAAGCTATCTGAAACTAAATTTAAGGCTTTGAACCGACTGAAAAAAAAAACTTCATGTAGTTCCTGTTCAAAAACAAAAAAAAAACGTTTTTTTGATACGAACTAAAAATTATTCAGGATTTAAAAACCTCTTCGCCGGGGAATCCAACCCCGGTCTCCAACGTGACAGGCTGGGATACTCACCACTATACTACCGAAAATACAGTTTCGAGCATATCTGCCAAGTTAGTGTCATATGAAATTCTCAAACTACAGAATGACAGAATAGAACTCGATCATCGTTTAGGAACCCTGCTGTATACAGCAACATGGAATCTCAACATTTTTGTAAAAAAAACTGCTTTTCGCATCCCAACATAGTTTCAGCAAAAAAATGCTCAGCAAAAAATTATACTTGTAGAATACTTGAAAAAAATCAAGCTTTGAACCGGCTCAAAAAAATAAAACTTTTCATGTAGTTCCATATCAAAAACAAAAAAAAAACGTTTTTTCGATACGAACTAAAAATTATTCAGGGAATAAAAACCTCTTCGGCGGGGAATCGAACCCCGGTCTCCAACGTGACAGGCTGGGATACTCACCACTATACTACCGAAGATACACTTCCTCGCATATCTTCCAAATTCATGTTATTTGAAATTCTCAAGTTACAGAATGACACAATACAACTTGATCAGCGTTCAGGAATCCTGCTGCATACAGCAACATGAAATCCGATCATTTTTTGAAAAAAGCAGCTTTTTCTCATCCCAACATAGTCCCAGCAAAAAACTCGGAGCAGAAAGTCATGTTTGTAAGCTATCTGAAACTAAATTTAAGGCTTTGAACCGACTGAAAAAAAAACAAACTTCATGTAGTTCCTGTTCAAAAACAAAAAAAAAACATTTTTTCGATACGAACTAAAAATTATTCAGGGAATAAAAACCTCTTCGGCGGGGAATCGAACCCCGGTCTCCAACGTGACAGGCTGGGATACTCACCACTATACTACCGAAGATACACTTCCTCGCATAACTTCCAAGTTCATGTCATTTGAAATTCTCAAGTTACAGAATGACACAATACAACTCGATCAGCGTTCAGGAATCCTGCTGTATACAGCAACATGAAATCCCGAAATTTTTTGTAAAAAAACTGCTTTTCGCATCCCAACATAGTTTCAGTAAAAAAATGCTCAGCAGAAAATTATACTTGTAGAATACTTGAAAAAAATCAAGCTTTGAACCGGCTCAAAAAAATAAAAATTTTCATGTAGTTCCATATCAAAAACAAAAAAAAAGTTTTTTCGATACGAACTAAAATTATTCAGGAAACAAAAACCTCTTCGGCGGGGAATCGAACCCCGGTCTCCAACGTGACAGGCTGCGATACTCACCACTATACTACCGAAGATACAATTAATCGCATATCTCCCAAATTCATGTCATTTGAAATTCTCAAATTATAGAACGACACTATAGATCTTGATCAGCGTTTAGGAACCCTGCTGTATACAGCAACATGAAATCCCAACATTTATAAAAAAACTGCTTTTTCGCATCCCAACAAAGTTCCAGCAAAAAAAAATGCTCAGCAAAAAATTATACTTGTAAAATACTTGAAAAAAATCAAGCTTTGAACCGACTCAAAAAAATCAATTTTCATTTAGTTCCATATCAAAAACAAAAAAAAAACGTTTTTTCGATACAAACTAAAAATTATTCAGGAAATAAAAAACTCTTCGGCGGGGAATCGAACCCCGGACTCCACCGTGACAGGCTGGGCTACTCGTCACTATACTACCGAAGATACACTTCCTCGCATAACTTCCAAGTTCATGTCATTTGAAATTCTCAAGTTAGAGAATGACACAATACAACTCGATCAGCGTTCAGGAATCCTGCTGTATACAGCAACATGAAATCCCGAAAATTTTTGTAAAAAAAACAGCTTTTTCGCATCCCAACATAGTTTCAGCAAAAAAATGCTCAGCAAAAAATTATACTTGTAGAATACTTGAAAGAAATCAAGCTTTGAACCGGCTCAAAAAAATAAAAATTTTCATGTAGTTCCATATCAAAAACAAAAAAAAACGTTTTTTCGATACGAACTAAAAATTATTCAGGAAATAAAAACCTCTTCGGCGGGGAATCGAACCCCGGTCTCCAACGTGACAGGCTGGGATACTCACCACTATACTACCGAAGATACGCTTCCTCGCATATCTTCCAAATTCATGTCATTTGAAATTCTCAAGTTACAGAATGACACAATACAACTCGATCAGCGTTCAGGAATCCTGCTGTATACAGCAACATGAAATCCGATCATTTTTTGAAAAAAGCAGCTTTTTCTCATCCCAACATAGTCCCAGCAAAAAACTCGGAGCAGAAAGTCATGTTTGTAAGCTATCTGAAACTAAATTTAAGGCTTTGAACCGTCTGGAAAAAAAAACTTCATGTAGTTCCTGTTGAAAAACAAAAAAAAACGTTTTTTTGATACGAACTAAAAATTATTCAGGATTTAAAAACTTCTTCGCCGGGGAATCCAACCACGGTCTCCAACATGACAGGCTGGGATACTCACCACTATACTACCGAAAATACAGTTCCGAGCGTATCTGCCAAGTTAGTGTCGTATGAAATTCTCAAATTACAGAATGACAGAATAGAACTCGATCATCGTTTAGGAACCCTACTGTATACAGCAACATGGAATCTCAACATTTTTGTAAAAAAAACTGCTTTTCGCATCCCAACATAGTTTCAGCAAAAAAATGCTCAGCAAAAAATTATACTTGTAGAACACTTGAAAAAAAATCAAGCTTTGGGACCGGCTCAAAAAAATAAAAATTTTCATGTAGTTCCATATCAAAAACAAAAAAAAAACGTTTTTTCGATACGAACTAAAAATTATTCAGGAAATAAAAACCTCTTCGGCGGGGAATCGAACCCCGGTCTCCACCGTGACAGGCTGGGCTACTCGTCACTATACTACCGAAGATACACTTCCTCGCATAACTTCCGAGTTCATGTCATTTGAAATTCTCAAGTTAGAGAATGACACAATACAACTCGATCAGCGTTCAGGAATCCTGCTGTATACAGCAACATGAAATCCCGAAAATTTTTGTAAAAAAAACAGCTTTTTCGCATCCCAACATAGTTTCAGCAAAAAAATGCTCAGCAAAAAATTATACTTGTAGAATACTTGAAAGAAATCAAGCTTTGAACCGGCTCAAAAAAATAAAAATTTTCATGTAGTTCCATATCAAAAACAAAAAAAAAACGTTTTTTCGATACGAACTAAAAATTATTCAGGAAATAAAAACCTCTTCGGCGGGGAATCGAACCCCGGTCTCCAACGTGACAGGCTGGGATACTCACCACTATACTACCGAAGATACGCTTCCTCGCATATCTTCCAAATTCATGTCATTTGAAATTCTCAAGTTACAGAATGACACAATACAACTCGATCAGCGTTCAGGAATCCTGCTGTATACAGCAACATGAAATCCGATCATTTTTTGAAAAAAGCAGCTTTTTCTCAGCCCAACATAGTCCCAGCAAAAAACTCGGAGCAGAAAGTCATGTTTGTAAGCTATCTGAAACTAAATTTAAGGCTTTGAACCGTCTGAAAAAAAAACTTCATGTAGTTCCTGTTGAAAATAAAAAAAACGTTTTTTTGATACGAACTAAAAATTATTCAGGATTTAAAAACTTCTTCGCCGGGGAATCCAACCACGGTCTCCAACGTGACAGGCTGGGATACTCACCACTATACTACCGAAAATACAGTTCCGAGCGTATCTGCCAAGTTAGTGTCGTATGAAATTCTCAAATTACAGAATGACAGAATAGAACTCGATCATCGTTTAGGAACCCTGCTGTATACAGCAACATGGAATCTCAACTTTTTTGTTAAAAAAAACTGCTTTTCGCATCCCAACATAGTTTCAGCAAAAAATGCTCAGCAAAAAATTATACTTGTAGAATACTTGAAAAAAATCAAGCTTTGAACCGGCTCAAAAAAATAAAAAAAAATTTTCATGCAGTTCCATATATCAAAACAAAAAAAAACGTTTTTTCGATACGAACTAAAAATTATTCAGGAAATAAAAACCTCTTCGGCTGGGAATCGAACCCCGGTCTCCAACGTGACAGGCTGGGATACTCACCACTATACTACCGAAGATACACTTCCTCGCATATCTTCCAAATTCATGTCATTTGAAATTCTCAAGTTACAGAATGACACAATACAACTCGATCAGCGTTCAGGAATCCTGCTGTATACAGCAACATGAAATCCGATCATTTTTTGAAAAAAGCAGCTTTTTCTCATCCCAACATAGGCCCAGCAAAAAACTCGGAGCAGAAAGTCATGTTTGTAAGCTATCTGAAACTAAATTTAAGGCTTTGAACCAACTGAAAAAAAAAAAAACTTCATGTAGTTCCTGTTCAAAAACAAAAAAAAAACGTTTTTTCGATACGAACTAAAAATTATTCAGAAAAGAAACCTCTTCGGCGGGCGGGGATTCGAACCCCGGTCTCCAACGTCTCAGGCTGGGATACTCGTCACTATACTACCGAATATACACTTCCTCGCATAACTTCCAAGTTCATGTCATTTGAAATTCTCAAGTTACAGAATGACACAATACAACTCGATCAGCGTTCAGGAATCCTGCTGTATACAGCAACATGAAATCCGATCATTTTTTGAAAAAAGCAGCTTTTTCTCATCCCAACATAGTCCCAGCAAAAAACTCGGAGCAGAAAGTCATGTTTGTAAGCTATCTGAAACTAAATTTAAGGCTTTGAACCGACTGAAAAAAAAACAAACTTCATGTAGTTCCTGTTCAAAAACAAAAAAAAACGTTTTTTTTTAATACGAACTAAAAATTATTCAGAAAAGAAACCTCTTCGGCGGGGAATCGAACCCCGGTCTCCAACGTGACAGGCTGGGATACTCACCACTATACTACCGAAGATACAATTAATCGCATATCTTCCAAATTCATGTCATTTGAAATTCTCAAATTATAGAACGACACTATAGATCTTGATCAGCGTTTAGGAACCCTAAATCCCAACATTTAAAAAAAAAACTGCTTTTTCGCATGCCAACATAGTTCCAGCAAAAAAATGCTCAGCAAAAAATTATACTTGTAAAATACTTGAAAAAAATCAAGCTTTGAACCGACTCAAAAAAATCAATTTTCATTTAGTTCCATATCAAAAACAAAAAAAAAACGTTTTTTCGTTACGAACAAAAAATTATTCAGGAAAAAAAACTCTTCGGCGGGGAATCGAACCCCGGACTCCACCGTGACAGGCTGGGCTACTCGTCACTATACTACCGAAGATACACTTCCTCGCATAACTTCCAAGTTCATGTCATATGAAATTCTCAAATTATAGAACGACACAATAGAGTTCGATCAGCGTTAAGGAACTCCTCTGGATACAGCAACATGAAATCACAACATTTTTTGTAACAAAAAAACTGCTTTTTCGCATCCCAACATAGTTTCAGCAAAAAAATGCTCAGCAAAAAACAATACTTGTAGAATACTTGAAAAAAATCAAGCTTTGAACCGACTAAAAAAAAAAGCAATTTTCATGTAGTTCCATATCAAAAACAAAAAAAAAACGTTTTTTCGATACGAACTAAAATTTACTCAGGAAATAAAAACCTCTTCGCCGGGGAATCGAAACCCGGTCTCCAACGTGACAGGCTGGGATACTCACCACTATACTACCGAAGATACACTTCCTCGCATATTTTCCAAATTCATGTCATTTGAAATTCTCAAGTTACAGAATGACACAATACAACTCGATCAGCGTTCAGGAATCCTGCTGTATACAGCAACATGAAATCCGATCATTTTTTGAAAAAAGCATCTTTTTCTCATCCCAACATAGTCCCAGCAAAAAACTCGCAGCAGAAAGTCATGTTTGTAAGCTATCTGAAACTAAATTTAAGGCTTTGAACCAACTGAAAAAAAAAAAAACTTCATGTAGTTCCTGTTCAAAAACAAAAAAAAAACGTTTTTTCGATAAGAACTAAAAATTATTCAGAAAAGAAACCTCTTCGGCGGGGATTCGAACCCCGGTCTCCAACGTGACAGGCTGGGATACTCGTCACTATACTACCGAAGATACACTTCCTCGCATAACTTCCAAGTTCATGTCATTTGAAATTCTCAAGTTACAGAATGACACAATACAACTCGATCAGCGTTCAGGAATCCTGCTGTATACAGCAACATGAAATCCGATCATTTTTTGAAAAAAGCAGCTTTTTCTCATCCCAACACAGTCCCAGCAAAAAACTCGGAGCAGAAAGTCATGTTTGTAAGCTATCTGAAACTAAATTTAAGGCTTTGAACCAACTGAAAAAAAAAACTTCATTTAGTTCCATATCAAAAACAAAAAAAAACGTTTTTTCGATACGAACAAAAAATTATTCAGGAAACAAAAAAATCTTGGGCGGGTAATCGAACCCCGGCTTCCAACGTGACAGGCTGCGATACTCACCACTATACTACCGAATATACAGTTCAGCGCATCTTTTCCAAGTTCGCAAGTTCGTGTCATATGAAATTTTCAAATTATAGAACGACACAATAGAGTTCGATCAGCGTTAAGGAACCCTGCTGTATACAGCAACATGAAATCCCAACATTTTAGGTTAAAAAATGCTTTTTTGCATCCCAACATAGTTCCAGCAAAAAAATGCTCAGCAAAAAATTATATTTGTAAAACATTTGAAAAGAAAACAAGCTATTAACCGACTGAAAACTAAAAGCAATTTTCAAGTAGTTCCACTTCAGAAACAAAAAAAAACGTTTTTTCGATACGAACTAAAAATCAATCAGGAGTTCAAAACCTCTTCGGCGGGGAATCGAACTCCGGTCTCCAACGTGACAGGCTGGGATACTTACCACTATACTTCCGAAGCTAACCGTTCCGAGCATATCGGCCAAGTTCGAGTCATATGAAATTCTCAAATTAAAGAATGACACAAAAGAACTCGATCAGCGCTCAGGAATCCTGCTGTATACAGCAACATGATATCCGATCATTTTTTGAAAAAGCAGCTTTTTCTCATCCCAACATAGTCCCAGCAAAAAACTCGGAGCAGAAAGTCATGTTTGTAAGCTATCTGAAACTAAATTTAAGGCTTTGAACCAACTGAAAAAAAAAACTTCAAGTAGTTCCTGTTCAAAAACAAAAAAAAAAACGTTTTTTCGATACGAACTAAAAATTATTCAGAAAAGAAACCTCTTCGTCGGGGAATCGAACCCCGGTCTCCAACGTGACAGGCTGGGATACTCGTCACTATACTACCGAAGATACACTTCCTCGCATAACTTCCAAGTTCATGTCATTTGAAATTCTCAAGTTACAGAATGACACAATACAACTCGATCAGCGTTCAGGAATCCTGCTGCATACAGCAACATGAAATCCGATTATTTTTTGAAAAAAGCAGCTTTTTCTCATCCCAACATAGTCCCAGCAAAAAACTCGGAGCAGAAAGTCATGTTTGTAAGCTATCTGAAACTAAATTTAGGGCTTTGAACCGACTGAAAAAAAAAACAAACTTCATGTAGTTCATGTTCAAAAACAAAAAAAAAACGTTTTTTTTAATACGAACTAAAAATTATTCAGAAAAGAAACCTCTTCGGCGGGGAATCGAACCCCGGTCTCCAACGTGATAGGCTGGGATACTCACCACTATACTACCGCAAATACAAGTAATCGCATATCTTCCAAATTCATGTCATTTGAAATTCTCAAATTATAGAACGACACTATAGATCTTGATCAGCGTTTAGGAACCCTGAATCCCAACATTTAAAAAAAACTGCTTTTTCGCATGCCAACATAGTTCCAGCAAAAAAATGCTCAGCAAAAAATTAAACTTGTAAAATACTTGAAAAAAATCAAGCTTTGAACCGACTCAAAAAAATCAACTTTCATTTAGTTCCATATCAAAAACAAAAAAAAACATTTTTTCGATACGAACAAAAAATTATTCAGGAAATAAAAAACTCTTCGGCGGGGAATCGAACCCCGGACTCCACCGTGACGGGCTGGGCTACTCGTCACTATTCTACCGAAGATACGCTTCCTCGCATAACTTCCAAGTTCATGTCATTTGAAATTCTCAAGTTACAGAATGACACAATACAACTCGATCAGCGTTAAGGAATCCTGCTGTATACAGCAACATGAAATCCCGAAATTTTTTGTAAAAAAAACTGCTTTTTCGCATCCCAACATAGTTTCAGCAAAAAAAATGCTCAGCAAAAAATTATACTTGTAGAATACTTGAAAAAAAATCAAGCTTTGAACCGGCTCAAAAAAATAAAAATTTTCATGTAGTTCCATTTCAAAAACAAAAAAAAAACGTTTTTTCGATAAGAACTAAAGTTTTTTTTGGAAAAAAAACCTCTTCGGCGTGGAATCGAACCCCGGTATCCAACGTGACAGACTGGGATACTCACCACTATACTACCGAAGATACACTTCCCGGCATATCTTCCAAATTCATGTCATTTGAAATTTTCAAGTTACAGAATGACACAATACAACTCGATCAGCGTTCAGGAATCCTGCTGTATACAGCAACATGAAATCCGATCATTTTTTGAAAAAAGCAGCTTTTTCTCATCCCAACATAGTCCCAGCAAAAAACTCGGAGCAGAAAGTCATGTTTGTAAGCTATCTGAAACTAAATTTAAGGCTTTGAACCGACTGAAAAAAAAAAAACTTCATGTAGTTCCTGTTCAAACACAAAAAAAAACGTTTTTTCGATACGAACTAAAAATTATTCAGAAAAGAAACCTCTTCGGCGGGGAATCGAACCCCGGTCTCCTACGTGACAGGCTGGGATACTCACCACTATACTACCGAAGATACAATTAATCGCATATCTTCCAAGTTCATGTCATTTGAAATTCTCAAATTATAGAACGACACTATAGATCTTGATCAGCGTTTAGGAACCCTGCTGTATACAGCAACATGAAATCCCAAAATTTAAAAAAAAAACTGCTTTTTTGCATCCCAACATAGTTCCAGCAAAAAAATGCTCAGCAAAAAAATATACTTGTAAAATACTTGAAAAAAATCAAGCTTTGAACCGACTCAAAAAAAGCAATTTTCATTTAGTTCCATATCAAAAACAAAAAAAAAACGTTTTTTCGATACGAACTAAAAATTATTCAGGAAATAAAAAACTCTTCGGCGGGGAATCGAACCCCGGACTCCACCGTGACAGGCTGGGCTACTCGTCACTATACTACCGAAGATACACTTCCTCGCATAACTTCCAAGTTCATGTCATTTGAAACTCTCAAGATACAGAATGACAAAATACAACTCGATCAGCGTTCAGGAATCCTGCTGTATACAGCAACATGAAACCCCCAAATTTTTTGTAAAAAAAACTGCTTTTTCGCATCCCAACATAGTTTCAGCAAAAAAAAGCTCAGCAAAAAATTATATTTGTAGAATACTTGAAAAAAATCAAGCTTTGAACCGGCTCAAAAAATAAAAATTTTCATGTAGTTCCATTTCAAAAACAAAAAAAAACGTTTTTTCGATAAGAACTAAACTTTTTTCAGGAAATAAAAACCTCTTCAGCGTGGAATCGAACCCCGGTCTCCAACGTGACAGGCTGGGATACTCGTCACTATACTACCGAAGATACACTTCCTCGCATAACTTCCAAGTTCATGTCATTTGAAATTCTCAAGTTACAGATTGAGACAAAACAACTCGATCAGCGTTCAGGAATCCTGCTGTATACAGCAACATGAAATCCGATCATTTTTTGAAAAAAGCAGCTTTTTCTCATCCCAACATAGTCCCAGCAAAAAACTCGGAGCAGAAAGTCATGTTTGTAAGCTATCTGAAACTAAATTTTAGGCTTTGAACCGACTGAAAAAAAAACAAACTTCATGTAGTTCCTGTTCAAACACAAAAAAAAACGTTTTTTCGATACGAACTAAAAATTATTCAGAAAATAAACCTCTTCGGCGGGGAATCGAACCCCGGTCTCCAACGTGACAGGCTGGGATACTCGTCACTATACTACCGAAGATACACTTCCTCGCATAACTTCCAAGTTCATGTCATTTGAAATTCTCAAGTTACCGAATGACACAATACAACTCGATCAGCGTTCAGGAATCCTGCTGTATACAGCAACATGAAATCCCGAAATTTTTTGTAAAAAAACTGCTTTTTCGCATCCCAACATAGTTTCAGCAAAAAAATGCTCAGCAAAAAATTATATTTGTAGAATACTTGAAAAAAATCAAGCTTTGAACCGGCTCAAAAAAATAAAAATTTTCATGTAGTTCCATTTCAAAAACAAAAAAAACGTTTTTTCGATAAGAACTAAACTTTTTTCAGGAAATAAAAACCTCTTCAGCGTGGAATCGAACCCCGGTCTCCAACGTGACAGGCTGGGATACTCGTCACTATACTACCGAAGATACACTTCCTCGCATAACTTCCAAGTTCATGTCATTTGAAATTCTCAAGTTACCGAATGACACAATACAACTCGATCAGCGTTCAGGAATCCTGCTGTATACAGCAATATGAAATCCCGAAATTTTTTGTAAAAAAACTGCTTTTTCGCATCCCAACATAGTTTCAGCAAAAAAATGCTCAGCAAAAAATTATACTTGTAGAATACTTGAAAAAAATCAAGCTTTGAACCGGCTCAAAAAAATAAAAAATTTCATGTAGTTCCATATCAAAAACAAAAAAAAACGTTTTTTCGACACGAACTAAAAATTATTCAGGAAATAAAAACCTCTTCGGCGGGGAATCGAACCCCGGTCTCCAACGTGACAGGCTGGGATACTCACCACTATACTACCGAAGATACACTTCCTCGCATATCTTCCAAATTCATGTCATTTGAAATTCTCAAGTTACAGATTGAGACAATACAACTCGATCAGCGTTCAGGAATCCTGCTGTATACAGCAACATGAAATCCGATCATTTTTTGAAAAAAGCAGCTTTTTCTCATCCCAACATAGTCCCAGCAAAAAACTCGGAGCAGAAAGTCATGTTTGTAAGCTATCTGAAACTAAATTTAAGGCTTTGAACCGACTGAAAAAAAAACTTCATGTAGTTCTTGTTCAAAAACAAAAAAAAAACGTTTTTTTGATACGAACTAAAAATTATTCAGGATTTAAAAAACCTCTTCGCCGGGGAGTCCAACCCCGGTCTCCAACGTGACAGGTTGGGATACTCACCACTATACTAACGAAAATACAGTTCCAAGCGTATCTGCCAAGTTAGTGTCATATGAAATTCTCAAATTACAGAATAGAACTCGATCATCGTTTAGGAACCCTGCTGTATACAGCAACATGGAATCTCAACATTTTTGTAAAAAAAACTGCTTTTCGCATCCCAACATAGTTTCAGCAAAAAAATGCTCAGCAAAAAATTATACTTGTAGAATACTTAAAAAAAATCAAGCTTTGAACCGGCTCAAAAAAATAAAAATTTTCATGTAGTTCCATATCAAAAACAAAAAAAAAACGTTTTTTCGATACGAACTAAAAATTATTCAGGAAATAAAAACCTGTTCGGCGGGGAATCAAACCCCGGTCCCCAACGTGACAGGCTGGGATACTCACCACTATACTACCGAAGATTCACTTCCTCGCATATCTTCCAAATTCATGTCATTTGAAATTCTCAAGTTACAGAATGACACAATACAACTCGATCAGCGTTCAGGAATCCTGCTGTATACAGCAACATGAAATCCGATCAATTTTTGAAAAAAGCAGCTTTTTTCATCCCAACATAGTCCCAGCAAAAAACTCGGAGCAGAAGGTCATGTTTGTAAGCTATCTGAAACTAAATTTAAGGCTTTGAACCGACTGAAAAAAAAAACAAACTTCATGTAGTTCCTGTTCAAAAACAAAAAAAAAAACGTTTTTTCGATACGAACTAAAAACTATTCAGAAAAGAAACCTCTTCGGCGGGGATTCGAACCCCGGTCTCCAACGTGACAGGCTGGGATACTCACCACTATACTACCGAAGATACAATTAATCGCATATCTTCCAAATTCATGTCATTTGAAATTCTCAAATTATAGAACGACACTATAGCTCTTGATCAGCGTTTAGGAACCCTGCTGTATACAGCAACATGAAATCCCAACATTAAAAAAAAACTGCTTTTTCGCATCCCAACATAGTTCCAGCAAAAAAATGCTCAGCAAAAAATTATACTTGTAAAATACTTGAAAAAAATCAAGCTTTGAACCGACTCAAAAAAATCAATTTTCATTTAGTTCCATATCAAAAACAGAAAAAAAACGTTTTTTCGATACGAACAAAAAATTATTCAGGAAAGAAACCTCTTCGGCGGGGAATCGAACCCCGGACTCCACCGTGACAGGCTGGGCTACTCGTCACTATACTACCGAAGATACACTTCCTCGCATAACTTCCAAGTTCATGTCATTTGAAATTCTCAAGTTACAGAATGACACAATACAACTCGATCAGCGTTCAGGAATCCTGCTGTATACAGCAACATGAAATCCCGAAATTTTTTGTAAAAAAAACTGCTTTTTCGCAGCCCAACATAGTTTCAGCAAAAAAATGCTCAGCAAAAAATTATACTTGTAAAATACTTGAAAAAAAATCAAGCTTTGAACCGGCTCAAAAAAATAAAAATTTTCACGTAGTTCCATTTCACAAACAAAAAAAACGTTTTTCGATAAGAACTAAAATTTTTTCAGGAAATAAAAACCTCTTCGGCGTGAAATCGAACCCCGGTCTCCAACGTTCCAGGCTGGGATACTCGTCACTATACTACCGAAGATACACTTCCTCGCATAACTTCCAAGTTCATGTCATTTGAAATTCTCAAGTTACAGAATGACACAACACAACTCGATCAGCGTTCAGGAATCCTGCTGTATACAGCAACATGAAATCCCGAAATTTTTTGTAAAAAAACTGCTTTTCGCATCCCAACATAGTTTCAGCAAAAAAATGCTCAGCAAAAAATTAAACTTGTAGAATACTTGAAAAAAAATCAAGCTTTGAACCGGCTCAAAAAAAAAGTTTTCATGTAGTTCCATTTCAAAAACAAAAAAAACGCTTTTTCGATAAGAACTAAATTTTTTTCAGGAAGTAAAAATCTCTTCGGCGTGGAATCGAACCCCGGTCTCCAACGTGACAGGCTGGCATACTCGTCACTATACTACCGAAGATACACATCCTCGCATAACTTCCAAGTTCATGTCAATTGAAATTCTCAAGTTACAGAATGACACAACACAACTCGATCAGCGTTCAGGAATCCTGCTGTATACAGCAACAAGAAATCCCGAAATTTTTTGAAAAAAGCAGCTTTTTCTCATCCCAACATAGTCCCAGCAAAAAACTCGGAGCAGAAAATCATGGTTGTAAGCTATCTGAAACTAACTTTAAGGCTTTGAACGGACTGAAAAAAAAGCAAACTTCATGTAGCTCCAGTTCAAAAACAAAAAAAAAACGTTTTTTCGATACGATCTAAAAATTATTCAGGAATTAAAAACCTCTTCGGCGGGGAATCGAGCCCCGATCTCCAACGTGACAGGCTGGGATACTCACCGTTATACTACCGAAGATAAAAATCATCGCATATCTTCCAAGTTCATGTCATTTGAAATTCTCAAATTATAGAACGACACTATAGATCTCGATCAGCGTTTAGGAACCCTGCTGTATACAGCAACATGAAATCCCAACATTTAAAAAAAAAACTGCCTTTCGCATCCCAACATAGTTCCAGCAAAAAAAATGCTCAGCAGAAAATTATAGTTGTAGAATACTTGAAAAAAATCAAGCTTTGAACCGACTAAAAAAAGCAATTTTCATGTAGTTCCATTTCAAAAACAAAAAAAAACGCTTTTTCGATAAGAACTAAATTTTTTTCAGGAAGTAAAAATCTCTTCGGCGTGGAATCGAACCCCGGTCTCCAACGTGACAGGCTGGCATACTCGTCACTATACTACCGAAGATACACATCCTCGCATAACTTCCAAGTTCATGTCATTTGAAATTCTCAAGTTACAGAATGACACAACACAACTCGATCAGCGTTCAGGAATTCTGCTTTATGCAGCAACATGAAATCCGATCACTTTTTGAAAAAAAACAGCTTTTTCTCATCCCAACATAGTCCCAGCAAAAAACTCGGAGCAGAAAATCATGGTTGTAAACTATCTGAAACTAAATTTAAGGCTTTGAACGGACTGAAAAAAAAGCAAACTTCATGTAGTTCCAGTTCAAAAACAAAAAAAAAAACGTTTTTTCGATACAAATTAAAAATTATTCAGAAAAAAAAAACCTCTTCGGCGGGGAATCGAACCCCGATCTCCAACTCGGAGCAGAAGCGGTTTTTATTTCCTGAATAATTTTTAGATCGTATCGAAAAAACGTTTTTTTTTTGTTTTTGAACTGGAGCTATATGAAGTTTGCTTTTTTTTCAGTCCGTTCAAAGCCTTAAAGTTAGTTTCAGATAGCTTACAACCATGATTTTCTGCTCCGAGTTTTTTGCTGGGACTATGTTGGGATGAGAAACAGCTGCTTTTTTCAAAAAATGATCGGATTTCATGTTGCTGTATACAGCAGGATTCCTGGACGCAGTTCCACCAAAAACAAACTCGGAGCAGAAAGTCATGGTTGTAAGCTATCTGAATCTAAATTTAAGGCTTTGAACCGACTGAAAAAAGCAAACTTCAGGTAGTTCTAGTTCAAAAACAAAAAAAAATGTTTTTTCGATACGAACTAAAATTTATTCAGGAAATAAAAACCTCATCGGCGGGGAATCGAACCCCGGTCTCCAACGTGACAGGCTGGGATACTCACCACTATACTACCGAAGGTACACTTCCTCGCATATCTTCCAAATTCATGTCAATTGAAATTCCTAAATTATAGAACGACACAATAGATCTCGATCAGCGTTTAGGAACCTTGCTGTATACAGCAACATGAAATCCCAACATTTTTTGTTAAAAAAACTGCTTTTTCGCATTCCAGCATAGTTTTACCAAAAACATGCGCAGCAAAATACTATACTTGTAAAATACTTGAAACGAATCAAGCTTTGAACCTGCTCAAAAAAAAGCAATTTTCATGTAGTTCCATTTCAAAAACAAAAAAACGCTTTTTCGATACGAACTAAAAAGTATTCAGGAAATAAAAACCGCTTCGGCGGGGAATCGAACCCTGGTCTCCAACGTGACAGGCTAGGATACTCACCACTATACAACCGTAGATACACTTGCGCGCATAACTTCCAAGTTCGTGTCATTTGAAAAACTCAAATTATAGAACGACACAATAGAACTCGATCAGCGTTTAGGAACCCTGCTGTATACAGCAATATGAAATCCCAACAATTTTTGTTAAAAAAAAACTGCTTTTTCGCATCCCAACATAGTTCCAGCAAAAAAATGCTCAGCAAAAAATTATACTTGTAAAATACTTGAAAAAAAAATCAAGCTTTGAACCGACTCAAAAAAAGCAATTTTCATGTAGTTCCATTTCAAAAACAAAAAAACGCTTTTTCGATACAAACTAAAAGTTATTCAGGAGTTAAAAACCTCTTTGGCGGGGAATCCAACCCCGGTCTCCAACGTGACAGGTTGGGATACTCAACGCTTTACTACATTGTACAGTTCCGAGCATATCTGCCAAGCTCGTGTCATATGAAATTCTCAAGTTACAGAATGACACAATAGAACTCGATCAGCGTTCATGAATCCTGCTGTATACAGCAACATGAAATCCGATCATTTTTTGAAAAAAAGCAGCTTTTTCTCATCCCAACATAGACCCAGCAAAAAACTCGGAGCAGAAAGACATGGTTGTAAGCTATCTAAAACTAAATTTAAGGCTTTGAACCAACTGAAAAAAAAGCAAACTTCATGTAGTTCCAGTTCAAAAACAAAAAAAAAACGTTTTTTCGACACGAACTAAAAAATATATTCAGGAAATAAAAACCTCTTCGGCGGGGAATCGAACCCCGGTCTCCAACGTGACAGGCTGGGATACTCACCACTATACTACCAAAGATACACTTCCTCGCATATCTTCCAAATTCATGTCATTTGAAATTCGCAAATTATAGAACGACACAATAGAACTTGATCAGCGTTTAGGAACCCTGCTGTATACAGCAACATGAAATCCCAAAATTTTTTGTAATAAAAAAACTGCTTTTTCGCATACCAACATAGTTCCAGCAAAAAAATGCTCAGCAAAAAATTATACTTGTAAAATACTTGAAAAAAACCAAGATTTGAACCGACTCAAAAAAAAGCTATTTTCGAGTAGTTCCACTTCAAAAACGAAAAACGTTTTTTCGATACGAATTAAAATTACTCAGGAGTTAAAAACCTCTTCGGCGGGGAATCGAATTCTGGTCTCCAACAACGTGACAGGCTGCGATACTCACCACTATACTTCCGAGGATACCGTTCCAAGCAAATCTGCCAAGTTTGTGAAATATGAAATTCTCAAATTACAGAGTGACACAATTGAACTCGATCAGCTTTCAAGAATCCTGCTGTATACAGCAACATGAACTCCGATCATTTTTTGAAAAAAGCAGCTTTTTCTCATCCCAACATAGTCCCAGCCAAAAAAATCGGAGCAGAAAGTCATGGTTGTAAATTGTCTGAAACAAAATTTAAGGCTTTGAACCGACTGAAAACGAAAAACAAACTTCATGTTGTTCCATTTAAAAAACAAAAAAAAAACGTTTTTTTTTTCGATACGAACTAAAAATTATTCAAGGGTTAAAAACCTCTGCGTCGGGTAATCGAACCCCAGTCTCCAACGTGACAGGCTGTGATACTCACCACTATACTACCGAAGATACCGTTCCGAGCATATCTGCCAAAATCGTGCCATATGAAATTCTCAAATTATAGAACGGCACAATATAGTTCGATCAGCGTTAAGGAACCCTGCTGTATACAGCAACATGAAATCCCAACATTTTTGGTAAAAAACGCTTTTTTGCATCCCAACATAGTTCCGGCAAAAAAATGCTCAGCAAAAAATTATATTTAAAAATTATTAAAAAGAAAAGAAATCAAGCTTTGAACCGACTGAAAACAAACAGCTTTTTTCAAGTAATTCCACTTCAAAAACGAAAAACGACGGGGAATTGAACACAGGTCTCCAACATGACAGGCTGTGATACTCTCCACTATGCTACCGAAGATACAGTACCTAGCATATCTGCCAAGTTCGAGTCATATGAAATTCTCAAATTAAATAATGACACAAAAGAACTCGATCAGCGCTCAGGAATCCTGCTGTATACAGCAACATGATATCCGATCATTTTTTGAAAAAGCAGCTTTTTCTCATCCCAACATAGTCCCAGCAAAAAACTTGGAGCAGAAAGTGATTGTTGTAAATTATCTGAAATAAATTTAGGACTTTGAACCGAATGAAAACAAAAAGCAAACTTCATGTTGTTCCATTTAAAAAACAAAAAAAAACGTTTTTTTTTTCGATACGAACTAAAAATTATTCAAGGGTTAAAAACCTCTGCGTCGGGTAATCGAACCCCAGTCTCCAACGTGACAGGCTGTGATACTCACCACTATACTACCGAAGATACCGTTCCGAGCATATCTGCCAAGTTTGTGAAATATGAAATTCTCAAATTACAGAGTGACACAATTGAACTCGATCAGCTTTCAAGAATCCTGCTGTATACAGCAACATGAACTCCGATCATTTTTTGAAAAAAGCAGCTTTTTCTCATCCCAACATAGTCCCAGCCAAAAAAATCGGAGCAGAAAGTCATGGTTGTAAATTGTCTGAAACAAAATTTAAGGCTTTGAACAGACTGAAAACGAAAAACAAACTTCATGTTGTTCCATTTAAAAAACAAAAAAAAAAACGTTTTTTTTTTCGATCCGAACTAAAAATTATTCAAGGGTTAAAAACCTCTGCGTCGGGTAATCGAACCCCAGTCTCCAACGTGACAGGCTGTGATACTCACCACTATACTACCGAAGATACCGTTCCGAGCATATCTGCCAAAATCGTGCCATATGAAATTCTCAAATTATAGAACGGCACAATATAGTTCGATCAGCGTTTAGGAACCCTGCTGTATACAGCAACATGAAATCCCAACATTTTTGGTAAAAAAACGCTTTTTTGCATCCCAACATAGTTCCAGCAAAAAAATGCTCAGCAAAAAATTATATTTAAAAATTATTAAAAAGAAAAGAAATCAAGCTTTGAACCGACTGAAAACAAACAGCTATTTTCAAGTAATTCCACTTCAAAAACGAAAAATGACGGGGAATTGAACACAGGTCTCCAACATGACAGGCTGTGATACTCTCCACTATGCTACCGAAGATACAGTACCTAGCATATCTGCCAAGTTCGAGTCATATGAAATTCTCAAATTAAATAATGACACAAAAGAACTCGATCAGCGCTCAGGAATCCTGCTGTATACAGCAACATGATATCCGATCATTTTTTGAAAAAGCAGCTTTTTCTCATCCCAACATAGTCCCAGCAAAAAACTTGGAGCAGAAAGTGATTGTTGTAAATTATCTGAAATAAATTTAGGGCTTTGAACCGAATGAAAACAAAAAGCAAACTTCGTGTTGTTCCATTTAAAAAACAAAAAA
Source organism: Symsagittifera roscoffensis (assembly GCF_963678635.1). Lineage (NCBI taxonomy): Eukaryota > Metazoa > Xenacoelomorpha > Acoela > Convolutidae > Symsagittifera > Symsagittifera roscoffensis. The sequence continues at coordinate 90,232,983 of NC_087062.1, forward strand.
AAAACGTTTTTTTTTTCGATACGAACTAAAAATTATTCAAGGGTTAAAAACCTCTGCGTCGGGTAATCGAACCCCAGTCTCCAGCGTGACAGGCTGTGATACTCACCACTATACTACCGAAGATACCGTTCCGAGCATATCTGCCAAGTTTGTGAAATATGAAATTCTCAAATTACAGAGTGACACAATTGAACTCGATCAGCTTTCAAGAATCCTGCTGTATACAGCAACATGAACTCCGATCATTTTTTGAAAAAAGCAGCTTTTTCTCATCCCAACATAGTCCCAGCCAAAAAAATCGGAGCAGAAAGTCATGGTTGTAAATTATCTGAAACAAAATTTAAGGCTTTGAACCGACTGAAAACGAAAAACAAACTTCATGTTGTTCCATTTAAAAAACAAAAAAAAACGTTTTTTTTTTCGATACGAACTAAAAATTATTCAAGGGTTAAAAACCTCTGCGTCGGGTAATCGAACCCCAGTCTCCAACGTGACAGGCTGTGATACTCACCACTATACTACCGAAGATACCGTTCCGAGCATATCTGCCAAAATCGTGCCATATGAAATTCTCAAATTATAGAACGGCACAATATAGTTCGATCAGCGTTTAGGAACCCTGTTGTATACAGCAACATGAAATCCCAACATTTTTGGTAAAAAACGCTTTTTTGCATCCCAACATAGTTCCAGCAAAAAAATGCTCAGCAAAAAATTATATTTAAAAATTATTAAAAAGAAAAGAAATCAAGCTTTGAACCGACTGAAAACAAACAGCTATTTTCAAGTAATTCCACTTCAAAAACGAAAAACGACGGGGAATTGAACACAGGTTTCCAACATGACAGGCTATGATACTCTCCACTATGCTACCGAAGATACAGTACCTAGCATATCTGCCAAGTTCGAGTCATATGAAATTCTCAAATTAAATAATGACACAAAAGAACTCGATCAGCGCTCAGGAATCCTGCTGTATACAGCAACATGATATCCGATCATTTTTTGAAAAAGCAGCTTTTTCTCATCCCAACATAGTCCCAGCAAAAAACTTGGAGCAGAAAGTGATTGTTGTTAATTATCTGAAATAAATTTAGGGCTTTGAACCGAATGAAAACAAAAAGCAAACTTCATGTTGTTCCATTTAAAAAACAAAAAAAAACGTTTTTTTTTCGATACGAACTAAAAATTATTCAAGGGTTAAAAACCTCTGCGTCGGGTAATCGAACCCCAGTCTCCAACGTGACAGGCTGTGATACTCACCACTATACTACCGAAGATACCGTTCCGAGCATATCTGCCAAGTTTGTGAAATATGAAATTCTCAAATTACAGAGTGACAAAATTGAACTCGATCAGCTTTCAAGAATCCGGCTTCCAACGTGACAGGCTGGGATACTCACCACTATACTACCGAAGATACAGTTCAGCGCATCTCTTCCAAGTTCGTGTCATACGAAATTCTCAAATTATAGAACGACACAATAGAGTTCGATCAGCGTTAAGGAACCCTGCTGTATACAGCAACATGAAATCCCAACATTTTTGGTTAAAAAAAGCTTTTTTGCATCCCAACATAGTTCCAGCAAAAAAATGCTCAGCAAAAAAATTATATTTGCAAAACATTTGAAAAGAAAACAAGCTATGAACCGACTGAAAACAAAAAGCAATTTTCAAGTAGTTTCACTTCAGAAACGAAAAAAGTTTTTTTTCCATACGAGCTAAAAATCAATCAGGAGTTCAAAACCTCTTCGGCGGGGAATCGAACTCCGGTCTCCAACGTGACAGGCTGGGATACTCACCACTATACTTCCGAGGATACCGTTCCGAGCATATCTGCCAAGTTTGTGCCATATGAAAGTCTTAAATTACAGAATGACACAAATGAACTCGATCAGCGCTCAGGAATTCTGCTGTATACAGCAGCATGAAATCCGATCATTTTTTGAAAAAAGCAGCTTTTTCTCATCCCAACATAGTCCCAGCAAAAAAAAAAACGGAGCAGAAAGTCATAGTTGTAAATTATCTGAAAAAAATTTAAGGCTTTGAACCGACTGAAAACAAAAAGCAAATTTCATGTAGTTCCATTTCAAAAACAAAAACAAAACGTTTTCCCGATACAAACTAAAAATTATTCAGGAGTTAAAAACCTCTTCGGCGGGGAATCGAACCCCGGTATCCAACGTGACAGGCTGGGATACTGACCACTAAGCTTCCGAAGACACCGTTCCGAGCATATCTGCCAAATTATTGCCAAATGAAATTCTCAAATTATAGAACGGCACAATAGAGTTCGATCAGCGTTTAGGAACCCTGCTGTATACAGCAACATGAAATCCCAACATTTTTGGTTAAAAAAACGCTTTTTTGCATCCCAATATAGTTCCAGCAAAAAAATGCTCAGCAAAAAATTATATTTGTAAAATATTTGAAAAGAAAACAAGCTATGAACCGACTGAAAACAAAATGCAATTTTCAAGTAGTTCCAATTCAAAAACGAAAAACGTTTTTTCGATACGAACTAAAAATTGGGGTTAAAAGGAGTTAAAAACCTCTTCGGCGGGGAATCGAACCCCGATATCCAACGTGACAGGCTGCGATACTCACCACTATACTACCGAAAATACAGTTGAGCGCATCTCTTCCAAATTCGTGTCATATGAAATTCTCAAATTATAGAACGACACAATAGAGTTCGATCAGCGTTTAGGAACCCTGCTGTATACAGCAACATGAAATTTCAAAATTTTTGATTTAAAAAAAATGCTTTTTTGCATCCCAGCATAGTTCCAGCAAAAAAATGCTCAGCAAAAAATTATATTCGTAAAAATTTTGAAAAGATATCAAGCTATGAACCGACTGAAAACAAAAAGCAAATTTCATGTAGTTCCATTTCAAAAACAAAAAAAGTTTTTCCGATACGAACTAAAAATTGTTCAGAGTTAAAAACCTCTTCGGCGGGGAATCGAACCCCGGTCTCCAACGTGACAGGCTGGGATACTGACCACTAAACTTCCGAAGATACCGTTCCGAGCATATCTGCCAAATTATTGCCAAATGAAATTCTCAAATTATAGAACGGCAAAATAGAGTTCGATCAGCGTTTAGGAACCCTGCTGTATACAGCAACATGGAATCCCAACATTTTTGGTAAAAAAACGCTTTTTTGCATCCCAACATAGTTCCAGCAAAAAAATGCTCAGCAAAAAATTATATTTGTAAAATATTTGAAAAGAAAACAAGCTATGAACCGACTGAAAACAAAAAGCAATTTTCAAGTAGTTCCAATTCAAAAACGAAAAACGTTTTTTAGATACGAACTAAAAATTGGGGTTAAAAGGAGTTAAAAACCTCTTCGGCGGGGAATCGAACCCCGGTCTCCAACGTGACAGGCTGGAATACTTACCACTATACTTCCGAAAATACAGTTCAGCGCATCTCTTCCAAATTCGTGTCATATGAAATTCTCAAATTATAGAACGACACAATAGAGTTCGATCAGCGTTTAGGAACCCTGCTGTATACAGCAACATGAAATCCCAACATTTTTGGTTAAAAAACGCTTTTTTTTATCCCAACATAGTTCCAGCAAAAAAATGCTCAGCAAAAAATTATATTTGTAAAACATTTGAAAAGAAAACAAGCTATTAACCGACTGAAAACTAAAAGCAATTTTCAAGTAGTTCCACTTCAGAAACAAAAAAAACGTTTTTTCGATACGAACTAAAAATCAATCAGGAGTTCAAAACCTCTTCGGCGGGGAATCGAACTCCGGTCTCCAACGTGACAGGCTGGGATACTTACCACTATACTTCCGAAGCTACATTTCCGAGCATATCTGCCAAGTTTGTGCTATATGAAATTCTCAAATTACATGAAGACACAAATGAACTCGATCAGCGTTCAGGAATTCTGCTGTATACAGCAGCATGAAATCCGATCATTTTTTGAAAAAAGCAGCTTCTTCTCATCCCAACATAGTCCCAGGAAAAAAACTCGGAGCAGAAAGTCATGGTTGTAAATTATCTGAAAAAAATTTAAGGCTTTGAACCGACTGAAAACAAAAAGCAAATTTCATGTAGTTCCATTTCCAAAACAAAAACAAAACGTTTTCCCGATACAAACTAAAAATTATTCAGGAGTTAAAAACCTCTTCGGCGGGGAATCGAACCCCGGTATCCAACGTCACAGGCTGGGATACTGACCACTAAGCTTCCGAAGACACCGTTCCGAGCATATCTGCCAAATTATTGCCAAATGAAATTCTCAAATTATAGAACGGCACAATAGAGTTCGATCAGCGTTTAGGAACCCTGCTGTATACAGCAACATGAAATCTCAACATTTTTGGTTAAAAAAACGCTTTTTTGCATCCCAATATAGTTCCAGCAAAAAAATTATACTTGTAGAATACTTGAAAAAATCAAGCTTTGAAGCGACTTTAAAAAAAGCAATTTTTATGTAGTTCCATATCAGAAACAAAAAAAAACGTTTTTTCGATACAAACTAAAAATTATTCAGGAAATAACAAACTCTTCGGCGGGGAATCGAACCCCGGAATCCAACGTGACAGGCTGCGATACTCACCACTATACTACCGAAAATACAGTTAAGCGCATCTCTTCCAAATTCGTGTCATATGAAATTCTCAAATTATAGAACGACACAATAGAGTTCGATCAGCGTTTAGGAACCCTGCTGTATACAGCAACATGAAATTTCAATATTTTTGGTTTAAAAAAATGCTTTTTTGCATCCCAGCATAGTTCCAGCACAAAAATGCTCAGCAAAAAATTATATTCGTAAAAATTTTGAAAAGATATCAAGCTATGAACCGACTGAAAACAAAAAGCAAATTTCATGTAGTTCCATTTCAAAAACAAAAAAAAGTTTTTCCGATACGAACTAAAAATTGTTCAGAGTTAAAAACCTCTTCGGCGGGGAATCGAACCCCGGTCTCCAACGTGACAGGCTGGGATACTGACCACTAAACTTCCGAAGATACCGTACCGAGCATATCTGCCAAATTATTGCCAAATGAAATTCTCAAATTATAGAACGGCACAATAGAGTTCGATCAGCGTTTAGGAACCCTGCTGTATACAGCAACATGAAATCTCAACATTTTTGGTTAAAAAAACGCTTTTTTGCATCCCAATATAGTTCCAGCAAAAAAATGCTCAGCAAAAAATTATATTTGTAAAATATTTGAAAAGAAAACAAGCTATGAACCGACTGAAAACAAAAAGCAATTTTCAAGTAGTTCCAATTCAAAAACGAAAAACGTTTTTTCGATACGAACTAAAAATTGGGGTTAAAAGGAGTTAAAAACCTCTTCGGCGGGGAATCGAACCCCGTTATCCAACGTGACAGGCTGCGATACTCACCACTATACTACCGAAAATACAGTTGAGCGCATCTCTTCCAATTTCGTGTCATATGAAATTCTCAAATTATAGAACGACACAATAGAGTTCGATCAGCGTTTAGGAACCCTGCTGTATACAGCAACATGAAATTTCAATATTTTTGGTTTAAAAAAATGCTTTTTTGCATCCCAGCATAGTTCCAGCAAAAAAATGCTCAGCAAAAAATTATATTCGTAAAAATTTTGAAAAGATATCAAGCTATGAACCGACTGAAAACAAAAAGCAAATTTCATGTAGTTCCATTTCAAAAACAAAAAAAGTTTTTCCGATACGAACTAAAAATTGTTCAGAGTTAAAAACCTCTTCGGCGGGGAATCGAACCCCGGTCTCCAACGTGACAGGCTGGGATACTGACCACTAAACTTCCGAAGATACCGTACCGAGCATATCTTCCAAATTATTGCCAAATGAAATTCTCAAATTATAGAACGGCACAATAGAGTTCGATCAGCGTTTAGGAACCCTGCTGTATACAGCAACATGAAATCCCAACATTTTTGGTTAAAAAAACGCTTTTTTGCATCCCAATATAGTTCCAGCAAAAAATTGCTCAGCAAAAAATTATATTTGTAAAACATTTGAAAAGAAAACAAGCTATTAACCGATTGAAAACAAAAAGCAATTTTCAAGTAGTTCCAATTCAAAAACGAAAAACGTTTTTTCGATACGAACTAAAAATTGGGGTTAAAAGGAGTTAAAAAACTCTTCGGCGGGGAATCGAACCCCGGTCTCCAACGTGACAGGCTAGAATACTCACCACTATACTACCGAAAATACAGTTCAGCGCATCTCTTCCAAATTCGTGTCATATGAAATTCTCAAATTATAGAACGACACAATAGAGTTCGATCAGCGTTTAGGAACCCTGCTGTATACAGCAACATGAAATTTCAATATTTTTGGTTTAAAAAAATGCATTTTTTGCATCCCAGCATAGTTCCAGCAAAAAAATGCTCAGCAAAAAATTATATTCGTAAAAATTTTGAAAAGATATCAAGCTATGAACCGACTGAAAACAAAAAGCAAATTTCATGTAGTTCCAATTCAAAAACAAAAAAAAAGTTTTTCCGATACGAACTAAAAATTGTTCAGAGTTAAAAACCTCTTCGGCGGGGAATCAAACCCCGGTCTCCAACGTGACAGGCTGGGATACTGACCACTAAACTTCCGAAGATACCGTTCCGAGCATATCTGCCAAATTATTGCCAAATGAAACTCTCAAATTATAGAACGGCAAAATAGAGTTCGATCAGCGTTTAGGAACCCTGCTGTATACAGCAACATGAAATCCCAACATTTTTGGTAAAAAAACGCTTTTTTTTATCCCAACATAGTTCCAGCAAAAAAAATGCTCAGCAAAAAATTATATTTGTAAAATATTTGAAAAGAAAACAAGCTATGAAACGACTGAAAACAAAAAGCAATTTTCAAGTAGTTCCAATTCAAAAACGAAAAACGTTTTTTCGATACGAACTAAAAATTGGGGCTAAAAGGAGTTAAAAACCTCTTCGGCGGGGAATCCAACCCCGGTCTCCAACGTGACAGGCTAGGATACTCACCACTATACTACCGAAGATACAGTTCAGCGCATCTCTTCCAAATTCGTGTCATATGAAATTCTCAAATTATAGAACGACACAATAGAGTTCGATCAGCGTTTAGGAAACCTGCTGTATACAGCAACATGAAATTTCAATATTTTTGGTTTAAAAAAATGCTTTTTTGCATCCCAGCATAGTTCCAGCAAAAAAATGCTCAGCAAAAAATTATATTCGTAAAAATTTTGAAAAGATATCAAGCTATGAACCGACTGAAAACAAAAAGCAAATTTCATGTAGTTCCAATTCAAAAACAAAAAAAAGTTTTTCCGATACGAACTAAAAATTGTTCAGAGTAAAAAACCTCTTCGGCGGGGAATCAAACCCCGGTCTCCAACGTGACAGGCTGGGATACTGACCACTAAGCTTCCGAAGACACCGTTCCGAGCATATCTGCCAAATTATTGCCAAATGAAATTCTCAAATTATAGAACGGCACAATAGAGTTCGATCAGCGTTTAGGAACCCTGCTGTATACAGCAACATGAAATTTCAATATTTTTGGTTTAAAAAAATGCATTTTTTGCATCCCAGCATAGTTCCAGCAAAAAAATGCTCAGCAAAAAATTATATTCGTAAAAATTTTGAAAAGATATCAAGCTATGAACCGACTGAAAACAAAAAGCAAATTTCATGTAGTTCCAATTCAAAAACAAAAAAAAGTTTTTCCGATACGAACTAAAAATTGTTCAGAGTTAAAAACCTCTTCGGCGGGGAATCGAACCCCGGTCTCCAACGTGACAGGCTGGGATACTGACCACTAAACTTCCGAAGATACCGTTCCGAGCATATCTGCCAAATTATTGCCAAATGAAATTCTCAAATTATAAAACGGCAAAAAAGAGTTCGATCAGCGTTTAGGAACCCTGCTGTATACAGCAACATGAAATCCCAACATTTTTGGTTAAAAAAAAAACGTTTTTTTTTATCCCAACATAGTTCCAGCAAAAAAAATGCTCAGCAAAAAATTATATTTGTAAAATATTTGAAAAGAAAACAAGCTATGAAACGACTGAAAACAAAAAGCAATTTTCAAGTAGTTCCAATTCAAAAACGAAAAACGTTTTTTCGATACGAACTAAAAATTGGGGCTAAAAGGAGTTAAAAACCTCTTCGGCGGGGAATCCAACCCCGGTCTCCAACGTGACAGGCTAGGATACTCACCACTATACTACCGAAGATACAGTTCAGCGCATCTCTTCCAAATTCGTGTCATATGAAATTCTCAAATTATAGAACGACACAATAGAGTTCGATCAGCGTTTAGGAAACCTGCTGTATACAGCAACATGAAATTTCAATATTTTTGGTTTAAAAAAATGCTTTTTTGCATCCCAGCATAGTTCCAGCAAAAAAATGCTCAGCAAAAAATTATATTTGTAAAAATTTTGAAAAGATATCAAGCTATGAACCGACTGAAAACAAAAAGCAAATTTCATGTAGTTCCATTTCAAAAACAAAAAAAAGCTTTTCCGATACGAACTAAAAATTGTTCAGAGTTAAAAACCTCTTCGGCGGGGAATCGAACCCCGTTATCCAACGTGACAGGCTGCGATACTCACCACTATGCTACCGAAAGTACAGTTGAGCGCATCTCTTCCAAATTCGTGTCATATGAAATTCTCAAATTATAGAACGACTCAATAGAGTTCGATCAGCGTTTAGGAACCCTGCTGTATACATCAACATGAAATTTCAATATTTTTGTTTTAAAAAAATGCTTTTTTGCATCCCAGCATAGTTCCAGCAAAAAAATGCTCAGCAAAAAATTATATTCGTAAAAATTTTGAAAAGAAATCAAGCTATGAACCGACTGAAAACAAAAAGCAAATTTCATGTTGTTCCATTTCAAAAACAAAAAAAGTTTTTCCGATACGAACTAAAAATTGTTCAGAGTTAAAAACCTCTTCGGCGGGGAATCGAACCCCGTTATCCAACGTGACAGGCTGCGATACTCACCACTAAACTACCGAAGATACAGTTCAACAAATCTCTTCAAAATTCGTGTCATATGAAATTCTCAAATTATAGAACGACACAATAGAGTTCGATCAGTGTTTAGGAACCCTGCTGTATACAGCAACATGAAATTTCAATACTTTTGGTTTAAAAAATGCTTTTTTGCATCCCAGCATAGTTCCAGCAAAAAAATGCTCAGCAAAAAATTATATTTGTAAAAATTTTGAAAAGATATCAAGCTATGAACCGACTGAAAACAAAAAGCAAATTTCATGTAGTTCCATTTCAAAAACAAAAAAAGCTTTTCCGATACGAACTAAAAATTGTTCAGAGTTAAAAACCTCTTCGGCGGGGAATCGAACCCCGTGATCCAACGTGACAGGCTGGGATACTCACCACTATACTACCGAAAGTACAGTTGAGCGCATCTCTTCCAAATTCGTGTCATATGAAATTCTCAAATTATAGAACGACTCAAAAGAGTTCGATCAGCGTTCAGGAACCCTGCTGTATACAGCAACATGAAATTTCAATATTTTTGGTTTAAAAAAATGCTTTTTTGCATCCCAGCATAGTTCCAGCAAAAAAATGCTCAGCAAAAAATTATATTCGTAAAAATTTTGAAAAGATATCAAGCTATGAACCGACTGAAAACAAAAAGCAAATTTCATGTAGTTCCATTTCAAAAACAAAAAAAGTTTTTCCGATACGAACTAAAAATTGTTCAGAGTTAAAAACCTCTTCGGCGGGGAATCGAACCCCGTTATCCAACGTGACAGGCTGCGATACTCACCACTAAACTACCGAAGATACAGTTCAACACATCTCTTCAAAATTCGTGTCATATGAAATTCTCAAATTATAGAACGACACAATAGAGTTCGATCAGTGTTTAGGAACCCTGCTGTATACAGCAACATGAAATTTCAATACTTTTGGTTTAAAAAAATGCTTTTTTGCATCCCAGCATAGTTCCAGCAAAAAAAAAGCTGAGCAAAAAATAATATTTTTTAAAAAATTTGAAAAGATATCAAGCTATGAACCGACTGAAAAAAAGCAATTTTCATGTAGTTCCATTTCAAAAAAAAAAATCGTTTTTTCGATACGAACTAAAAATTATTTAGGAAATCAAAACCTCTTCGGCGGGGAATCGAATCCCGGTAACCAACGTGACAGGCTGCGATACTCACCACTATACTACCGAAGATACAGTTCAGCACATCTCTTCTAAATTCGTGTTATATGAAATTCTCAAAATATAGAACGACACAATAGAGTTCTATCAGCGTTTAGGAACCCTGATGTAAACAGCAACATGAAATTTCAGTAATTTTGGTTTAAAAAAATGCTTTTTTGCATCCCAGCATAGTTCCAGCAAAAAAATGCTCAGCAAAAAATTATATTTGTAAAAATTTTGAAAAGATATCAAGCTATGAACCGACTGAAAACAAAAAGCAAATTTCATGTAGTTCCATTTCAAAAACAAAAAAAAGCTTTTCCGATTCGAACTAAAAATTGTTCAGAGTTAAAAACCTCTTCGGCGGGGAATCGAACCCCGTTATCCAACGTGACAGGCTGCGATACTCACCACTATGCTACCGAAAGTACAGTTGAGCGCATCTCTTCCAAATTCGTGTCATATGAAATTCTCAAATTATAGAACGACTCAATAGAGTTCGATCAGCGTTTAGGAACCTGCTGTATACAGCAACATGAAATTTCAATATTTTTGTTTTAAAAAAATGCTTTTTTGCGTCCCAGCATAGTTCCAGCAAAAAAATGCTCAGCAAAAAATTATATTCGTAAAAATTTTGAAAAGATATCAAGCTATGAACCGACTGAAAACAAAAAGCAAATTTCATGTAGTTCCATTTCAAAAACAAAAAAAGTTTTTCCGATACGAACTAAAAATTGTTCAGAGTTAAAAACCTCATCGGCGGGGAATCGAACCCCGTTATCCAACGTGACAGGCTGCGATACTCACCACCAAACTACCGAAGATACAGTTCAACAAATCTCTTCAAAATTCGTGTCATATGAAATTCTCAAATTATAGAACGACACACTAGAGTTCGATCAGTGTTTAGGAACCCTGCTGTATACAGCAACATGAAATTTCAATATTTTTGTTTTAAAAAAATGCTTTTTTACATCCCAGCATAGTTCCAGCAAAAAAATGCTCAGCAAAAAATTATATTTGTAAAAATTTTGAAAAGATATCAAGCTATGAACCGATTGAAAACAAAAAGCAAATTTCATGTAGTTCCATTTCAAAAACAAAAAAAAGCTTTTCCGATACGAACTAAAAAATGTTCAGAGTTAAAAACCTCTTCGGCGGGGAATCGAACCCCGTTATCCAACGTGACAGGCTGCGATACTCACCACTATACTACCGAAAGTACAGTTCAGCGCATCTCTTCCAAATTCGTGTCATATGAAATTCTCAAATTATAGAACGACTCAATAGAGTTCGATCAGCGTTTAGGAACCCTGCTGTATACAGCAACATGAAATTTCAATATTTTTGGTTTAAAAAAATGCTTTTTTGCATCCCAGCATAGTTCCAGCAAAAAAATGCTCAGCAAAAAATTATATTCCTAAAAATTTTGAAAAGATATCAAGCTATGAACCGACTGAAAACAAAAAGCAAATTTCATGTAGTTCCATTTCAAAAACAAAAAAAGTTTTTCCGATACGAACTAAAAATTGTTCAGAGTTAAAAACCTCTTCGGCGGGGAATCGAACCCCGTTATCCAACGTGACAGGCTGCGATACTCACCACTAAACTACCGAAGACACAGTTCAACACATCTCTTCAAAATTCGTGTCATATGAAATTCTCAAATTATAGAACGACACAATAGAGTTCGATCAGTGTTTAGGAACCCTGCTGTATACAGCAACATGAAATTTCAATACTTTTGTTTAAAAAAATGCTTTTTTGCATCCCAGCATAGTTCCAGCAAAAAAAAAGCTCAGCAAAAAAATAAAATTTTTAAAAAAATTTGAAAAGATATCAAGCTATGAACCGACTGAAAAAAAGCAATTTTCATGTAGTTCCATTTCAAAAAAAAATCGTTTTTTCGATACGAACTAAAAATTATTTAGGAAATCAAAACCTCTTCGGCGGGGAATCGAATCCCGGTAACCAACGTGACAGGCTGCGATACTCACCACTATTCTACCGAAGATACAGTTCAGCACATCTCTTCTAAATTCGTGTTATATGAAATTCTCAAAATATAGAACGACACAATAGAGTTCTATCAGCGTTTAGGAACCCTGATGTAAACAGCAACATGAAATTTCAGTATTTTTGGTTTAAAAAAATGCTTTTTTGCATCCCAGCATAGTTCCAGCAAAAAAATGCTCAGCAAAAAATTATATTCGTAAAAATTTTGAAAAGATATCAGGCTATGAACCGACTGAAAACAAAAAGCAAATTTCATGTAGTTCCATTTCAAAAACAAAAAAAGTTTTTCCGATACGAACTAAAAATTGTTCAGAGTTGAAAACCTATTCGGCGGGGAATCGAACCCCGTTATCCAACGTGACAGGCTGCGATACTCACCACTAAACTACCGAAGATACAGTTCAACAAATCTCTTCAAAATTCGTGTCATATGAAATTCTCAAATTATAGAACGACACAATAGAGTTCGATCAGTGTTTAGGAACCCTGCTGTATACAGCAACATGAAATTTCAATACTTTTGGTTTAAAAAAATGCTTTTTTGCATCCCAGCATAGTTCCAGCAAAAAAATGCTCAGCAAAAAATTATATTTGTAAAAATTTTGAATAGATATCAAGCTATGAACCGACTGAAAACAAAAAGCAAATTTCATGTAGTTCCATTTCGAAAACAAAAAAAAAAGCTTTTCCGATACGAACTAAAAATTGTTCAGAGTTAAAAACCTCTTCGGCGGGGAATCAAACCCCGTTATCCAACGTGACAGGCTGCGATACTCACCACTATACTACCGAAAGTACAGTTGAGCGCATCTCTTCCAAATTCGTGTCATATGAAATTCTCAAATTATAGAACGACTCAATAGAGTTCGATCAGCGTTTAGGAACCCTGCTGTATACAGCAACATGAAATTTCAATATTTTTGGTTTAAAAAAATGCTTTTTTGCATCCCAGCATAGTTCCAGCAAAAAAATGCTCAGCAAAAAATTATATTTGTAAAAATTTTGAAAAGATATCAAGCTATGAACCGACTGAAAACAAAAAGCAAATTTCATGTAGTTCCATTTCAAAAACAAAAAAAGTTTTTCCGATACGAACTAAAAGTTGTTCAGAGTTAAAAACCTCTTCGGCGGGGAATCGAACCCCGTTATCCAACGTGACAGGCTGCGATACTCACCACTAAACTACCGAAGATACAGTTCAACACATCTCTTCAAAATTCGTGTCATATGAAATTCTCAAATTATAGAACGACACAATAGAGTTCGATCAGTGTTTAGGAACCCTGCTGTATACAGCAACATGAAATTTCAATACTTTTGGTTTAAAAAATGCTTTTTTGCATCCCAGCATAGTTCCAGCAAAAAAAAGCTCAGCAAAAAATAATATTTTTAAAAAAATTTGAAAAGATATCAAGCTATGAACCGACTGAAAAAAAGCAATTTTCATGTAGTTCCATTTCAAAAAAAAAATCGTTTTTTCGATACGAACTAAAAATTATTTAGGAAATCAAAACCTCTTCGGCGGGGAATCGAATCCCGGTAACCAACGTGACAGGCTGCGATACTGACCACTATACTACCGAAGATACAGTTCAGCACATCTCTTCTAAATTCGTGTTATATGAAATTCTCAAAATATAGAACGACACAATAGAGTTCTATCAGCGTTTAGGAACCCTGATGTAAACAGCAACATGAAATTTCAGTATTTTTGGTTTAAAAAATGCTTTTTTGCATCCCAGCATAGGTCCAGCAAAAAAATGCTCAGCAAAAACAAATATTTGTAAAAAATTTGAAAAGATATCAAGCTATGAACCGTCTGAAAACAAAAAACTATTTTCAAGTAGTTCCACTTCAAAAACGAAAAACGTTTTTTCGATACGCACGAAAAATTATTCAGGATTTAAAAACCTCTTCGGCGGGGAATCGAACCCCGGTCTCCAACGTGACAGGCTGGGATACTGACCACTAAACTTCCGAAGATACCGTTCCGAGCATATCTGCCAAATTATTGCCAAATGAAATTCTCAAATTATAGAACGGCACAATAGATTTCGATCAGCGTTTAGGAACCCTGCTGTATACAGCAACATGAAATCCCAACATTTTTGGTAAAAAAAACCGCTTTTTTGCATCCCAACATAGTTCCAGCAAAAAAATGCTCAGCAAAAAATTATATTTGTAAAATATTTGAAAAGAAAACAAGCTATGAACCGACTGAAAACAAAAAGCAAATTTCATGTAGTTCCATTTCAAAACAAAAAAAGTTTTTCCGATACGAACTAAAAATTGTTCAGAGTTAAAAACCTCTTCGGCGGGGAATCAAACCCCGTCATCCAACGTCACAGGCTGCGATACTCACCACTATACTACCGAAGATACAGTTCAGCACATCTCTTCCAAATTCGTGTCATTTGAAATTCTCAAATTATAGAACGACACAATAGAGTTCGATCAGCGTTTAGGAACCCTGCTGTATACAGCAACATGAAATTTCAATACTTTTGGTTTAAAAAAATGCTTTTTTGCATCCCAATATAGTTCCAGCAAAAAAATGCTCAGCAAAAAATTATATTTGTAAAATATTTGAAAAGAAAACAAGCTATGAAACGACTGAAAACAAAAAGCAATTTTCAAGTAGTTCCAATTCAAAAACGAAAAACGTTTTTTCGATACGAACTAAAAATTGGGGTTAAAAGGAGTTAAAAACCTCTTCGGCGGGGAATCGAACCCCGGTCTCCAACGTGACAGGTTAGGATACTCACCACTATACTACCGAAAATACAGTTCAGCGCATCTCTTCCAAATTCGTGTCATTTGAAATTCTCAAATTATAGAACGACACAATAGAGTTCGATCAGCGTTTAGGAACCCTGCTGTATACAGCAACATGAAATTTCAATACTTTTGGTTTAAAAAAATGCTTTTTTGCATCCCAGCATAGTTTTAGCAAAAAAATGCTGAGCAAAAAATTATATTTGTAAAAATTTTGAAAAGATATCAAGCTATAAACCGACTGAAAACAAAAAGCAAATTTCATGTAGTTCCATTTCAAAACAAAAAAAGTTTTTCCGATACGAACTAAAAATTGTTCAGAGTTAAAAACCTCTTCGGCGGGGAATCAAACCCCGTCATCCAACGTCACAGGCTGCGATACTCACCACTATACTACCGAAGATACAGTTCAGCACATCTCTTCCAAATTCGTGTCATATGAAATTCTCAAAATATAGAACGACACAATAGAGTTCGATCAGCGTTTAGGAACCCTGCTGTATACAGCAACATGAAATTTCAATATTTTTGGTTTAAAAAAATTCTTTTTTGCATCCCAGCATAGCTCCAGCAAAAAAATGCTCAGCAAAAAAAAATATTTGTAAAAAATTTGAAAAGATATCAAGCTATGAACCGTCTGAAAACAAAAAACTATTTTCAAGTAGTTCCACTTCAAAAACGAAAAATGTTTTTTCGATACGCACGAAAAATTATTCGGGAGTTAAAAACCTGTTCGGCGGGGAATCGAACCCCGGTCTCCAACGTGACAGGCTGGGATACTGACCACTAAACTTCCAAAGATACCGTTCCGAGCATATCTGCCAAGTTATTGCCAATTGAAATTCTCAAATTATAGAACGGCACAATAGATTTCGATCAGCGTTTAGGAACCCTGCTGTATACAGCAACATGAAATCCCAACATTTTTGGTTAAAAAAACCGCTTTTTTGCATCCCAACATAGTTCCAGCAAAAAAATGCTCAGCAAAAAATTATATTTGTAAAACATTTGAAAAGAAAACAAGCTATTAACCGACTGAAAACTAAAAGCAATTTTCAAGAAGTTCCACTTAAGAAACAAAAAAAACGTTTTTTCGATACGAACTAAAAATCAATCAGGAGTTCAAAACCTCTTCGGCGGGGAATCGAACTCCGGTCTCCAGCGTGACAGGCTGGGATACTCACCACTATACTTCCGTAGATACCGTTCCGAGCATATCTGCCAAGTTTGCGCCATATGAAAATCTCAAATTTAGAAATCCCGCTGCATAGAGCAAAATAAAATCCAACCATTTTTTTTGAAAAAAGCAGATTTTTATCAACCCAACACTGTCCCGGCAAACAATGCAGAGCAGAAAAGTTATCTTTGTAAAAATTTGAAAAAAAATCTAAAGCTTTATATCGACTCAAAACAAAAAGCCAACTTAAAGTAGTTCAAAGTCAAAATCAAAAACGTTTTTCAAAATGGACTGAATTTTTTTAAGTAAAGAGTAACCTTTTCGGCGGGGAGTAGCATCCCGATATCATACATGACAGGCAGGGATACTCGCCACTATTCTACCGAAGATACAGTTCGGAGCATATCTGCCAAGTTCTTGTCATTTGACTTACTCAAATTACAGTGTGACATAATAGAACTCCCTCATCGTTAAGGAATGCTGCTGTATACAGCAACACAAAATTCGACCATTTTTCAAAAAAGCAGCTTTTTATCAACCCAACACTGTCCCGGCAAACAATGCAGAGCAGAAAAATATCTTTGTAAAAAATTAAAGAAATTCTAAAGCTTTATATCGACTCAAAACAAAAAAAGCCAACTTAAAGTAGTTCGATTTCAAAATCATAAACGTTTTTCACAACGAGCTAATTTTTTTAAGTAAAGAGTAACCTCTTCGGCGGGGAGTAGCATCCCGATATCTTACATGACAGGCAGAGATACTCGCCACTTTACCACCGAAAACACAATTCGGAGCATATCTCCCAAGATCGTGTCATATAAGACACTCAAATTACAGCGTGACAATAGAACGCGCTCGGAGTTTAGGAAACCCGCTGTAAACAGCAACATAAAATCCAATCAGTTTTTTGAAAATGGCAGCTTTTTATCGCCCCATTACTTTCCCAGCAAACAAAGCTGAGCAAAAACTGTTCTTAAAAAAGTTTGAAAGTAACTCTAGAGCTTTGTATCGATTCACAACAAAAACCAACTTCAAGTAGTTCAATTTGAAAATCAAAAACGTTTTTTCGATACGAACTAAAAACTACGTAGTAGTTTAAATTCTCTTCGGTGGGAAATCCAACTCCGGTCTCCAACGTGACAGGCTGGGATACTCAGCTCAGAATTTTTGTATCCTGCTGCATACAGCAACATAAAAACAATCAGTTTTTCGAAGAAAAAAAACAGCTTTTTCTCAACCCATCACTGTCCCAGCAAACAATGCAGAGCTATAAAATCATCTTTGTAAAAATTTGAAAATAATTCTTGAGATTTGTATTTCAAGTAGTTCAGTTTCAAAATAAAAAAACGTACCAAATTCAAAGATAATTTGGTAGTTCAAAATCTCTTCGGCGGTAAATCGAATCCCGGTCTCCAAGGTGACAGGCAGGGATAATCACCGATATACTACCGAAGATACAAATCATTTCATATATGCCAAGTTCGTGTCAAATGAAACACTCAAATTACAGTGTGACAATAGAACTCGCTCAGCGTTCAGGTACCCCACTGTATACAGTAATATAAAAACCAATCATCTTTTTTTTAAAAAGCATCTTTTTATCAACCCAACACTGTCCCAGCAAACATTGCAGAGCAAAAAGTTATCTTAGTCAACAGACAGTTGGAAAAGAGTCAATGAACGCAATTAAACAGAAAAAAATTACAGACTCGTTTTGTGAAAAAATCTGAACTTTCGAAATTCAAAGAAAAAAATAGATGCGCTTAATGCTCTTTGAATTTCTAAAACAATTTATGAGTGGCACTTTTTCGATTCGAGAAAACTGGATCAATCAGTAAATTTTTCTGATGAAATTCTATTTAGTAAAATGAAATTCTTCTTTCGAAACTAGAAGCCAATCACGTTTTTCGTGACCTTTACACTTGCTGTTCGATTGTGGAACTTGCTTTCCTTTTAACAAAGGAAACGAACTGAACTTTTAAAAAATCAAGTAAAGCCGCGAAAACTGAATTTGAGCCTGAACAAATTTTAGAAGTTTCCTGAAAAAAATTCATCGCGACTACGTTCATCGACTCTTAATTATCAACTCGATCACTAATAACAGTCCGGTGAGTATAACAACCCGACAGCGACGGCAAAAGTCAAGTAGATAAAAAGATGAGTGGAAGAAAGCTGGAAACTAACCTGCCTGTGTTGGGTCCTGCATAACGAAATATCTCAGCCCTGTTTCTTAGGAGCGGTTGCGAATTTGTGTGTCCGGAATCACCCCCTTTAAAAGTTGTCTTCAAGATCAAAGCAAAGTACGGTCAAAATTGACATCAAATCTGAAGACCGTTGATTCATCGCATTTGCTTTGTCGCTTTCTCATTATTGCCCAGCAAAAAAAAATGTTTTTATCTCAAAACATTTCCAACTCAAAACTTAATTCAGAGCATATCTATCTTAACATTCAAATCGATGCCAATATTTGGATAATATTTTACGAATCAACAGATCAAAAACAACAAAATTATAATAAAATCACAGCGGACAGTTTCAGAGTTTATACTCGAATGTTTAGTGAGAACGCTACATAGCCTGGGTTTGTAAATACATCTACCTTGGAACATTGCCCTGCCACACTTGCTAGTTGTGTGACTCGGTCGCTTTTCAAAGTGTGATATACAACGGGCACATTGGTCGGCACTTTTCTTACCAGACTGCCATTGATAGAGTAGGTGTACACATGGTTATCACTGGAACCCACAAGTATCTCGCCAGTTGTTGAGTCACAGGAGACGTGATGTTGAGTGGCACCGTGGATGTCCATAGACTGGGCCATCTCGCCACTGGGTACATGCCATACTGACAAATTGGGTCCGCCCCCGCAGACTAGCCACTGATTAGACGAATCAAGGCATACGCACGAAAGCCATGATCCCAAATCGGGTCGGACCAAGTCGCGACGTTTCGATGGGACGAACGATTTAGTAACCGTACTTGTTCGGAGATCCCAGACTTTGGCAGATCCATCTTCGCTTGCAGATGCCAGCAAAGGAGTTGAGTCGCCGCTTCCCATGGCAAGCCATTGCACGTAATCAGTGTGACCTTTCAAAGATGCTTTCGTCCCTCTTCCACCTTCTAAATCCCATCGCTGGATCATGTCATTGCCACACGCAGCGTATAACATGTTTGAAAACTCGTCAAATGCTAAGCAGTTGCATTCAGCATCGTCAAATACATCTTTTTTCTGCTCTAGTGGGAGACTCCACGCTTCGCTCAGTTGCACGGAAGACCTCTCCGATGAAGGCAGTTTGCACTTCCTGATGATTTCTTTCCACGAGAACGCTTTGATGGGGCCGACACCTCCTGTGACCAGAAACTCGTCTCCCACTAAACGAAGTTAAATTAAAACAGGTTTAACCACTTCCTGTGGAAGTAGCACAGAAAGTTCCGACAACATTAATTTTCAAAGATAAAAATTTAAAAACAGAGCCAACAGAAAGTTAGACAAGCGTCCAGGAACAAGCCAAGAGAAAAAATTGAAGCATTTTAAAACATTGTTCTAATTTCAAAGTAAAAATACATCACGTTAAAACTCTTTGAATTTCGAGAATCTTATATAAGCGGCACTTTTTTCATCAAACTAACCCATGAGAGAAAACTGGGCCGATAGGTTTTTTTATTCCGCTAGATCCACTAAAAATTTCTTTCAAAACTTAACGTATTTCACGATTTTTGCGCCATTTGCACGCATATTTATGGTTAATGCCAAATTATTGGCAATATCCTTTTCGGTCAACGAATCGAACGAAGTTAATTAACCTCATTTCGATGTCGGATTTTAGTTTCTATTTAATTTCCACACATGAAAACTGCTTACAAAAAACCAATTCACCTAAATGCTTTACTTTTTGACCATTTAAATTGGTCAGGGTCACCGATATTGCCACCAATTTGGCATTAACTATATAATTAGAGAGCGTAATTTTCCTCCTATTTAACAATTGAATTTGAAATGACCTTAAACCGAAATCAAAAATCAAACCGCTCGAAATCAAACTTGAACGTTAACAACTTTTGAAACCTCGAAAGCGCAAGCTATTGAATTTCAACTCCAAAATAAAACAAGACTCTTTTTCCTTCCCACATCTGCAAAATTATACAATTAATTGAAGTATTTGAACACAATGTCCGATTGCTATGAAAATTGCCATACGGTCTAATTAGGCCTTGACAAACAAATTTGGTCTTCTTACTTAACCTTGTGAAACCACTCTTTATATCAGAAAATTGATGCTCACGTGACGTGGGGGGAAACAAGAAAGAGCCGAAAACAAGCTCACTGTGACAACTCGAATTTAAGCGTGATCAAATTTGGACACTCTCCTGGAAAAAACTTAAATTATGTATTCACTTCGTTCATTGACAGTTAAAAATGATCTATTTTATTTCAAAAAATTGAGAAACGGTGAATGAACGCAATGAGACTATAACGAGAACGCAACTTTTTTAATATAAATTACGGCATTATTATATCATTAGTTATTAAGTTTATATATTGCTGCGAAATCTAATAAATAAAAACTGAAGTGAACTGCAATATATTGCCATTAAGCGCCATCGATGTAATATATTGCCACTAAGCTGATTAATAATGAAGCGAAAAAAAATTATAAGCCGATTAAATAAAATCAAAACATTTAAAAAAAAGAAATTATACCAACCGGATTTGTAGGTTTAAAATCAACAAACAAATTTTAAATGCGAACATGTTCAGAACTTGTATGTTGGTTGACGAAAAGGTAGTGGAACCTGATCTAAACTATATTTTATGATTGGATAAATTAGATATTTTACCACTGTAAAGTATTTAATATTAACCAATCATGATCCATCTAACTAACAACCCACTTATTTGTAAGTGCTGAAATTACTTGTAATTTCAGCACCAGAGAGATTTGAATTTAACTTAGAAATTAGTTGTCTCTCCAAGAGAACTTCAGCAGCCGCAACAAACCAGTATACCCTAAATCTATTGAGCCTAGCAGAGACTAGTTAAACACCCTGAGACTAGAAAGTATAAGAGTAAGATTAGGATCGGTATTAGACTAAGAAGTTGCGCGAATCTATCCGGCCGAAAATAAGATAGCGTGACGAGCAGACGGTGTACCCTATCCGAAATTACTCTATGAGTTAACCATCTCGGTTATAACTCATCTGGTGCGACCATAAGTCTCGAATAAGACCTTAATAGCTTAGAATTAACCAAAAATAGATTAGAATTTAGACAAAACATTTTCAAAATGTTATACGATAATAATTTAATCGAAATGTCTCTACGACTCAATAGATCAGAGCCGATATTCCGAACGATAATAGAACTACCCGGAAATGGAAGAAGACCTCGAACAAGAGACGACATACGACAAAGTAGAAACTTACCAAATAGTTTTATGATCGTACGGCAAAAGCCAACACAAACTTTTATATTTAGAATCTTATCAGCAATGAATTTACATTTTCATTTGCAAACATAAAATTTTGAAGTCAATCTTCATGATCATTTCAGGCGCTAAACAAAATTATTAATATACAATAACGATTGATAAAAAGATCTCAGATCGTTTTCTTAATTTCAGCAGTCTTATATAAAACATGTTTGAAAAATATTTATTGAAAATGAAAATAAAAATTAGTAGCATGACAATAAAGTGTTAGTAATCATAAAATCATCTGTTGTCCCAGCTTCATCACCTAAACTTAACAGCAATCATAAGCTCACTAATATCATTAAAAGATTAAATCTTTTTCTTAAATAAATTTAAACCAAATTACACTTAAATTTACTTAAATTTAAAAATTAGATCATCAAGGCTTATCCTTGGATCTCAATAAATTTTTATTTCATTAAATTTAAAACCTGATTATCAAGGCCTATCCTTGGATCAAAAAGAACAATTTTGTTCTCCACCACCCACTTAACAAGTGTCTAACGACCTCAAACGTCGATTCACTATCCAACCCTTCCAAAAGACCAAAGACTAATAGAAATTTTTAAATAAAACTAACCATTCAAATTAAGATAAACAGTGAAGAACTTCGGTTATTCATCCTTCACTTGAACCCTCCTCTTACCAGACCCAGGATAGATCTTAGACTTAGTAAGTTTAAAATAGTACCTAACGAACTACTTGCGTTCTAATTATACCTGAACCTTGTGGATCGATTTACTATTCTCCAACCCTTGAACACAATCACTACCCCTAAGTAAGATTAAGTAAGTTAACACCTTAGCTTAGACTAGCTGCGAGAAAGTAAAAAATCATTCTTCGGAATCGATATACTTTTCTCTCCAACCCTAAATAAAAAGACCCAGGTTAAGCTAACCAAAAAATCGTAAGGACTAACAGTCTAAGAAAATAACTAACAACTTTTTGCATCCCTCATCCTAAACCTTATGTCATTCAAAAATCTAGGAAATAAACAAACAATCGTTTTACACAACTGTGAGATAGATAACCAAAAATACGATCTTGTCATCACACCTCATACACAAACAGTTGGATACATTAGAACAAAACGACTAACAATAAAAAGAAAAATAATAAACAAACAAAGACAAATCACACGAAAAAGATTTTCAAAAAATAGAAACGCATTTTCAGAATCAGAAGCCAGCAATTTAGATGAACTCTACAAATTAAAAGAATCAATTGATAGAAATTGTCCCATTCACGATCAAATATATTTTTCCGATTCAGAAACAACTTCAAATTCATCAAAAGGAGGAAAAAGAAGAATAAAAAAGCAATATAAACACAAACCAGTACACTTGTATAATTGGAATCAACCAATTAGACACATCGATAGTTATATATTAACAGTCATTAAACAAAAAAATGAGCCACACTCAAAGTGACGATAGTCCAGATGACGAAGAGGTTTACCCCTTCCTCATAGATGCACCCGATAATAGAGGGCAACATGATTTTTGCAAGAATTTACTCGTAAATTTGTTTGACCCGGAATCAGTCCATGCAAAGCAGAATTCCCAGATGTAAAAATCAAAAGACAAATTATTGAACGTTATCTGAAAGATATATGTAACTTAACACAACAATATGGAATCTACACCATAGAATTCAGCACAGAAAAATACGAATCATCGTAAATATGTAATTCAAACAGATGATCTTGAATTAGAATTTTCAAAAGTATTCTTAGAATATATTAAAAGCATACAATATCATAATTCACAAAGAGCAAACTCTATATTCACTAACGAAGTTTTTGCAATAATATATACCTATATTTCTATATTAGAAAAAACAGAATTTCAAAGTATCTCACCAACTGAAACATCCAAACATACAAAAGTACGACATGAAATCACGTTATTGTCAACTTTTCTACATATAATCAAAGAAAATTTCACTAAAGACGATGTTTCACAACACACAAAACATGACTTACAAAAAATTTTGGCATGGTTTATAATAGATTATTTCACACATAAAATAGACTTAATTTCACAAGCAAGAAAAAATTTCAGACCTCAAAATCCAAATGATGATACTGCCATTACAGAACAATCAGACTACGTTTGGGACCCTGAACGGTCTCATCCTACATTTATAAATATTCCACAATCAATCTCAAGTCAAGCAATAAGTACAATATCTTACCACAGAGATTATGTAAAAGTAAAACCACTAACCATTGATGCAACACCATTAAACTACTATACATTTTTACCTGATACACGAAATAACAGTTTAAATTCGACCGTCATACACAATGAAAACCTTAATGGAACTAGAAATCTTACACAACAAGATATTCAAACACAAGAAAATGAAGAAATTTTCCAAACAACAGCAACTACACAACAAAGTATTTCACCAATACATCCAAATTTAACAACACCAAGAAATACAAACACTTCACTGGCACAAGTAACCTTACAATCAACCGTTAAACCTTCGGTTGCTCCAAAATATTCACATATGGATTATCAAACATATAGACCCATGACAGTACCATCAAAACCACGAAGAACGTTCACAAGAAACACTTTTGCAGAACACAATTATAATTATGCACATTCGTCAAAAACAAACTAGCCCCCACGAAAAACAAATAATAATCATGTATGTTCTCACTATTGGGATAACCCAATGACAAAAACCAACTCAGTTAATTTTCAAACTAATTCACATCCTCCACAGGATCATAGTGAAAATTACCCATTCTTTCAACAAAATAAAAACAAAAAGCAAGCACCTCATCATACGGAATACTTATCATCTGATGATGATTATTTACAACCAGACATTTTTGCACAATATACCCAAGAATATCGCAAACAAGGATCGCGACGACCTCATACATATAATAGAATTTTTTCTCCAAACCCAACAGATACACGAAATCAACAACCAATACATATGCCAAATCCAACTAATACACAATCTTTTCAACCAATTCAACCACAAAACCCAATGACTATGCACTCGTATCAACCAACTCAAATGCAAAATGAAATACCATTTCCATATTACCTTCAACAACACGAAATAACAAAAAATCAACTTTCAAATTTTTCGCAAATGCCAAATGCCGCAGAATCACTACAGATGACAATGAATCCATACCTCATGGGTGGATCATCAATAACATCAAATAAACCACTAATGGTATTTACAGGAACAGATCCTGAATGTTCTGTAGAAGATTATTTGAATGCAGTAACAGCAAATTTAATTTTAAATATAGGACCTGAACCAACTAATACGCCACTACATCAAAATTGGATACATAGACGCACAGCGTTGATACAAACAACTTTAGATGGCGCAGCTCAAAAATGGTTTTCAGCATTACCTATAGAAATAAAATCAGACTGGAAAAGATTTACACAGAAATTTTCAAAAATGTTTGACTCCGAAAGAAATAAACAACACCAAAGAGTTTTATGTAATGAAATTCGCAGATTACCAAATGAAACCATCAAACAATTAGCAGTACGTATCGAAACACTAGTTCGAAAAGCATATTCACTGAATACACATGACTATAAAAACACAAAAATGACAGAAATTTTAATGATGACCTTAACACCTCAATTAAGGAAAATAGCAATAAAAAAGAGAGCATCTCATCCTTCTTCAATTAGAGAGCCAGATTTAGATTTTCGAAAACTAGTAGACAAACTAGAGCAAGCGGAAATCACAATGAAACTTGAAGAAACAGAAAATCTAAAACTACAATATAGTAATCGAATTGAAACAAACACTACACATGTAAATAACATACAGGAATCAGATACAGACCTAGTTGAAAAAATCACTGAAATACTAAATATTTATGAAATACACCCAAATTTTAAAGGCAAACCATCTTTCAAAAAATGGTGTAACTATTGCCGACGATACGGACACAGTATTTCCGAAGGTAGACAAAAACAACAAGATAACCAAAACAAACCTCAAAAGCATAAAGAACCAAATAAATCGTTCTATCAATATATGAAAAAAGATCAAAATCTACCAAACAAAAATATATACAGTAACAACAGTTCAGGAAAACCACTTCCGAACAACACCAATTACACAAGGAATCAATCACCATATTACTCAAGTTATAGAGGAAGATCACCAGAACGAAGAAATACAGAATTCTTCACAAAATAATTATAATCGATCAAATAGTCGAAATAACTATTCCAGATCAAATTCCAATGCAACACATTTTGTTTCTAGATCCAGTTCCCAATCAAACCCAAGAAATAAACACTATTCCAATAATCAATCACGAAACTCAACATATAACAGAAATAGAAACTATTCACATAATCGAAATAGAAGTTATTCGAACAATCGAAATCAGAATTACCCGAACAATCGATCAAGAAATAACTCATATAATAGATCGAACTTTCACAGATTAAATGACAATTATCAAAACAGATCACGGAATAATTCACAAAATCGAAATTCAAGATATAATAATCAATATAGAAATTATTCCCAGTCACCACATAGGAATAATAACCATTATAATAATTCTAAACATCGATACAAAAGTAGTACACCAAAACATCAAAGACATATTAATCAAGTACAGTCAAATGAAGAAACAACATCAGACCCCCCAGGTATTGATGACACAGGAAGTAACGAACTACAACTAAATCAAATAAACTGTGGATCATCAGATACAGTAAGTGATACTGAAAATACCATCTCCGTAAATATGATAACAGTCGAAAACGACTACGAACCTATTATATATGAACAACCTTTTACATCACATATATATGAAAATCAATTGGAACTCCTTCACAATTATTATATTGAACCCATCAATACTACACAAACTGCACAAGAAATAAACGAAATTAACACGGTAAATAAACCCGATGAAAATGACAAAACAAAATAATTAAACACAAATCATATTTATCAAAAAATACAAAAATAACAACCCAGAGAAAAAATTTGGACAATACCATTTCTCTTAGAAAGTCCAAGAAACAAGGAATTTCATCCACCAGATCTTGAAATTGATTTTTTAATTGATTCAGGAGCAGAATCAAACATAATTAATATTCCCACATGGAATGAAATCAAAACATAACATCCAAAATTAACGCCTCTTGCAACCTCTAGTAAACTAGCAACAGCGCAAGGATCAACATTAGTAAATTATGGAAAAATCCAATTATTATTCCTCCCCACAAGAACAATGGAGCAAAATAAAATTCTAAACAAACCATTTAAACAAATATTTCATATCACTGATATTAAATACAATATGATTGGCATACCATTTATATCAAAATATATACCAACAATCAACATCTTGAATAGTAAAATACTGATCAAAGATATGTACACAAAAACAAAAAAAAAAGCTCTAACATTTTTTCAAAGATTAAATAAACAACCACCATTCTTCTCAAAATTTTATCCAATTTATAACCAACAACGGAAACACCTCAAACCACTATCAGGAAATATATATATAATTTTTCAATAAAACAAGTTCACCAATATGATAAAAGTCAAAATAAACAACAACTTTTTATGTCAGACTTTGAGTTTAAACCTATTCACAAGTTTTTCAAAATCACGATTTCATCTATAAAATATTTGAAAAACACGAATTCAGAAATCATTTCGCTACACGTGTATAACAATATACCGTATCAAGTAACATTAACCTTAGGACTTTTAGGATATTGCGAAACAAACGCTACAATATCTCCCGTACATGAAATAGCATACCGCGTAAATAATATACTCCAAAAATTAGATATTTGTCAATCTACAATTCTTAACGAAGAACTATCCATAAATAAAATAATAAGCAATGAAAAGAGAAACACAGATTATTTCACAAAAACACCATATTTTAAACCAACATTCAATATCACAAATTACACAAAAGAACAACAACAATTTTTAACAATGTTTAACTTTGAACACTCACAAATTACACAAACCGAATTTGACAAACTAGCAAAACAACTATTAAAATATTCAACAGTCTATGCAACATCAAAATTTGATGTTGGGAAAATCAGTTCATCACTACATCTCCCGTTAAAACCTGACGCAGTTTTCAAAAAACAAAGAGCTAGTAAAGTACCAATTCATTTACACGACAAAGTAAATAGATTACTTGATATTTTAGAACAATACAAAATTATCTCACCAGTAAACAAAGAAGAACAACCAAAAGGTAACACATTTATTAACCCTGTTATCATCCTAGCAAAAGGAGAATCATTAAAAATAGTTTTGGACGCTAGATACCTCAATTCACTAATAGACGAATCAAAATGCAATTGGCCTATTGAACCGATACAAGTTATTTTAACAAAAATAAACGGAAAATACTTTACAACCGCAGATATGAATAGTGCATACAATCAAATGCCACTAGATGAACAATCACGACGTTTAACACAATTTGCTATTGGAAATCAACAATATGAATTCAACCGCCTATTCTATGGAATATCCATAGGACCAGCAGCATTTTCAGCTTTTATGAGCAAAATTTTTAGACCACTAATACTTAAGAAAAACGCAATCACCTATTTAGACGATGTTTTTATGCAATGACAGACAAAAGAAGAAATGTTTACAGTTTTAGAACACTATCATAAAATACTTCAGAACGAAAATCTGAAGGCCGCCCCCGATAAATCACACTTCTTTTTAACACGAGTTAAATTTTTAGAACATAATATAGAAAGAAACACAATCACTCCATTAAAATCACGCATTGATGCTATTCAAAAACTTCAACCACCAACAAACAAAAAGAAAAACCAAGAATTCCTTGGAATGTTAAATTTCTTAAGCAAGTACGTTTATAAAATGCAATTATATTTAAGACCGTTCTATAATATCCTCAGACAACAAAATAATTTTGAATGGACCACTGAACATCAAACACGATTTGAAGAAATTAAAAAACTTCTAACTGAACAAATTTCAAACACAATTCCAGATCCAAATCAACCATTCTATGCAATGTGCGATGCTTCAAATTTTGGCATTGGCGCAGCATTACTACAATCACACAGTGGTACAAATAAAATGAACCTTATATCAGCAAATTCCCGATTATTCACTCGAGCAGAGCTACGACTCTCAACTCTAATGAGAGAATGTACAGCTATAGTTTATACACTTACAGAATATGAATTTCTGATACTTGGATCAAAACATCCAACAGTTCTATTCACAGATCATAAACCAATCATTTTTCTCTTTACACAAAAGTCAAATCCCAATCACCGAGTTTATAGATTTCAATTAATTCTAATGAAATTTCCAAACTTACATATAGTTTGGACAGCAGGAAAGAATCTTGCATTACCAGATACATTAAGTCGAAATACACCACCTGAATTACTTAAACGAAAAACTACAGTTGAAATACCCAAAAATATAAAATTTTACCTTGCAAAAGACGAAACATCACCCCGACTAGAATGCAAATATGCAGTAAAAACTGACTTTGAACAATCACAAATAAATAACCTACAACATTTCCCACTTTACTTAGATTGCCAAAATAATCACTACGAAGTTGATCTACTTGGAACATCAACTTTCAAACCAATTCCATTCTCACAATGGATAAAAAATAACACCCAACAAAAACGAATAAAACACCACTCGCATAAAAAAGACCTTTTTCCGTTAATTGAAAAAGAAAATTTAACTGATAAAATAAATTTATCAGGACCACAAACAAATGATTCAAAATACACAATAAATCATGTTTTTGACCTCCATGACCCAATTCCCCTATCTAAATTAGAAATTGAAAATAATTTTCTCCCTCCAACAGATAAAATTACAATTAATATCTTGAAACAATATCAAAACCTTGACCCAGTAATTAGACAACTAAAATCATGGTACAAATACAAAACTAAGCCCGTAAAGGCAGATACCACAATTTTAGGAAATAAAACACTCCTCCGATATGTCTGAAAATTTAATAATACAACAATTAATGAAAACACAGACCTTCTAGAATATCAATTAAATGATTCTACAGTTCCCTGTCTCCCTTTAAGTATGATTCTAATAGCTTTTAACATTTCACATACACAAAACACTAAAGGACACTCTGGATCAGAGAAAACATATTCAAATTTTACACAAAATTTTTATTTCCCAAATGCACCAGTTTAGATAAAAGTACTATGCAATGATTGTATAGTATGCCAGCTAAAAAAACCTTATCCAAATCAAAAACAAACAGCACAAAAACAAGATTTTAAAGGACAAAGTTTGTATTTTAACCACCGTATTTCATTCGATACAAAAGGACGAATTTCACCATCCTCTGAAGGAAACTCCTACATTATGGTAATTGATGATGCATTTACACATTATGTAGCACTCAACCCAGTACCACATTGTAACGCTTATTATGCTTACACAACACTTTATGAACACTGGATAGCTAAATTCGGATTACCCGAAATCTTAGTTACAGACAACGGTACAGAATTCATAAATAATGAAATCATCACACTATGTCACTTATATAACATTAAGCACAAACCGCGTACATCTCATGCACCTTGGACAAACGGTTTAGTCGAAGGTATGAACCGTTCACTACAAGAATATCTTAGATGTATCATAAATGGAAATGATACAAGATACACAGAATGGTCAGCAGATGTAAAATTATTTCCCTTAGCATATAATTCACAAATTACGACAACTCTAGGAATGTCACCATACGAAATGGTTTTTAATCAAAAGCCACGTAAACCAATTATGTTTACAGCAAACTCTCATAAAAACACACAAGGTCATTGCCAACCGAATAAAGACTCAGTTTGTTATAACCTACCTTTACACACGCATGATGAAGATCATTTTCATCACCCACAAATCCTTAAATTAGCCTCCGGTACACACACCGAATGGATTTTAAATAGAGATAAAAAACACAATGAAATTTACCAAAGAGTAACAAAAAAATTGTTACAAAGGCAAAACATTAATGAACAAATAAATTCACGCTTTACACCAGCCTCAGATTTAAAAATTGGAACATTTGTCTTAATACCTAATTTTAATACACAAAAAGGAATTTCTAAAAAATTACAACCCCTTCGCAAAGGACCATACCAAATAATTGCCAAACCCACTGACGTAACATATAAAATCACCGATTCAGACCAAAAAGAAATTGTTCAACATCGAAACAATCTATTGCCTTACTACCCAAAAGAATACGCACTACGCGAACTAACTCAATTATATGATTTCACAGGTTTAAAAGTTATTCAAAATTACCCACATACGGAAAATGAAATAAATAAACA
The DNA here is from genome assembly GCF_963678635.1 of Symsagittifera roscoffensis. Classification (NCBI taxonomy): domain Eukaryota; kingdom Metazoa; phylum Xenacoelomorpha; order Acoela; family Convolutidae; genus Symsagittifera; species Symsagittifera roscoffensis. The sequence goes on from NC_087062.1 coordinate 90,263,968, forward strand.
AAACGATATTCACCTTGAAAAACAAAATAAAAAACCAACTACAATCCAAAACAATACAAAAAAGCTAGATCAAAAAATACCTCAAAAGAAAGGAAAAATAGAAAAATGATAGAAAAAATTATACCACAAGAACAAGTCGAGAAATCAGAACATAGAGAGTCATCACGACTTAGAAATCAACCACGTAAAAACTACAAAACATTCATCCCACAATCTAAAATACTAAAGAAAGTTGAATTTCAAAAACAGCTTTAATTTTAAAATTAATAATCTTTGCACCTCTGAAACATTTTGAACTTTCATTTTTCAAAATAACATGCTGACAAACACGCAGCGATTCTAGTTCAAAATTAGCCAATAGGATTCATTCAATCCGTCACCTTCTATAACTATAACACAAACCAATTAGACGAAAGATATTAAACTCCAGGCATATCTATAACTATAACTTTACAACCTCCAGGTCAAAAATAAGCAAACCACTCAAACTTGACAACTAAAATAAATACCACCATAATATCATAACCCTCCCTTATCTAATAACGCAAAGATCAACAATATTTCCCCAACTTAGACCTCAAAAACCCCCCAAACAAAAATGATAAATTAGCCTTAAGTAAAATACGACCATATTAATTTAGCCTAAAGTACAAAAATCTCAAAAATACCCCAGATCACCTGACAAATAAAAATAAAGCAAAGAAGACCTCCCGAACACCATAAAATTCGCCCCCAACAACTTTTCACAAAACTCAACCCACTTGTCAAAAAATCAATAAATATTTCGACCACACTTGAAAATTGCCCCAAACAACAAAAAATATTCGACCAAGAAGCCATTTCTTAAATGCTCTTCTCTCGATCAGTCAACACAATTTTCAATATTTTCATAAACGTTTTAACAATACTTAAACTTTTATTCATATTTCTCTTTGATACTTTTGAAGCTTTTATAATAATTTTAATCATTTTTTGCAATATTTTTTAAATTTTCTACTCCCTATTTGAAATATATCTCCAACTTTCCCAAGTCATTGACCATATTCACAGGTACGAAAACCCAAAGTTTATTTAAATGATACGAACCATTTTTAGTAGAACAGATATTTTTTTACTATTTGTAATTTTTATAACATTTTTATCATCCCTAATATTGACAATATGCAAATGTATAAAGAAGGCAATCAAAACATTCGCCTTAGCAACAATCCTTTTAATTCTTTTCCTTGAAAAATACTACAATAAACATAAATTTTTTCTTTAAGAGAAATCAATCAGAAACCCTCAAAAATTGCTAACCAACAATCACACAGTCAGTCTTCACCGACATCATCCCAAGAAAACCCGACAATACCTATAACTACCCAAAACCCCCAAACATCTACACGAATTTCTTTCCAAGATAACCCATACACCTTTGAAGAACGACACGCTCGCTTATCTGAACCATTAGAACCAGTTCAGCGACAGGCACCTCTAAGTGAACCAACATATAACTTGTACCCAACACTACCACAAGAATTAAGTAGAATAAGAAATATTAGTCAAAACCAAAATACAGTTGAAATAAATAGACAAATTATACATCGACGACGAAATAGAGAAATTTTCAAACCCCCCGAGTTCATTTTGATATACCCCAATCCCCATCACCAAGTACTCCAGAAAACCCAATTAGCATATTACCGGAAACCCCTACACTTCTTTCACAACGTAGCACCTCAAGTATACCCTCAGATTACTTAGGTTCAACACCAACATCTGAACAAATACGTGACAATCCCTTTGTCCCCCCTAAACATCGTAACCCCCCTAAACCAAACATCACGACTACCATATTGGACAACACAGTCATTCACACAAGGTGAACCAAATTTAATAAATGACCCAATAGATATTTCTACGGATACAACAACATCATCATCACTACCAGAAACATTATCACTACCGTCAACACCATCAATAAGCCAGATTTCATCGACGCCTTTCCCCCTAAATTTTCCAAATAACCTCGACGCTAGATATCGAGAACAATCATCAACAAATATCCCTTTAAGATTAGATTGGAACACGTTCACAGCACCCCCACCATTATTTGGAAAACACCCGGAAAGTAACCGACTCCACAACTGGGCACTCCATAGGCTACAGTATAGACAAGACATCCACGAAGACATTCGTGACCATAACATCCAAATACTCCAACAAAATAGTCTACAATTAAAATTTGAAATCACGGTTAAACTTAACAACATTGCTCAACATCCTTACCCATTAAACCCACCAAATATAACAGCTCAATCGCTACCACCACCATTTATAACAACTGAAGTAATATATAAATACGACAGATATACCAAAAAGACAATTGGTTACATCACATTTTATAACCCGTACTCAGGATTATCATACACATGTATATTCTAAAAATATTGATACTTCTCCAACTCCTATTTCTAATAATCTCCGATCAGAACACAAATCCTTCTCCCCGCACAGGACCCCAGGACTTATTAGTAACACACTACGATTGTGAAGAAAATGAACAAAAAACACTACACAAATATGCAATAAATCAAGTATCACAATGCGAAACAGAACCACAAGCTATAGAAACTACAAATGTAATAGCGACACTGTATTCAAAAGCCCGAGCAACAACAGTTATAGGATATAAATTTACAGCAACATTTTCCGAAAAGAAAGTACATTGTTCACAAGTTTCAAACGGAAATAAAAATCGACTTGACCACGAATCATTCTACCAAAGTTATATAGAACGATTTCTACACCTAAATCCCGATGATTGTAAAAACGAGCTACTCAGATTAAATATCACAAGAAATAAAAACACCGACAGAAAAATAGTATATTTTCAAGTCTTTGCCGATTCTGTACATCAAGCAGAACTTGAAAGATATCAAGGACATATAAAACTAGATGAAAAATACCCATACAACGGCGCACACGGAAGAATAACTTATGACATACACGATAAGCACTGGATACCACACATTGGTATAAATAATCCATCAAACTGCAAAGCAGACACAAAAAATAAAGGATATCAAGAAATAATGTTTTTCGATTGGAAAATACAACTCGAAAAAATACAGCTCACACGAGATTTATCCGACAACACAATGATCTATCAAGGAATTAGACTACCTTGTAAAAACGATCAAGGTTATTGTGATCCTACAACACGGACACAAGCAACAATTGTTTGGTTTCCCGAAGATACATGCACAACATTTCAAGTAGCAAAAATACACGCTCGAATGATAAAATTTCATGAAAAATATTTTATACAATCAATTCCATATGAACAAGTCCATGCATTACGAAAACAAAGTACTGATTTTCGAAATCTCCATAATATAGAAAATAAATTAACACGTTTTCAAATATATCAAGAAACAGAAATCGCATGCAAATACAGAAACCCACTTCACAAAACACAATATTCTGAAATATTAGTTGAATACGAAAAATGTTTCGACAAAAAGGTTTCGAAAATTAAAAATTGACCCTTATGCCACAGGTCACCCTCTACACGAAGGAACATCATATATACCAGTTAACTTTCAAAAAAGTAATGGTCAACCTGGTGGACACCTAAAGCCACATGACACTAGAAGCACACGTTTACAAGAACTATCACTAATGAATAATTCTTATTTTGGTAATATCCACTATGATATCCACTTAGATATGAAGTTAGACTACAGGATTAGTCGAATTTTTCAAGAAATGTCACTCTCCGAATTAGAAACACTTCACCAACTATGCGAATTAGAAAGGACACAAATCCTACAATCACTTGCACTAGCAGTGTTAAAAATACCCTACGCAGGATATTTATTATCAGGAAATAGATCAAATTTTCTAGACTACGAAGGAAACATTTAATGGTTTTATACTTGTACCAAAAAAAGTATCACCACTATATGTTTTTGAAGATAAACGATGCTATAAAAGAATCCCTATCTTTTATAAAAATAAAGTACATTTTGTTGACACTTTCAAGACGAACATATTTTTGGGATACCGCAGTCCCATGTGGATCAGAAAATAGCCACAATGTAGTACAATTGAACCCTGATGAAGATAAATATTATCTTCTTACCCCATACCCCACGTTAATGCAATCACTCAAAAAATTTTCACCCGAAAGCATCAGAGCTATTGCTCGTAATCCAAATATTGATTTACAATCAATTGGAACATATTCAAAATCCGATATCCGACACCACATTAGAACACAACAATTCCAAGAATTATTAACACAAATGGACACTATACAAAGACTATATATATCTAAACGGTGAAAAATACAGACCACAAGATATTTCACCTATAAATATTTTTAGCTTTGTTACACTAAAAAATGAAATTCTCGATTTTCTAGGATGGCCCTATTACATCTTAGAAAAATTAACTATCCGCAATGTTTAACTTTATAGGATTTCTTTTTTCACTCTTAAAAGGAATCTATAACACATGCGCTATACACACACAAGTAAATAGACAAGCAAGTGTAGCACGCATACTATTTGCAGGATTTTTTGGAATTTTTTCATCATCAATTAACAAAATTCTTCTAGACGCACAAATAAAAGAATATAATACAAAAATAGCGACAACACAGAACACATACGACGAAGAACATAATAACATGAAAGTAACACCTACAGCACCACAGTTGCCACCCCTACCACATAACCATCCATTATCCTTAGTCCCACGTAATTTCCGAAACCTAGCAATAACACATAACCCAAATTTTAGACCAAACATATCGCAAAGTCCCATACAACATATAATGACACATCATTCACAAGATGATAATACATATGAACAAATTATAGAACAACCCCATACCACCGCTTTCCAGTCTCAAAGTAATCATTTTTTAGCCCACGATGAGCCGACAACTTGGATCCCTACACCGCTCAAATTCCCATCCAACCAACCTCAACACTCCAATCACAATAATCCCACTTTTTGCTTTCCCGCCACCCGATTTTCCAACTATTAATATAACATCAAGCATGAATTCGGATACTAATTCAGATATTTCAGTTTTATACTCCATTTCACAACTTAATAACCCTAATATAGAAACCCCTGACGAATTTGCAGACTCCGAACCATCTCCATCTAATAATTTTCAAACAAACTCCTCAGTTTTTTCAAAACCCCCTTTTCAACCGATCCCACTAAATAATCCACTCCCATCCGTTTCTACTCCCTCTTATGCTTCACAAGTAACCCCAACCTATTCTCCATTTCATTCCGACCGATCATCTAATTCTCCCGATACTCCCCAAATCTCCCAGGAACTCGATAATTTTATCACCCTACAACAACAGCTAATACACCCTAACACCCTCACTATAAATCAAATTTCATCCACAATAGAATCCTCAAACCCACCTACTCCTACACCCTCCTCAGCTTACACTGCATCATTAGCACAATCATCCACATCCACCGAATCATCAAATAGCACTCACCGAGCTTATCGCACTTTTAAAAGAAAATTCCCAAACCATCCATTCCCGACCAAACCAGGAACAGCCTGCGAATATATTAATCATCCACACCACACCAACACGAAAGATTTTCTAGCAATCACCTTACCCTCATTCCCACAATATACTTTAAACACACCTAACGACACACGTAGTTTTGTAGATGAACATGTTTTAATGCCTACACTTCATTGGACAGCATATTACCATTTTACTAATCCCCTTTGCCTGCCACTATCTAATACTCATAACGATATGGAAAAGAATAAAGATATGCTATATAGACTCACCGCAACACTAACATCTAGACAATTTACTTATATAGGATATAAAAACTCACTAAAAACATTCACTGCACCCCGAGCTAACGAATTTACAATAGAATATTACGACCATAATATCATCTGAACTAATCAAGACCAATTTCTAGATGACGATCGCTTCGCTAACCAACAACTAACAGAAAAATTCTTCATCAAAACGTCATATGTATTCACACTTAATATTTTTGATAGAAAATATAATCACATCATTTCTGAAGCACTAACTGATATGCAAGCTTACAAAAGTTTCAAAGAAAAACTTCAATTATTTTCACTAACCTTTCACTTCCTTGCACCACATGAACGCGATTTGCACTGTTCACACGACATTATGTTACGCACTAAACAGACTCACACATATACATACTATCGCTTCATACAAAATCATTTTGATCTACATACTCGATCAAGACAACAACACCATCGTTTTCAGTTTCCTAACTCGAAGTACACTTCACCATTTTTTCTTAATTTCACATATTGCATCAAAGATACTAACCTCCACGGCATCCTCCGCAATTATGACCCAGTAACACAAATGTATATATTTTGTCCCATCACGAAGACCTTTAATGCCGAGGAATCCAGACCCTTCATTATCCCACATGAATTTATCCAACCTATAGAAATCCCTAAATTAGAATTTATTCACAATACTAAATATAATCACAAAATATATAACCTCATTCAAAACACACCTTATGAGTTTGCAGTAGGCACCGAAGAACTAAAAACCATTAAAGCACTTCAATTGCTTTGGCCACTGCTCCAAACTAAAAACATCATTCGCATACTAGCAAAATTACTAACAAATTCAGACATAACACGCGACATCTTTCCCCACGGCTTTTTCCCAGACGATTAACAGGTAAGTATAATTTAAAAATATTCTTAACTAATAAATTTAAATTGATACTAACCATTGTTTACTCATGTTTCTTTTAGATTTTTAGTCTTCATACCACGATCATCTGCAAAAAACAGAAAAGAAAAATAAAAAATAAACTTTTTAAAATTCTTCTAAACTTCATTAACATTTTACACACGTTATCTGATAAAATTCATACCAAATGTAGTAAATTAATCTATAAATTATTCCCCCATAAAGCAGTAAATTTAATTATGATGAAAATTTATAACTTTAAATTTCCCCCCAAAACTAGCAATAAAATTGAAATTTCATGTAATAAATTGATAAAATGAAAAATCAGTACTAACATTTTGATATTTTCATTCACTCGCACAGGAATTCTATCCAAACTCGCACAGCTCGCCCACGAAGAATTGTTTAAATAATGATTTTCAGTTTCAAGTTTTCACACTCAACAACTCTAACACACGATAACAAGTTTCAAACTTTCCTTTAACCCGGTTGGAAAGGAATTATATACTAAACCAAACGAACCAACGCAGCTTACTAAACACCACAAATCATAAAATAACAGCATGACTAAGAAAAGAAAACCAACGGTACCCTGAGTATGCTCTATAGCCGGCCTAACCCACCGCGCTACATCCACGCCTTGTGACCACACTTCTATTTTTAATAAGAGGTACTCAAGGGTGAGTAACTCTTCAAAATAACCGAAATAAAACAAAATGTTTTGTGAAAACAACTAACTAAATCCATAATTAAAAAACTGAACTAATAAAAATTTTATAAAATTTAAATCATACCTTGCAGTATATAGATCAACACACAACAACAAAGACGAACATCCAAAGACAAAATGACCCCACTACACTCGAACAAGAATGGCTAACCACAACCGATATGCCGTCCACAATCACAACTCAAAGGATTTAGAGTACGACTTGACTTCGCAGAAAATGACTTCATTGAACTAGACCAATGACCACCTCGATGTTCAAGTATACGTACAGATCCGAGTTACAAGGTATCCCTTCCACGCACAATCTCCACGCCATTCCCAGACGAGGTTGAACACAAAACAAGTTCTCTACATAATACAGAAAAACCCGTCATAGCAAACCATTTTGAAATCAGATTGATTTCGTTGGGAAACACAGTCGTTGTCACAAGAAGACACAACGATTGATGCCCCTAACTCCAGCGTCCTGGAACTTCTCTAACAAGAGGAACCGGACAAGAATACGATGTTCGCCAAATACCAACGTTCATCATCCATCCTTTGAATTGCAGAAAGATAATTCTAAAAAACTCTGTAAAACCCGGATGGGTGGAACCTGATCTAAACTATATTTTATGATTGGATAAATTAGATATTTTACCACTGTAAAGTATTTAATATTAACCAATCATGATCCATGTAACTAACAACCCACTTATTTGTAAGTGCTGAAATTACTTGTAATTTCAGCACCAGAGAGATTTGAATTTAACTTAGAAATTAGTTGTCTCTCCAAGAGAACTTCAGCAGCTGCAACAAACCAGTATACCCTAGATCTATTGAGCCTAGCAGAGACTAGTTAAACACCCTGAGACTAGAAAGTATAAGAGTAAGATTAGGATCGGTATTAGACTAAGAAGTTGCACGAATCTATCCGGCCAAAAATAAGATAGCGTGACGAGCAGACGGTGTACCCTATCCGAAATTACTCTATGAGTTAACCACCTCGGTTATAACTCAGTAGATTTGAAAAACAATTAGGTGATTTTGTTGGTCAAATTGTTTACAAACATTAAGTTTAGAATTGATAACGCTTGCTAATCGCAAGCACAATATTTGCATAAGTTATCACTCACTGCATATTAATGAACAGAACAAAAACTGAAAGTATAAATTGAAAAAATGGAACAATTCCGCAAAAAATCTTAAAACTAAATTACCTCCACCAATGGGAATTTAGACATGGCATTCAGGAAATTGGAAAAAAGCTGTACCTTCAAAAATAGTACGTGCTACGCGAACTAAGCCGACAAAATAAACAGACGGACAAAACTCCATAGTAGAAAATTTCTTGTTTAAAAAAATAGGACACGACTGGATTCTAACCACAAGCCTTTGTCCTCCAATCAGGTGTGTTATCTCTACGCCAGATGAAAAAAACACATCTACAAAATTTTGTGAACAAAGTTGTTTACGGGACAAAAATCTAGAACCCGGCTGCAACAGCCTTGCTTCTCGCAAAGGTAAACAAACCATTATACATACACGCAAAACAATTTGAAAAAACTTCAATTTAAGATTCGAAACATCCAAGTCATTCAATTATGCTTTGAATACTGCCAATGCGCGAATCTCACATAACGGCAGTGAAAAAATTCTCTAGACGGGCTACTTCAGTTATGAAACCTTCTAATTGATAGTTCTCACCAGTTATCATAGTGTAACAGGGAGTGTCATCATACGCTTCAAAACAGAACAGAGGCTTCCTGGTATCTTCGACTGTGTTTACAGAGACTGCAGCAGACAAATGAAACACAGACACTAGTCCATAGGAATCGCACACTGCCATATATCTGCCACATGGCGACACTGCCTGTTGGTAGATTGTGACGTATGCCCTCTTGCGAACCATGAGTTCATTGTCTGTGAACATCCTTAGATTTATCTAAAAATATTCTTTAATGTTTGAGTCATGTTTCATGAGCAGAAATTACGGCAATTCCTTAATTTCCACTAACTACCGCAAGAAGTTATATTTACACCAAAACGATACAAAAAAATTAAGAGGCACTCATCATAGTGGTAAGACGTTCACTTCGAGAGATTCAGATCGTAAAATAGATCCCCTACCATGGCAATGATAGTTAGTGAGAACGAGCTCTTACTTGACCTCTAGCTTCAGGTCCACCACAGCCTGAGCAATTTCGACTGCCAGCTAGTTAACAGAAAACGAGAAACAAAAAACGGTTAACAGAAAACGAGAAACAAAAAACGGTTAACAGAAAACGGAAACAAAGTCGAAAAAAGGTTTTGGAATATATGAAAAATCCAATTTCCGAAAAACAGAAAAAAAACACAACTACCAGCATTAAATAAGCTTTTCGTAATTATTGAGCGGCTGCTAAGCCGACACAATGTAAGTAGATGCCTAGAGCCAAAAACAAAAAAGTACAAAAAACAGTGACAAGCAAACTAAGCCGACAGATTATGAACAGATTAACATTAGGCCAAAAATGCTTTCAATTGCGTACATACTGAAAAAAACAAGGTCCGGCCTTGACTGGAACACCGGACTACACAGTGCTGAGGCAATCAAGTTACCTCTAGGCAAAGGCAGAAGGAAACTGAAAATTGTAACACAGAGGCGAAGCCGAGCTTCGCAACACTTGCGATGCAAACAAACATTGCCCTACAAAATAGCGAATGAAAAAAACTACAGAAACCAAAACAAATAGAGAAACCAAAAAAAAAAAATACAGAAACCTCCCTTAAAATTGGAAACCATTTACCAGGCGACAACAAAGGCGACCTATCGGAACTTTAGACCTGTCTTAGCCATGAATAAGACGCACGTCCTTTAACACAAAGGTCGTGGATTCGAAATCCGCTTCGGTCATGGTTGGAGGGGTCCCAGTGTCATCCTTCTCTGCGGCGAATTGATGACATCTCCCCCACGGAATAAAAGGTCAAACGTTGAAAGGCGGGAGCTGGGCCTGGGGTTAATAATAATAAACAATACCTGTCGGAGCTTTGGGTCGAAACCTGTTGAGCCGAAAACAGAACTTTTATTATGAAAAATTTCTGAAAATTTACACTTTTAATGACCCATCGAAACTAAAACACATAGTCCCAAACGGATATATTTTGACCTCGAAATACGCAAAATAAGTTGACAAGTCGATATAACATAAACTGAAACTGTTTGAAAAAAAAACGGAAACAAATGAAAAAACTCAGCCAGACATGGTAAATTTACAATTTGTGAAGTTTCAGTTATAGTAAAAACTATTTAAATTGAAAAAAAAACAATGCTTTGGAAAGTTTAGAAAAAATCAAGCCAGATTAAAAAATGACGTTTAAAAAAACGAAAAATGTACCGACAGAAACTAGGACGAAAACCCCTAATCCGAAAAAAAATTTTTTTGAAAAGATAATTACTACCTAAAAAGGGCTCAACAAACGGACTACGAAACTAACTACTACTTAATGAGATAAAAGTGAAGCAAGGGAAGATCCTACTGAAGAAAAGAAGATCCTCTAGAAGTGATCCAAAGTTGTGGACAAAAATGTTTACGAGAAAAAAAGTCTAGTACCCGGTTGAAATACCCTTGCGTATCGCAAGGGTAAAGAACCAATAATGGAAAAAAGAAAAAAGTTGGATTTATTCAAAAAAATTTATTCAAAAAAAAATAACTTGAAAAAGTTATTTTAAAACTCTAAAAACACTAAATCTACAACTATTTCAATTTTATATTAGACGATGCTTAGAAACATATTTGAAAAAGTGGGAATCATCTACAGAGTTGCCACAAAGGCGACAAAATTTGAAAAACCCTTGTTCAGCAGAAAACAAAATTTGAGGTTTTTAAGTTTTAAAAGTTTTTACGACCCGTCTGCACTGAAATACAGAAACACATGAGACAATTTTTGCTCCCGAAACAATGCAAAATACATCGAATAAACCGCTATATCGTAAGCCGAAAACGTTAAGAAAAAACGAAACAAAAAATTTTTCAAAATCAGACTTCATAAATCATTTACAAAACTTTCAACACAGAGGCAAAGCGGAGCTTCACTACACTTGCGATGCAAAACGGACATTGCGTTAAAAATAGTGAATGAAAAAAAGACAAAGTCAAAAATAAAGTTCTGAAAAATTGAGGGAAAAAGTACTAGAAAAAATAACTTGACAAATGAAAAATTACAGCTACAAAAACCTCATATTTGTATCGTATGAAGTTCAGAAACAGCCATTAAAAATGGAAAACAATTACCGAGCGGCAAAAAATGCGAAAAACTATGGGTCGAATCCTGTTGAGCCGAAAACAAAACTGTTGTCACAAAAAATTTGAAGTTTTCAAGACCCATTCCAACTGAAACACATAATCCCAAACAGATACATTTTGCCCTCAAAATTACGCAAAATAGGTTGACTAAGTCGATATAACATAAACTGAAGCTGTTTGAATATTTAAAAAAATTAAAAAATGAAAACAAACTCAAAATCAGACGTGGTAAATTTATAAAGTTGTAAGTTTCAGTCACGGTAAAAAACTGGAACAAAACCCATGCTTCAAAAAGTAAGCTAATAGAAAAGTAATGGTAAACCAGATGAAGAATGCGTTTTAAAAAACGGAAAATGAACCGAGAGAAACTTAATTTTTTCAAAATATTATTTTTTTTATCTGAAACGGGCTTGAACTAATTACTAATTAAGTAACTACTTGTAACTACTTAGTACTTTTATTTGAATTTAAAGGAAAACGAGCATGTCAGAAGAGATCCTCTAGAAGTGGAGATCCTGTGCCTTAACTTATTTAGGGGAAAACAAAAAGTCCTGTACCAAATTGCAATACCCTTGCTTATCGCAAGGGTAATAAGTTCTGAAAAAATTTATTTGAATGTATAAATATTTTCAGAACTTAAAATTTATTTAAAACAACAACTTCTACCTGAAACGAAATTCACCTAAATACTACTTGAAAAATGACAATTTTGAATTTTTCCGAAATTGACACAGTCAGCCATAGAGCGTGAAATTCTCCATTCCTACAAACATACCAACTTTCAAGTGATCTTTCCCCATTTTGCTAGATCTTTTTTTTCGTTGCCTTCAGCCTGATTACTTTTGTAGCTGAAACTTCTTATCTGTTGTACGTTAACTGATTTTATTCAAGTTCAAGACAGACCTGGTTCCTTAGCTGTCCACTCTATCTTACTGATGTTTTTATACTTAATTCATCTGAGTATAAATCAGTAACAGGAAATTAGGAAGCACAGATGGTCCACCACATCCATAAAACTACAAAAGTGGTTTTTTTCTCTTCAATTTGGTCTGATGAGGTAACAATACAAGTTAGTGAATTGGACATAACTGTCAACAAATGACTTCATTAAGTTTTCAGTAAATTTTTATTGCCTCAGAAGCGCTAAATTTAGCTTCCAAATCTAGTTTTACTTGTAGTAAAACATCTTTTCTTTGTCTTATGAACCAGTTATCATATAACGAATGTTACTCGATCACTTTACTCGTCCGGAATTTGACAAAAAAATTTTAAAAGTCAAACCAGTTTCTCTTGACATCGGGGCGTTTTGAATCGTCCTTCAATTCACGATTAAAAGGGGTTTATATGATATATAACTCGACCCATTCCAATGATTATGTGGTACGTACCGGATTTTTCGGAAAACCAAAAAAGAAGAAAAAAAGAAAACACCCGAATTCAAATTTTCTCTAAATTCTCAATAATCGAAACATTAACCATAGCCCATTGCTGTGCCGACAACCTGCTATCAACCACATAAATTGAAAAAATAAAACTTGAAACTTTTTTTGATTAAAAAAAATTCAAGTCGACTAAACTGTTTATTAGGTAAAAATTTTGAATAATCTGAATTAGCTTAAGAGCTGCAAGCCCGGAATAACCGACTATATTAGAAACGAAAACATTTTTAAGCAAACAATGCCCAGGGAAAACTTAGACGCCGAAGTTAAGCCGTTCTTCGAATCACTTAAAATATAGAAAAAGCGATAGTTTTTTTTTAAATCGAACAACTCGAGGCCCTTCCATGTAACAACGGCTTTTTGGTGCTTTTTTTCTTGAAGAAAACTTTCACGGGCATGAGTCAGTTTTTTTTTGAGAGGGTTCGCAAAATCAGATCGCTTTAGCTCTCTAATCATTCAAAAAAAAACTTTAAATTCGAGAACCCACTATTACCCCTATTGATTTCGAAAAACGTGTTGAAAGCTTTGATCAATAAAAAATTTTCTGACTAAAATTTAAAAAAAAACTAATTAATCCATTAGTTTTATTTTGTGATTCAGCCACTCGGTGAACCCAGATCCGGAGATTCTCTTTTCACTTCATTTTCAATCTTCCAGTTAGTTCCCACTTCGCTAGCCTTCTCAGCTTTAGCCTCCATAACTACAGAAGTGCCACTCTCCTCTTTTATCGTCGGCGCCTTTTGTTTAGTAGCCGACACGAGCTTCGATTTATTAGCGTGGTCAGTGAAAGAGTTCTGCTGAGTTTTCTTTTTCCTTCTGATTCGTCGCTTTAAATTATCCAACTTTTCCATTTCCCGGTACAATTGTTTGTACCTCTTTTGAATCAAATTCATTTGCTGCTCAGCCAGTAAAATTCTCTCATCCACATCCGCTATTTCATCTAGCACGCTAACGTCCATTAACTTCTCACACTCATTTTCTATTTTGTAAATTGAGTTCAGATACGTCTGCAGATATTTTTCTTCCTCTTCAAACAACTTGAAATCTTTCGTACCTTCTTCTGTTCCGCTATCTTCTGCATCTGAGATGAAGAATCCGTGTCTAAACTGTCCGCTTTTCCCATTCCGTTTCATTTTTCTTCCAGGCACTCCAGGTGTTCCGCCATATTGATCGTTCCTACCACAATCTGATCTTTTCTTAACTGGACTAGTCACATTTTCAGCGGCCGCCGGTGACGAGAAAGGTACTGTATCATCCGTTGAATCCATACTTAAATTCGCTTTTGCAACTAAATTTGTATCAATTGTAACTTCGGGCAAAATTGGACTACTTTTCGAAGTATCAAAATTATTCCACTCTTCTTGAGTAACACAGTAATTATACGATTCTTTTCCCCCATTTTTCTCTTTAAGAGGAGATACTGTTTCTAATCCAAATCCAGGATTCAAATCTGTCGGTTTTGAAGAAATTTCAGCGGATAGATTTTGTTCATGATTTTGAAATTCGTCCAAATTTTGGTCTTGGATTTTATTCATGTCGATTGTATCATCACTTTCGCATTCTTCGTCTGCGCTAAATCCTTCGTCATTCGTCTCACATTCTACATCAATTGTCTCACATTCAACGTCATTATCCTCTTGCTTCCTTAAAAGATCAGCTGTTTCGCCATCCAAATCTGCCGCTGATTCATCCGCACATTGAGTTTGACTCACACTCCGCAAAAACTTTTTGGGCGAAGCTGAGAATCCTTTAGATTGCTTGCCACTTTCGGACAGGGAGCTCCGTTTCACAACTCTTCTCCTTTTAGGTGGTGATCGCCCCACAGTTCTTTGGTTCGCAAACTCAGTCAAATATTCCTTGTTTGATACTTCTGCGGTTGATACAGTTCGTTTGCGACTGCAAACTTTTTCGGGATTTTTTCCCCAACTTGTTTGCTCTTCATCAAGCGTAGCATTGAATTGAGGGGATTCGTTCAAACTGCTGCGAGAATTTGCTTTTCTTCGTAATTTCCGAGGAGTCCTTACAACTTTTGCTGCCGAATCTTCGTCCGAGCTCGACGAAACGCTGCGAGATCGTTTTCCTGACAGCTCGCTGCCTAGGGGTAAAATTGGAGACTTCGATTTGACTGCTCCAATTCCATCTGGTGTTCTAGCGCCTAAAAACATACTTGTTGGTCCTACCATTGAGAATAGGGAGAACTTTGTATTGGGGTGTTTTAGTTTTTTACTTTTTTTCAACTTGTTTTTGTTTTTCACGCAATATCAGTAATCACAAATAAACATCAAACAGGGTCATCATCTTAGAGCCCTTCAATTCGTGATTCGATCGACATTAAAATATTTCCATCAATTTTTTTCTTGATTTTTTCAGGAAAAAGTCTTAAAATTTGTTCACGCAGTTTTGATTTTTCGCGGTTTGACTTGTGATTTCTTTTTAAAATCAGTGCAATTCTATTGTTAAAAGGAAAGAAAACTCAACTATCGAATACCAAAATTGTAAAGGTCACGAAAAACGTGATCGAGTTCTAATTTCGAAAATGGAAATTAATTATCAGATTTCCCAGCTAAATGAAAGTTTTACCTATTGATCCAGTTTTCTCAAAATCTTAATTTTAACAGAAAGTGTCCATCATAAATTGTTCGAAAATGGAAATTAATTATCGGATTTCCCAGCTAAATGAAAGTTTTACCTATTGATCCAGTTTTCTCAAAATCTTAATTTTAACAGAAAGTGTCCATCATAAATTGTTCTACAAACTCAAAGAGCTTTAAGGCCATCTATTTTTTCTTCGAAATTCAAAAAATGAAGATTTTTAAAAACAAGTCGGTTTTTTTCAGCTTCTTTGCTCTCATTACTCTTTTCCAACTGTCAACTGGCTATGTTTGATATATCTTATTGAAACCCTTTCAGTCGTGATTCGAGCGGCATTTAAAAACTTCCCAAAAAATTCTCCCCGAGTGTCGAGAAAAACCGGTGTGAAATTTTTCATTTTTCGTCTGCTTTCGACTGAGTAAAGCGATCGAGTAACGTTGGTTATATATGAAAATTAGAAATTTATGCTAAAAAACTTGATTTCACTAAAAGGAAAACTAGTTTTGGAAGCTTCACTTAACTCTTCACTGGCAAAAAAATCTTTAAACTATTCAAAATGTTTAGTGCATTTTATTTCTTGAAAGCCATTGAATTCGTTTATGCCTACTTTACTAAAATTCTACGCATTCGTACAGTTGTATCATCACACGGCGTACAAAAAAGACACTCTTCTGAAGAACAGAAATGTTTTTTTTTTCTGAAAAGATGGTCGGAACAATCTGAGCTACTTGTACAGCGATCGGCTATCCTTGTTTTATTAATGCAAAAATAAAGGCACTGAGCAAAGAGGCTATTTTTTCTTAAATGACAAAAAATCAGTTTTAAGCGAAGGAAATACATTCATATTGTTTCGTATTTTCTTATCGTGATGCAACTAACTTGAATCTGAGGATGACTGAAGAATTTGACTCTTTTTCTCGGCAATCATTCTGCTCAGGGACGATTTTGGCTCCCCTTCAATCGCAGATGAGCCCGAACTTCCCAAAGCTACGGGCGCCACTGCATTGGGCGACATTACCCCTATTACGTTACCATCGGCGAGTTTCGGCCATTCGCCCGTCTTTCCACCTTGTGGAGACATTTTAGACCCATTTGCTTCTCTGCGAGATTCCTTCTTGACTTCGTTCAATAAACTTTCGTCTAAGTTGGTGGAATCGGCAATCATGTCTTCAGAAATCCACTGGTCGTGGCGAGAATTCCAATTTCTATAGTGAATGTAGTAAATTCCAGATTCAATTGACCTGGTTGTATCAACTTTCAAAATTTTTGCCGGGTAGATTTTGCCGTCTTCGAAATTAACATGAACTGTATCGTCGACTCTGAAACAACAATCAATATTTAATTTTGCAACTGGTAAATGTAACTAGAAACTTTAACGAGAAATTTTAATTCGAAATTTGTTTTCGGTGATATACAAACCAGCTGAAGTGAAAACCAGCTACCAGATACTAAGAGAAACAAGGATAGCCGGCTGCTGTGCAATTAGCACAGAATGATGGGACAACAGTCTTGAGAAAAAAAAACTTTTATTCTTGCAAATAGTGTCTTTTGTTGTACGTCGCTGAATCAAGTAATTTTCAGCCTAAATTGGTAATTTTTATATATAACGAACGTTACTTGATCGCTTTACTCGCTCCAAAACCGACAATAAATGAAAAATTTCAAACCGGTTTTTCTCGACACTCAGAGAATTTTTAAACGTTCGAATTACGACTGAAAAGGCTTCAAAAAGATGAATCAATCAAACCGGACCGATAATTATTTTTGGTACCCTATTTTGCATGGAAAACAAAATAAAAGAATAAACGAAAACCCACCCGAATACAAAGTTCTTCCCCATTTTCAATGGTCGGAACAATATCTTACGGTAAGTTCTAATAGTCTGTGCGTTTCGTCTGACTTATAATTCGGCTGGTTTATTCTCATTCAATGTTTTCATCTAGGCTGATGAATCAAGCGAGTGAAAAAACCTTTGAGATAATTTAAGACAACGCTCCGATCTTTGCTTCCGCGTGATAAACACGAAAAAGTAACAACAATTCTAACCCTAAACCGCTTATCTTGGCCGAAACCATTTGAGCCGAATACATTTTTAAGCGCTAAAAATAAAATCAGAGCTGCTAAGTTTCTAGATTACAAGAAGAGATAACTGACTTTAAACAAAAAAAGGTTAAAATCAGAAGAAGAGACGTTGCTGTGGAAAATAAGGAGACATTCAACGGTTCTACAATTAAATATCTCCAACAGTTAAAACAGCATGGATAGTTAAAACAGTAATAGCAACCATACGTGAAATTTGAATCTTTCAAGAAATCGAGCATATTACGACGAATGATTAGGTGATTTTGCTTAACTAGATGTTAACTTGAAAAGCGTCTATCTTCTGATTTGATAACTTTTCATTACCGCAAGCATAATCACGATAAAATTTTTTGAAATTCACTTTTTTTATGGATGACACTGGGTCACACGGAATTTTTTGTGTTCCGCGAAAAATCAAAATTAAGCGTGCAAAACTTCGAGACCTTTTCGAAATATGGAAAAAAACACAACTTATATGAGTTTCTTCACTACGTTCATTGACAATTAAAATCAATCTCACCTTCTTAAGGACACATTCTGCACGTCAGCTAAGACGTCTGACATGGAAGCAGACACTGCGCTTATTGGTTCTGTTTTTATCTCCAACTCGGTGGCACTTTTGCCCTTCACCTGACTTTTGTCCGGCCTGAAGATGGGAGGAAGGGGGTTATCCTCATTATTCACCAGCCGAGACTCAAACACTGGCTCATACTTCAAGAGGTACTTCTTGTATTCTGACTTCATTTTAGAAAGGAACACAGTTGACGGACTCGTGTCCCAGTTTTGACTCGTTCTAGACACACACTTGTATACGCTCGGCCACGACTTCAGTTGCGTCACTATCTCAAAGCCTCCGAGTCGCCAAACTGCAAACAAGAGACGACCGATTTCGATTGAAAACTGACCCGAAGTTACAAGTTGAGGAACTTTATCGTCCTGTAGATACTCGACGATATCTCTGTATATCTGCCAGTAAGTTATAATCCAGCCTTTTGGTAACACATTGTCTACAAGATATGCATTCGCTTGATCAATGGCCGCTTGTAATTGAGGTTTATCCGAACGCATGCTTCGGTCGAAGTCCTCTACGTACTTGAATGGTATGCTGTGGAGTCGATTGTCTCGGAATGACCGTACGACAACGTGATTGTCGGCGTCTCGTTTCTTGTCGGCTTCCCAGGGATCAATGACAAGGCCTGGAAAGTTGAGCCCCTTGTTCTTTTCAATCCAAACTACCTATAATATTAAATTAAAAATTAAGGGCCACGTAGCAACACAAGTCACACAACGTACGTTTCAATATTCAACCCGTTTTTAAAAGTTCATTTAAAACATCCGACACTGCCCAGGTTCGAACCCTCTTATTTTGTTGCGGGTCTCCTTCCCTACCTCTACGCTACAAATCCATGATACCTTAAAGCTAAAAAGCTAGCTTTAGTTTTTTATAGTTTTCCACGCAAAATCAGCTACCACAAATAATCATCGGGCAGGGTTGAGTGATATATCATATTAAGGCCCTTTCAGTCGTAATTCAAATGACATCTAAAAACTTCGAAAAACTTTTCACAGTGTCGAGAAAAACCGGTTCAAAGTTTATGATTTTTGGGCTAATTTCGAGCTAATTAGTCAGGTAGTTATTAATTGCAATAGCTTATTTTCTTTTTTTGTTCTTCACGCAAAATCAAGTACCACAAAAAACCATCGGACTGGGTTGATTGATCTATCATATTAAAATGTTTCATTCGCCATTCGAACGATAAAAACATTTTGAAAAAAAATTTTCAGCGTCGAGAAAAAACCGTTTGAATTTTTTGATTTTTGGTCTAATTTCAAGCAAACAAGAAGAGGCTAAGCAGGCTTACAAAAGCTTATTTATGCTTAATTTAAGGCATGGAAACTTAGTTTTACTAGATTAGTATTGAATTTTTTGAACGTTTTTTTTTTCCTTTTTCTAGTCATTTTTCTACAAAAACTGTTTCCCAATTTCCCTATTTACTATCAATGTCAAATATGCCAAAGTTCTATTTTTTCAGATCTTTTCATCATACACGCAGAAAAAAAACACTTACTTGAAAAAAAAAACTTTTTTTTTTGTATTTTATAAGACTCTGGTCGGAACATTCTGTGCTACTTGCACAAAAACCGGCTATCCTTGTTATGATGTGCACTCACAGAGCAACATTTAAAAATTACCTCCAATAGAAAAGAAAAGTTTTGCTGCGAGTCTTCAAAATATTAGAAACACACCTGATCTAGATGGTCAAATATCCACTGCCTGACATAGGCAACCGATACTGCATTAAAATTCTCGTCCTCTTCGTCCAAGCATGACTCACTTTCCGAAGTGGAGCAAAAGGTTGCCAGCATCGGTCCCACCAAATCATCCGAATCCTTTTGGCCTCTTGACCTTCTGGATTGAGGCCGCGGTGTTCCTTCGACGCTTTCTTCTCCAGTTGAAGAACTGCAGCTAACATTGAGAACCGCAGGACTGCTGAAGTTTTCGGGCTTAATCAGGGGCATCGTGTTCAAGTTTTCTTCATCCTTGAAATACTTTTGACCTTTTAACTTGATTGCTTTACGTTTAAATTGCGATTGGTCAGCATCGTCAAAAATAACTGTGTACATTGAAGCATCTATTAGTTTTTTCACCACACCATCTAAGCCCGATGATTTCACTTTGACAATTGAATCAACAGGACAAACTTCATGGTCTTCGATATAATTTGGAAGAACAAATGAAGTTAGCAAAGGCGGCTTCACTAGTTCTATGTCTTCAATTTCACATGTGACATACTCGTTCGTTGAGCTGATGTAAGCTTTATATTTCAGTTTTTGCGTACATTCGGATACCTTGGCTTCACAAAAAGCCCCTCTGAATTTGGCTGAAACTTCGGTTCCGATTGGAATGAAAAGGTAATGCACTGCAGTTTTACTATTGCTTAAATTAGGGTTCATAACTAAATCTAAAAACCAGAACACATAACAAAACAGTATTAGCTGAAATAAAACGCGCTTCAGCCAGTTATTGAAGGGATTAAAGTGAGAGATAGATTCGTAATTTTGGGTTTTTTAAATTTCTTCATCATTTTTCTCAATTTTTCCTTCACCTGAACGGGCTTTCAGAAAATAAAACAATACTTTTATTATAAATTTCTTTAGAAAATCAAAGACTAGTAGATAAAACACAACAAAATGAGACCAAAAACAAATTTCTATTACAGCAATCAAAGCTCGAGACCAAATTGTACAATCGTCGCATGATAAATTAGGTAGAAACAACTTTTGAAATTCTTTCCACTGAGCCGACTTAACTTCAGACATGGCACATTAGGCTGGAAAAAGTGATCGATATGATGGCAGTTTTTTCTAGTTGTTGGCCTCTTCGCATGCATCGATCCAATCCGAGTAAACATCTGCGGGTTCCGAGAGGTCTGAAAAATCACACAACATAAAGATCGCACATCAAAAGCTGATTTACACAAAGGTGAAGATAAACAACGCATGAACCAGCAAAAAAAAAAATATAAGCCATAAAAAAATTTGAACATCAGAGATCAAACCAACGCCCTATGACTTCATAGTCAAACACTTAACTACAAAACCATTTGGTCAGAGCCACCTACTCTTACCTAATACATACTAGGCCGCAAAAAGGAATGCATTTTTCTTCGACCATTGAATATGGGGAGGAACTTAGTATTCGGGTGTGTTTTAGTTAAGTTTTTTGTCACGCAAAATCAGGTATCAAATAATCATCGGACTGGGTTGAGTGATATATCATATTAAAGCTCTCTCGGTCATGATTTGAATATTTAAAAATTCCAAAAAAAATTTTCTAGTGTCGTGAAAAACTGGTTTGAAATTTTTGATTTTTCGTCTAACTTCGAGAGACGAAAGTCAGCGAGCAGGCTTATTTACACTTAATTTATGCCGTTTACAATAGGTTAGTAATGCTTTACTTTAACTTTCCTCAAAGAAAATTAGTTTGTGGAGATGTTTAAAGATATTTTGGTAATCAAATTCTTCAAAAATTCATAAAATTTCAGCAAAAATTGAAGAAAAAAAATTGAAGTTGTTTATGTTTTTGTTTTTCTAATCATTTTCTTCAAAAACTATTGTCCAGTTTGCCTATGTTACTATGACTGTCTAACATGCTTATATAATACTTTTACGTCAGATCCTTTTATCACACGAAGCAGAAAAAGCTACACTAATTCCAAAACAAATTCTTGGTAGGTTTTTAAAGACTATGGTCGGAACATTGTGCTACTTCCACAGTAACCGGCTATCGTTGTTATTTTATGCCAATATAGCTACTTTTAGGCTGAAAATTTTAGGTTGAATATGGGGAGGAACTTAGTATTCGGGTGTGTTTTAGTTAAGTTTTTTCTCACGCAAAATCAGGTATCAAATAATCATCGGACTGGGTTGAGTGATATATCATACTAAAGCTTTTTCGGTCATGATTTGAACATTTAAAAATTCCAAAAAAAATTTCTAGTGTCGAGAAAAACCGGTTTGAAATTTTTGATTTTTCGTCTAACTTCGAGAGACGAAAGTCAGCGAGCAGGCTTATTTACACTTAATTTAGGCCGTTTACAATAGGTTAGTAATGCTTTACTTTAACTTTCCTCAAAGAAAATTAGTTTGTGGAGATGTTTAAAGACATTTTGGTAATCAAATTCTTCAAAAATTCATAAAATTTCAGCAAAAATTGAAAAAAAATTGAAGTTCTTTATGTTTTTGTTTTTCCAATCATTTTTCTTCAAAAACTATTGTCCAGTTTGCCTATGTTACTATGACTGTCTAACATGCTTATATTATACTTGTACGTCAGATCCTTTTATCACACGAAGCAGAAAAAGCTACACTAATTCCAAAACAAATTCTTGGTAGGTTTTTAAAGACTATGGTCGGAACATTGTGCTACTTCCACAGTAACCGGCTATCGTTGTTATTTTATGCCAATATAGCTCATGCTGTTCAAATATCCCAAGAAAAACAGTTTTGAAACGTTGCAATAAAATGAGCGACTACGGCTAGAGAAGTCGTAGCATAACCATGCTTATGGGAAAATATTCATCACATTTTAACCAAAAACGTTTTCTGAAAAATTGCATTATCAACAGAAGCAATTTTGTTCAAAGAAGACCTTGTCTTTTTGTTCAGACGATTGAAAATGGGTAGAAACTTCGTATTTGGTCGTCTTTCAGTATTTGCTTTTTTTCTCCACGCAAAATCAGGAACCACAATAACCATTGCAATGGTCGAGGTCGAAAGATCAATCATATTGAAGCCCCTTCCAAGAGTTTCGAACGACCTTAAAACTTTTCTCAAAAAGCTGTCCCCGTTTTGAGAAAAACACCAATTTCCTAGGTTTTAGTTCAATTTTGAGTGAGTACAGGCGATCAAGTAACCTTCGTTTCATGGAAATTTAAATTTCACTTGGTCTTTTAGGCTGAAAATTTTAGGTTGAATATGGGGAGGAACTTAGTATTCGGGTGTGTTTTAGTTAAGTTTTTTCTCACGCAAAATCAGGTATCAAATAATCATCGGACTGGGTTGAGTGATATATCATACTAAAGCTTTTTCGGTCATGATTTGAACATTTAAAAATTCCAAAAAAAATTTCTAGTGTCGAGAAAAACCGGTTTGAAATTTTTGATTTTTCGTCTAACTTCGAGAGACGAAAGTCAGCGAGCAGGCTTATTTACACTTAATTTAGGCCGTTTACAATAGGTTAGTAATGCTTTACTTTAACTTTCCTCAAAGAAAATTAGTTTGTGGAGATGTTTAAAGACATTTTGGTAATCAAATTCTTCAAAAATTCATAAAATTTCAGCAAAAATTGAAAAAAAATTGAAGTTCTTTATGTTTTTGTTTTTCCAATCATTTTTCTTCAAAAACTATTGTCCAGTTTGCCTATGTTACTATGACTGTCTAACATGCTTATATTATACTTGTACGTCAGATCCTTTTATCACACGAAGCAGAAAAAGCTACACTAATTCCAAAACAAATTCTTGGTAGGTTTTTAAAGACTATGGTCGGAACATTGTGCTACTTCCACAGTAACCGGCTATCGTTGTTATTTTATGCCAATATAGCTCATGCTGTTCAAATATCCCAAGAAAAACAGTTTTGAAACGTTGCAAAAAAATGAGCGACTACGGCTAGAGAAGTCGTAGCATAACCATGCTTATGGGAAAATATTCATCACATTTTAACCAAAAACGTTTTCTGAAAAATTGCATTATCAACAGAAGCAATTTTGTTCAAAGAAGACCTTGTCTTTTTGTTCAGACGATTGAAAATGGGTAGAAACTTCGTATTTGGTCGTCTTTCAGTATTTTCTTTTTTTCTCCACGCAAAATCAGGAACCACAATAACCATTGCAATGGTCGAGGTCGAAAGATCAATCATATTGAAGCCCCTTCCAAGAGTTTCGAACGACCTTAAAACTTTTCTCAAAAAGCTGTCCCCGTTTTGAGAAAAACACCAATTTCCTAGGTTTTAGTTCAATTTTGAGTGAGTACAGGCGATCAAGTAACCTTCGTTTCATGGAAATTTAAATTTCACTTGGTCTTTTAGGCTGAAAATTTTAGGTTGAATATGGGGAGGAACTTAGTATTCGGGTGTGTTTTAGTTAAGTTTTTTCTCACGCAAAATCAGGTATCAAATAATCATCGGACTGGGTTGAGTGATATATCATACTAAAGCTTTTTCGGTCATGATTTGAACATTTAAAAATTCCAAAAAAAATTTCTAGTGTCGAGAAAAACCGGTTTGAAATTTTTGATTTTTCGTCTAACTTCGAGAGACGAAAGTCAGCGAGCAGGCTTATTTACACTTAATTTAGGCCGTTTACAATAGGTTAGTAATGCTTTACTTTAACTTTCCTCAAAGAAAATTAGTTTGTGGAGATGTTTAAAGACATTTTGGTAATCAAATTCTTCAAAAATTCATAAAATTTCAGCAAAAATTGAAAAAAAATTGAAGTTCTTTATGTTTTTGTTTTTCCAATCATTTTTCTTCAAAAACTATTGTCCAGTTTGCCTATGTTACTATGACTGTCTAACATGCTTATATTATACTTGTACGTCAGATCCTTTTATCACACGAAGCAGAAAAAGCTACACTAATTCCAAAACAAATTCTTGGTAGGTTTTTAAAGACTATGGTCGGAACATTGTGCTACTTCCACAGTAACCGGCTATCGTTGTTATTTTATGCCAATATAGCTCATGCTGTTCAAATATCCCAAGAAAAACAGTTTTGAAACGTTGCAATAAAATGAGCGACTACGGCTAGAGAAGTCGTAGCATAACCATGCTTATGGGAAAATATTCATCACATTTTAACCAAAAACGTTTTCTGAAAAATTGCATTATCAACAGAAGCAATTTTGTTCAAAGAAGACCTTGTCTTTTTGTTCAGACGATTGAAAATGGGTAGAAACTTTGTATTTGGTCGTCTTTCAGTCTTTTTTTTTCTCCACGCAAAAAAAGGAACCACAATAATCATTGCAATGGTCGAGGTCGAAAGATCAATCATATTGAAGCCCCTTCCAAGAGTTTCGAACGACCTTAAAACCTTTTCTCAAAAAGCTGTCCCCGTTTCGAGAAAAACACCAACTTCTTAGGTTTTAGTTCAATTTTGAGTGAGTACATGCGATCAAGTAACCTTCGTTTCATGGAAATTTAAATTTCACTTGGTCTTTTAGGCTGAAAAAACTTCTTAATAAAAAAGTTCTTACTAAAAAAGTTACTAAAATGGAATTTTCATTTAATGCTTCCCCAGCAAAAAATAGGATTTTGTTAAAATAAATTACAATACAGAGGCGAATCTGAGCTTCGTAACACTTGCGATACAACAAGTACAAGAAAAAAAACAGCAAGAGACTCAAGAACTATCAAAGAGGACTGCTAGCGTTGTTGCCGTTGAAGAAAAAACTATATTGTCATGCTTAAGTAACATTGTTGCCGTTGAAGAAAGAAAACCAAAAAAAATCGTTTCACGAAAATGTTTTTTTTTCGTGTTTAAATGTAATAAAATTCGTCCAAAAAGTTACAAGTGGAGTTGAAATTGAACATTCGAAAACTTAAACTTGGAGCCACATACTTGGCCATCTCTTATTTAGCCGAAAAAAAAGTTATTCAAAGTCAGACGTGGTAAAATGACAAATTACAGATCTTTCAATTAGAGAACTTTCAAATTGGGTTGATGAGAACTAGTATCAGATGATGAAAAATGATATTTACATCTAAAAGTGAAAATCCACTGGAACAGATTTTCTAGATGTGATCTTGTGGACAAAATTGCTTTCCGGAAAAAATGTCTACTGCCCGATTGCAATATCATTGCTTATCGCAACGCTAATAACGATGCATAGAACTGGATCTATCAAAATGAATGAAGATTGTTTTCAAAAAACTTACCCAGTTAACAGAACGCGAATTAAGCATCATAGTCATAAAAAACTTACCACGCGGTAACATAACCGAAAATACCTCAGCAGAACCAGAACCCCTTTGTGTCGAAAAAAGTGCAAACACTTCTGAAACAATATTAAAAACACCTCTTCCCCTCAGAACACCAACGCATACGAAACTTTTTTCCACATCAAACCACGCAATAAGATGCCGCAACCGATTAAAGAGAAAACAGACAAAAAAAAGTAATAAAAATGAAAATAAAATTTCGATTCGGCCTGATTATAAGAATGCTACTACACTAAAAGAAAAAAAACTACAAACTACAGGGAAAAAAAATAAATCAAGTACACTAAAATTGGGTACAGCAAAAAAAAACATTCAAAAATGTGTCAACTAAGCCAACAAAACAAAATTGACATACATTAGGCCAACAATTTTATTTGAAAAATTCCCGTTTAAAACAGAACAAGTCCTGATCACATTGGAACCCAGGATCTTTACCGTCCCGAGCGTATTCGTTACCTTCAGGCTACGCGTGCAGGATATATTAAGAAACTTGAACTCATGATGAACCAAGGTACTACCAGGAGTACAGATGAATCCCGTGAACAAAGTTATTTATGGGGAAAGTCTAGCACGCGATTGCAATAACATTGGTTATCGCAACGGTAAATTTTGTGCAAGAAACTAGAAAACAAACTTCTTTTCAATTGGCCGTTTTTTGGCTCGTCATTCAGTTTTTGAAGACAAATGTTGTCGATTACGCCTAATTCACTAACTTTCTACGCGTTTGTATAATTTTCTAATCACCACGCACAAAAAACGACACCAATTTTAAAACTTTTAGGTAATTTTCTCAAGACTAATGTCGTAAAATCATGTGCTACTTCCACTGCAACCCTCCTTTCATTTCCCTTGCTTTTATAAGGCAGATGAAGCCCTCAAATAGTTCTCTTTCAAGTAAATTTTTTTTAGGTCGACCGAATTGATTTTCCGAGCTCTCCCAAAGAACTAAAAAGATCCTGCCTGTTTTGGTCAAATTTTCTGCGCCGCAGGCAATATTTTGAAAAACAGGCCAGAAAAGATGTTTTTAGGCACTTTTTAGAAAATGTTGACAAAAAAAATCGCGTTTTTTTGGCGCCCGCTCCCCCCTTAAACTAAGTATATATTGGCGCTGAAGGCGCCTTTAGAAAATTTTTAGGGCCAGTAACCAAATATGGATATCTCAAAATAGTACAAAGGGGGACCCTTTGGGTCGGCAGGGGGTCAAATCCCTGAGGGGAGGGGGGGGGGGCGTCCGCTCTCCTAAATCCGCCTCTGAATCAAACTAAAGCCTTTTCATTAGTGATTTAGTTTCTGTTTTTTTTAAGTTGGCGTGTGGAGGAACATTCCTTGGAATATTTTCCGGTTTTCACACTAAATTAGACTACTTGATCAGAGGCTGACCTCCAAGGGTCATCTACTGCAAACCAAATTAAATTTAATTTAGCTATTATCACAATTGATTTTAGCATTTTCTGATTCTTTACGTACTTCAATCGCCCGTTCTAAAAAAGTATCAGGAAATTTTGACAAAAAAAAACAATTTTGAAACTCTTTTCTTAAACCAGTTTGGTTGGAACATTCCGTGCTACCTGCATAGCAAACGGCTATCCTTTTCATTCTCTAAATCTAAGACGAACAAAAGAGGAGATCAAATTTTTACTTTTCGCGAAGGTTCATGGCCAAAAATCAAGAAAACTCACAGTTAATTGTAGTCTGGTAATCTTCTAGGCACACTCTGCATTTGATAGATCCAAGATTCCTAATTCGATCCCTGAAATAAATTAAGGACTGAATGACGTGGCTCGTAATCCCCTAATAAGTAGTTGGTTTTATATTACAGATTCGAAGCCAAGACCTCAACTCCAAAATCAACCGTCGAAAATGATCGTATCGTACTGACATTTACCACTTTTATAAACAGATGAAAACTGTCAAAAGTAGCTAATCATACATGGAATGAAATTTTACGAAACTTAACCAACGCATGATCACCAATTATTTAGATCATAGGTGAAAATTGTGGCCAGAAAACGGTATCTTATTACAATCAAACAATTATTTCCAAACAACATGTAGGATCAAGTAAGATTAAATGTTTTAAAGTTCACAACAACTTACATTTTCACATCACATGAGTTTGTGTGGTTGCAAAAAGGACAAGTGAATTGTGTCTCCAGGGTTCCCAAAATCTTCTTTTTCGGAGCTGGTTTTCTCTTCGAGCTCCGTCTACCCATCTCCAAAAAATATCATCAAATATTGATCACTTAATTATCTGAAACACGACAGGCATCTTATCTTGATTTCAGTTTTGGACAGCCTTTACGCAAAATTTACTAGTTTTTGATAATTTGCTCTAAAACCCCAATTGAAAATTCCAAATCAAAATTAAGCCAATTGACTGATAGTGCAATACAACCCCAACGCTTCAAGTGTTCCAATCCAACCATAATAAAATATTCGCCTCAATTTTAAGTAGTTCAAGGTTTTTTGATGTTTGCCAGCAAAAAAAAATCAATGTAGGAAGTTTGGGTTTTTATGACAGCCATTTTTGGCTGACCGACCCTTAATTTTTTTTGTTAAGGCCTGGATTCATTATATTGTTTCACTCCAAGTCAAAACATTTAAACTTTCTGAAAGTTTATTTGCAATAAGAATTGAAAAAAAAATTGGCAAAGAATAAAACAAAACTCAAATTCATACTTTGTTAACAAGATCACTTGGTTTCTCTAATTCGTTTCTAATTTTCAAGGTTCTCATGAAAGAAGGAACTGTCTTCATCATCGTTTGAAAGATCCAAGCCATCACTTTTTGAACTTGGAACCCGCATCACGCTATCAGAAGTCGGATTGACAGACACTGAACCCGAATAAACATCAGGATTTGATTCTTGAACTTCGTCTAGTCGCTCAAACTCAGACATGAGCAGCGTCAGAGATCCTTTTCGATTCGAACTGCGATTTGAATCCTCTGAAAAATTGGACAGCGAAGATTCGGGAGGCACTATTTTTCCGACATCAAAATCTGCACTCACAAAACTATCTGCAGTTCCGGTGTAAGAAGTTGTCGTAAGAGACGGGTCTTCTACATCTCGATAGTTCTTGAACGGCGATGACAGTTGACTTTGATCGACTACACCTTTCGGATCCAGACTAACGGGTGGCCCATTATCGTAGCTGACTTGTATATTTCTCGCATTTTCTTCGTTGGATTCGAAACCCAAGTTTTGATAAGGAGACTGACGACCGGAATTTAGGTCTGCAGATACTACGCCAACTTCTGAAATATCAGAGCTGAAATTTGGAGACTTGGTTTCAGTGATTGCTTTCTGTTTTGGATCATCTCTTGTGACAAGCGGATCATCGTCGGTGACCAGACGAAGCGGCGGTAGTTTGGGTTTCTCATAGGTCGAAATGGTTGATCGTATTGGGGTAACTCCCGTTTTAAACTGATAGGAATTAGGTCTGTCAAAATGAGACGGGTTAAATGAACCGATCATAAACATTTTTTCGCTTATATATTCTAGAAAACTTCCAGATTTATATTCAGAATAGTTTTGTTTGGGATACATTTAACCCGTCTTAAATTTACATACTGCGAAACAGTTTCAAAATTCGAACGGCTGCTGTACAAACCGGTCTCTTTTGAGCCGTCTGTCGAATTTTCCACCGGTTCCTCTTTCGTGATTTCGATTATCTTTTCCTGGTCTCTATTCAATTGTGGTTTCTCTTCGGCATCATCTAGTGAACCTTCATTGGACTGATCATGAGAATTTACAATCAAATTAGAGCTGTGAGTTCTCTCTTGGGTCAGCTTAGCATCTTCAAATTGCTCTAGTTCAACGAGATCAGAAGAATGGGCTGTCTGCACAATTCCTTCATTCTGTTCACGAGGACTTTCAAAAACATCCAAGTTCTCCTCAACTTGACACGGCATAGCTCTTTGAACCACCTCACCCTTTCTTTCAAAATTGTCATAATCAGAAAGGTCAACATCCGGTATAACAGTAATGTTCAACTGCTCTTTTTCTTCTAGAATTTTCTCATGCTCAATTACGTAATTCTCTTCAAGTTTGGAGCTGTGCGCATCCTGGCGAGTTTCGATGTCGTCGTATTGCGCTGCTGACACTCGGTCAGATCCCAGGGCACTTTGCACAACCGAAACATCTATGTTTGAACTCTCATTACCCTGTGAGTCCTTCAAAGGCGAGTTTATATTCAAAAGCTCGTCAGACGAAAACGAAATATCAGAAGAGCCGACTTTCGAAGACTCAGAATTTATTTTCATTTCAGCTGCCGTGTCCGGATACTTGTATACAAACGGCAACGTTTTCATTCTGGATTCCGCGGAGCGATCGAACGATTTCAGGCTAGTATTAGCGTCATTTTCTTTTTCTACTGATATATTAGGCGTGGTTTGAAATTCAGGCGTCACGTCACTGTACACTTCGAGCAAGTTTTCATTTCTTCTGTTCGCAATTTGAGCATTTTGAGCCTCGACATCAGCTGGTTCCTCTGTTGCATGTTGGAACTCAATTCCTGAACTCGAATTAGGAGAAGCGTATTGTTTCACCATTGATTTTCGGCTTTCCTGAGCAACCGATGATGCGGCTTCGAGGGACGATTTAAGATTATGTATTTCTTCTGGCTGTGTGTAAATTGGCCTTTGAAAATGGAACAAGTTATACTTTCTGTTTGAATAATTCGATTTAAAAAAGCAAAAAAAATGAGCTGAAGATATTGTGACAAAACGTATTGCTTAAGTTACGAAATCGCGGAAGTATAACTCGTAATTGATAACGTTTCAAGTTCTGTTCTCGATTCCTGAACGGCAATATTTGAGCTCCCAGTCATTTCTGAAACGTCCGCTGTCTTCATCTGCGACTGCATTATCGAATCTGTATCCTCTTCTAACATTGGATCAAGTGTGCTCTGGATTGGGTTGCTACTGGAACTCGAGTAGTCCAGTAGTGTGACGTCACCAGGACTCGACCGGAACCTAGTGTTCGAACTAGGAGACGGTGTATCAGTCTGCTTCTCCGATACTTCTTTCAAATCCTGCGCTAACGGATCTATATTTCTTCCGGCCGAGCGAGCGGCACCAGATGGTAAATTTCTATTAGACTTATTTTTAGAATTCTTCGCCTCATCTTTTTCATTTTGTATATTTTGCACACCAATTTCCTCTGACAGACTTTTAGCTTTGATTTCTTGTCTCAGGTTTTCATGAAACAAACTTTCCATTTTTTCGTTAGTCGAATTATAAAACGTGGAGTAGTCTGCAAATATTGAATAATTCGACGATTCATTAAATTCGTCCTTTCTGTTTTCATCATATCCTGGTTCGTCCTTAAGATTAAACACGGCTGACGTGGTGCTATAGGTCTGATTTATTGAATCCAAACTCTGACCTTGGTTCTGAGAAGCGGAAAGCAATTTAGCTCTTTCCTGACATTCCATAACATGTTGCTCAAGAACACTTAGTGCGCCGATGTCATCCTTATCGGCCAGTTTACTCTCCCGGAATACCTTAAGACAAATCGGACACGTTGTTTTCGCCTCGTCGGAAGCTCTCTTGTATGACCCAAACTTATTGGACGAACTTATGAGACTTTCATCCTGCCTACTCGCTGCTTCGTTTCTCATTTTCTCAGCAACATTGGCGCAAACCTTGCAGTCTGTTTTGTTTTCATTGTGCGAGCAACTTCTGTCTGCTTCGATAGCACTAAGTCGTCCCGAATGAAATGTAACGTGCTTCGATGTCGCGTCTGGTGATAATTCTGCATCCTGGTCGTTTTTGTTTAAATATTTGCCCACCCTGGCGCATATTGTACAACTTGGGTCCCCTTCGGGTATCTCAACTTTCAATTGTTCTTCTTCAGACAAACCTGAAAGATTTGCAATTGCTTCCCGTTTTTCAATACAAGCCGGTTTGTTGCATTCCTTAGAAACCTCCTCCTCCATTGCATTCCCTTCAGCCTCTGATCTTACTACGCTATTCGAGCTTTCAACCAACTCCACCTTAGCTTCTCTCTTATCTGATATCTTTTCGCTTTTTTGAGCTGCTTTCTTCAAAATATTGCTAGTTGCATATTTAAGAGTTTCCAACTCTTCAGGGAACGGTTCAATTGAATCGTACATTTCGCTGTCCATTTCAGCATGCGTAGCTGTTAGATTGAAGAAAGGTGTCTTGCTGCTATCTAGTGTCTCATTTGGAGTCAAATCACGATGGTACTCAAAAGAGTTCGCAATCTTTGATTCATTCGATTGAGTCGATAACTCAGAATCAATTGTCATTCCATCACTCCCGACATCTGGCGCTGGCGAAGCTGAGAAGTCTGAGTAAATTGCACTCGGGGATTCAGGGCTCATCAATTGCTGCTTCAGAGTACTGGTTGAATATTTAGACACTGGTTTCACCCCTGACTCGAAATCTGGAAGGTGAAATGAGTTCAAATTTATGCTACCTTCAACAGCTGTGGAAGGTTCTGTGTTGTACATATCTTTTGAATCTTTTCGGTACAAAACTTCAGGCTTGACGTCTTCGGAGACGCGAGGTGTCTGTTCGCTTTCATTTGGATCACGTGGCCCAGGACTTTCCAGATCATCAACTCTGGCTTCAGTTTCCTGTAAGTCATTTTCGGTATTAGGCGTTCGAATTGGTTTTCCATGTTTCATAGCACTTAATTTTTCTGCTGTTTCACCACCAGACTCAAAATTAGCCAAATTTTTGTCGACCATGTCCGAGCTTCCTTCCAGCATCGAGTTTGGACTTCTGCCTTCGGTTAGTTTCCATACAGGATCATTAGCCGAAGGCACTTGGTACGAGGGCGATAAATTGCTATCTAGCGCCGACGTATTAAATTGATCTACAGATCCGTTCGAAGTCACACCACTTCCCGACGCTACACTATTCGCACTAATGGGTCGAGACTTCGTTCCAGAACTTCTCGATGCGAATGTCTCTGCATCGCCTATTAAATTAGACTCTTCTGAAGCATTTTCTGAGTTTTCCCTGGATTCGGCCAGATTGAACTCAAATGGAATCGATTCTCCGCTGTCGATCTCTGCCGATGAGCTTCTATCGCTCACTTCTTGTGCAAAAGCGACTGGACTTTTTGGAGATGAATCGTCGTGTTTCTCCGACGTGTCGATTAGATTGATTGAAAGTGGACTCCCCGTTTCTGTTGTCTTTGCAGATGACATCGGAACGCTCAAATTGTCAATAGTCGCCAGTGCTTCAGGTCCTATTTCAGTCGCCAATGTAGAAACATCTCCGTTTCTAATTTGAATATCCTTCGATACCTCCTCATCTAGTGGTAGAAACGTTTCTTCCATAACTTCCTGTGTTGCGATGAAAGGTTTAATATAATCGTCTTGATTTTGCACAAATTTCTGAGGTGGTTCGCATCCAACATAGCATCCATTCATGATGGCGTATTCCATGAACGAATTCCAATACTGGTCTTTCATGAGAACAAAAGGGTTACCTACAATTATCAGCAGTGCTTGTGATCTGGTTATAGAAACGTTGAAGCGGCGGGGGTTTGACAGGAATCCCAGGTTGTGAAAAACATCGCTTTCAACTTTGCTTTCATCTGACCGGACAGTAGAAAGAATTATGACTTGCCTTTCTTGTCCTTGAAACTCTTCTACCGATCCAACTTTCATCTTTCCAAATTCAAACGTCGCCATGAACTGCCTCAATTTTTCTACCTGTTTTCTGTAAGGAGTTATGATTCCGATATCATAGCTTGGTACCATTTGGTCATCTAATATCAGTTTGACATATTTGACAACTTGGACAACTTCAGTAGTATTGAACCAAGACGGGCTATCATTCTCTCGCAAATCATTGCCTCTTACACCACAGAAAATGAGCGGCATCTCTTTATTTGGCAGATGCTGCCAATTAACGAAAGTATCAACCAATTTTCCATCAGCACACGCAATTAGTTCGTCGTTGTAGAATATACGACTCGGAATTGTTAGCAAAGTGAAATGTGACCTGTAATTATCTACAAGCTTCGTCATGACTTTCGGATTGTAGTTCCCCTCCTTCGCGAAAACAGACTCGTCTCTCGCGTATAGCTTTCGATTGGACAGCCGTGCCAGAAACGATTCTCCTAAACCGTACTCTTCGGCTTCGTGAGACCGCAGCACAGGTCCGAGTTGCATCGGATCTCCCGCCAAAATCACCATAGCTTCCGGGTTTCCAGCCGTTAGCACTAGAGGCACCATAGTCTCTGGTTCAGTCGCCTGCCCCGCCTCATCGACAAATACATGTGTGAAATGACTTGGCTTCAGCTCTAACGAGAAGAAATTTCCAGCTGTAGTACATGTGCAGACTACAATTCTGTACCTCACAATGGTTTCTAGCTCGTCCATGTCATTGCAGCAGTACTTGATGATGTCATCGGGAACCGAGTTAAGCGAACGGTTTGCTCCATTGAATCTCACAGCGTCATCCATTCCTACAATTCCCGATGAATTGATGCGCTGAACGATCAAATCCGCTGCACTGTTTGAAGGTGCACATGCAAGAATTCTCGACTCCGGTATGCAAACAAACACTTGGAGAATGCTCTCTACAACTGTGATCGTCTTCCCAGTTCCTGGAGGTC
Organism: Symsagittifera roscoffensis; assembly: GCF_963678635.1. NCBI lineage: Eukaryota > Metazoa > Xenacoelomorpha > Acoela > Convolutidae > Symsagittifera > Symsagittifera roscoffensis. The sequence continues at coordinate 90,298,919 of NC_087062.1, forward strand.
CAAACAGAATATACGGAATTGGGCGACATTCGGCCGCCAAAATCCTTCGGACAGCTGCTTGTTGTCTCTCATTTAAGTTGGGGTTGAAAAACTCCCTGCTTTGTCTGGGCGACTCACAAACACTTGTGTCTAAAGGTTGTGCTTTTCTATGTATCCGACCACTGTCTCTGCGCGTATTGTTTCGGATTCCACCATGAAGCAGAGGCATCACAGGCGCTGCAAACGGTACATTCACTTCATATCCATAACCGAATGCAGCCCTAGATGGCTTAACGACTCTAGGACGACTCTTCGATCCTGGAACATATAATGGCTGCTTTACCTCTAACCACTGAGGAAATAGCAACCACGTAGGAAAATTGGACGAGTAGTCTACAGCCAGATGCGCTTTCTTGAACGAATTTCTATTCGGTAGAAATTGAACGTCTACCTCGTAACCATCATACGATCTATGAAAAGCCTCATTGAATCTGAGAAAAATCGTAGACGCTGTCACTTTATGAATGTATGCTTCATTACACGGAGAGTTGAATCCATAGATGTCATTCGATTGTTTCATCAGAATACGGTCTCCAACGAGCAACGAAGGTCTACCTTCGGACAATCCAGGGACCTCAAGACAAAGAAATTCATTATCTGGCCTCATTTGCACATTGTTCAAGTCAAAAACTGCCATTTCAAGGTCACTTTCAACCTCTTCTATGTACAACAACGCATGGAACTTCGCCTGGTAGTTCTTTGCGCTCAATGGCATCAACAACTCAGGACATACAACAGACATGTCTCTTTTGTCCATAACTGCAGATTTAATTTGATCTGGCACAGGGTAATGATGAAACCTAACTGGAGTTCCAGCTTTGCTACTGTAAACTGGTTTTACTCCTGGCACGAAACTGCCTGTATTTCTTGACCTGTCCAGGGCATTTCCGTGACTTTTTCCACCGTGGCTTGTGGAGGCCATCAGGGACTTAGTGTCAAACATGAGCTCGTCCGGCGAAAAAACGGTGGAGCTCACTTTTCTGAGAGCCTGTCCATTTTCAAAACAAAACTTGCAGAATGTTTCATTACGACCCACGTCTTCTGAATTCAACACAACTTTCACAAACAATGGTTTTTCTTTCCGAATAATACACGGAAACAAACAATCAATAACTAGTTTGTCATCAATAAACAAAGAATAAGGTGTTCCCAAAGAAGCCAACGACACACTCAATAGCTTCGCCGTTTCTCTTTTCTCAGTTGAAACTGTAAAATATTGTATTTTTGTTGTGCCAACTGCTGCTTCCGAGAAAACCATAGATACTGGTTCAATTCTAATGCCCATATCTGTCAAAAGAGACTCCGTAAGACTTAGTCGCGAACTCTGCAAAGACATATCTTCGGAATTTTGAGACTCATCGATCAGCTCGACAATTACTGCTCTCCAATTGCTCCTAGGATGCATTTTGCTTTCGACACACGTCATTTTTACTTTGCTTCCTATAGTGATTTCACAGTTGGACTGATGCACAATCTCCTCTGGTATGAAAGCCTGTGAAAACAACGAAGAAATGGTAAAAAAACAAGGATAGCCGGTTACTGTGCAAGTATCACAGAATGTTCCGATCATGGTATTCGGAAAAACTAGGTTTAAAAAATATTTTTTTTCAAATTAGTGAAGTTTTTTTCTGCTCGGTGTGATAAAAGGATCTGACCTAAAAACAAAATTTAGGCATATTAGACAGTCATAGTAATGTAGGCAAATTGGACAACAATTTTTGTAGAAAAATTAGTAGAAAAACTTATTTTTTTTTCCAAAACTCCAAAAACAGTTTACTTGCTTAAAATAAGGTTTTAAGCTCAGGCCAAGCTGCAGTTAGCAAAAATGAGCAAAAAAGAAATGTCCAAAAACACCTTAAAACTAACGGGTCGGGTCCAGAAAGTTGTAATTTGAGTGGGTAATTATTGTGACCAATTAGCTTGCTTATTGTTCCGACCATTGAAAATGGAGATGAACTTTGTATTCGGGTGTGTTTTAGTTTTTTCTTTGTTTTTCACGCAAAATCAGCTACCACAAATAAGCATCAGACAATGTTGAGTGATAAATCATACTAAAGCCCTTTCAGTCGTGATTCGAACGACATTTAAAAATCAAGAAAAACCGGTTTGAAATTTTTTAATTTTGGTCTAATTTCGAGCTAAAAAAAATTCAGCAAATTTTTTTTTTCGTTTTTCTTGTCACTTTTTTTAAGTTCTATTTTTTCGTTCAGATCTTTGTTAATCATTTCCGAATTAATCATTTTCGAAGAAATGTGTCGATTATGCCTAATTCACAAATGTTTTATTACGCGTTCTTTCATCATTCCACGCACAAAAAACGGCACTAAATTGAGAAAAACACTTTTTGTAGCATTTTGTATGAATGTGATCGGAAAATGTTGGGCTACTTACCCAGCAATTGGACATCCTTGTTAAAATTTGCAATCAAATAAAATCAAGATTTTATTTATTCGATAATGGCACGTGAAAAAATTTAACATACAGGCTAAGCCTAACACTTGCGATACATCGCACTCAGCAGTTCAAGCTAGCGGATAGAAATAGAGACGAAACCACGGTGATATATTACAATAGGTGGTAGATGCAATTTCAATATCTGGATCGCTTTTTGTCGTACTTCGCAAATTATTTATAATTAATTTCAAAAGCAAAAGTTTTTTTTGGCAAAATTGTAAAATTTGAGTTTTTGAATAGCATTTCTTTTGGCATCGTAATGAATTTACAAAAAATATCTTAGTACTAGAACAGTTGGCTGAAAATGAAATGACTATATTATGCATATGAGTTCTCAAATTTAATACATGCACTACACTCAAAAGTACCACCTATTGTATTATATCACCAAACCACTAAGTCCAGTAAAGTATTTAGAAAAAATCTCGAAAAAACTCCATCTTTAATTGAATGTCTCGGAGGACGATCAATTTCGAGAAAACAAAAGGAGAAACATAAAGTGCAGCGTTAACAAAGGACTAATAAAAAATTTATCAATTTACCTTAATCGGTTAAATTTTTAGAGCCATAAAAGTGTCTAGAAATTTTGAGAGCCGAAAAAAATTAAATAATCCAAGAAGCTGTTAAGTCCTCCGAAGCAAACAAAACTAATATTTTGTCGCCCTTTAAACAACCAATTATGAGCCAGATGAGAAGAACATGCTATATCGGCTGATTTGCTTCAAAATTGGTTGCTTTAAAAACGAACACTTTAGAGCGAGAATACCCCTATCAAATCAAAAAACTATTTTAGCCTATTATAAGCCGGTTATAGCCTATTTTAGCCAAATATAAGCCTGTTCGCTCGCTTTGTTCGCGCAAAGGTTTTCAAAAAAATATATATCAATCGACCCATTACAAGATAGTTGTGGTACAAGATTTCGCGTGAAGAAAAAATTTAAAAAAGTAAAGCCACCCGAACTCAAAGCTCCTCCCTATTTTCAATGGTCGGAGCAAAAACTAAAACACGCCCTAACACGAAAACCATTTGTCCCCAATTTCTGGATTTCCTGATTGGTTCTCTTGAAATTTAATCTCATGTCTTATTTTTTAAAACAGAGGTGAAGCTGCACTTCGCAAAAATTAGCGAAACCCAGCTGAGGGAGCCCATGGGATAATAAAGAAGTCATGAAAAAACCTTGAACAGCAATAGCGTGTGAAAAGCGTAAAAATACACACGAATTTTCGGGTGTTTCAATTTTCTTTTTTTGTTGTTTTTTTCCACCAAATAAGGTAGAAAATAAAAAAAAAAGTTTGAATTTTTTGATTTTCTGTTTAATTTCGAGTGAGCGAACAGGCTTACAAAAGTTTATTTTAATCGCTTAAAAGCTTCCAATTGCTTAATTTAAGCGGTAAAAACTTAGTTTTTTTTCGACTTAAGTTAGTTTTTTTTGAGTGTTTTGGCGCCTTTTTAAAAACAAAAACGGAATTTCCAATTTGCTTATTTTACTACGACTGTCGAATATGCCTAAGCTCTAGTTTTTAATTTAGAGTCTTTTATAACACCACGCAGAAAAAAAACTACTACAATTTGAAAAAAAAAAAGTTTTTGTATTTTTTAAGACTTTGATCGAAACTTTCTGTGCTACTTGCACAGTAACCAACTACCCTCATTGCTGGTTGTATTTTCATTTTTCCATGCAGCACACATTAGCAAATATTTAGACAACTCGACAGAGAAATAATGATGTTTCACGCTACGAGCAGTCTTGTTACATGTCGAGTACGATAGGCAATCAACAAAGCGAGCGTGCCCAAAGTTCAAATGTTACAAAAAAAACTTTGTCACGTCCCAAAGCGCTATATGCTGTACCATTACCATAATAATTCATCTAATGTTTGTTTGACCAACCTGATTTTTGGTCAGAAATCCTCGTCTTTGGGTTTCTGAAACGATCGACTCACATTCGATGAGACGCAAAGCCTCCAGGTATGCAACCTTCTGATTTTTCGTAAACTCATCTGGCTTTCCACTAGACGTCACCCTAACCCAGTCACCTGGCATCAAGCTGTGAGTTTGATCAACGTTACGCGTTTCTACCAATTGTCCATTAGTTAATCTGATATTCTGCCCTCTGTCTTCGTAATGATCAATGCACGTTATAAACACAGTAGTACTCATAGTTACCTCATCTTCTTCTTTTACTACTCTCATCCTAACAAATTGGTAATTTTCGAAAAAGTCATCGCAGTACGCCGTGACAACAACCTTAGTTCCAATTTGGATATCCGTTGATCGCGAAGCACTGTTTCTGTCGAAATAGATGAAGTTTTCAAATATTCCGAAGTCATCGGTCAAGTGGCTGATTTTACCCGTGAAGTCTCTCTGAGGCAAACCGGAAAAAGTCAGCCGAGAGCGTTCTATGTATCGCTCCTTGAAAAAATCGCGTCTCTCTTTTAATAATTTTTCATTGTAGTATTTCTCGTATATACAATAGGCTGCAAAGAACATTTTCCTGAAAAAAAAATAACCTTTATAAAAATAACGAGATTAATAAAACAGTCCATAATAGACTAACTTTTTTTTTAATATGCTGATAATTTCTTCAAACGACTTCAAACTTTCTTCTAAGACGTTGAACATAGTTAAATCTTCGAGTTTCAATTCAATGTTTTGTTATAACAGGTGTTCAACGGCCAGTGCGTTTTCATTTATGATAACATCAGAAAAAAACTTACAATGACCAGCAGACTTTTTATTGTACTGGCAATTAACTTCAATGAATCGGAAAATAATTACTACGGCACGCTTATGAATAAAAAATTACTCTTTTTCAAACTATTATAATCTTTTATCGTTACTGATCACGCGGCCACAATGAACACCCCAAGCAGCTGCTCCTCGGCGCTAAAGATATTGTACAACTTGGGTCCCCTTCGGGTATCTCAACTTTCAATTGTTCTTCTTCAGACAAACCTGTAAGATTTGCAATTGCTTCCCGTTTTTCAATACAAGCCGGTTTGTTGCATTCCTTAGAAACCTCCTCCTCCATTGCATTCCCTTCAGCCTCTGATCTTACTACGCTATTCGAGCTTTCAACCAACTCCACCTTAGCTTCTCTCTTATCTGATATCTTTTCGCTTTTTTGAGCTGCTTTCTTCAAAATATTGCTAGTTGCTTATTTAAGAGTTTCCAACTCTTCAGGGAACGGTTCAATTGAATCGTACATTTCGCTGTCCATTTCAGCATGCGTAGCTGTTAGATTGAAGAAAGGTGTCTTGCTGCTATCTAGTGTCTCATTTGGAGTCAAACCACGATGGTACTCAAAAGAGTTCGCAATCTTTGATTCATTCGATTGAGTCGATAACTCAGAATCAATTGTCATTCCATCACTCCCGACATCTGGCGCTGGCGAAGCTGAGAAGTCTGAGTAAATTGCACTCGGGGATTCAGGGCTCATCAATTGCTGCTTCAGAGTACTGGTTGAATATTTAGACACTGGTTTCACCCCTGACTCGAAATCTGGAAGGTGAAATGAGTTCAAATTTATGCTACCTTCAACAGCTGTGGAAGGTTCTGTGTTGTACATATCTTTTGAATCTTTTCGGTACAAAACTTCAGGCTTGACGTCTTCGGAGACGCGAGGTGTCTGTTCGCTTTCATTTGGATCACGTGGCCCAGGACTTTCCAGATCATCAACTCTGGCTTCAGTTTCCTGTAAGTCATTTTCGGTATTAGGCGTTCGAATTGGTTTTCCATGTTTCATAGCACTTAATTTTTCTGCTGTTTCACCACCAGACTCAAAATTAGCCAAATTTTTGTCGACCATGTCCGAGCTTCCTTCCAGCATCGAGTTTGGACTTCTGCCTTCGGTTAGTTTCCATACAGGATCATTAGCCGAAGGCACTTGGTACGAGGGCGATAAATTGCTATCTAGCGCCGACGTATTAAATTGATCTACAGATCCGTTCGAAGTCACACCACTTCCCGACGCTACACTATTCGCACTAATGGGTCGAGACTTCGTTCCAGAACTTCTCGATGCGAATGTCTCTGCATCGCCTATTAAATTAGACTCTTCTGAAGCATTTTCTGAGTTTTCCCTGGATTCGGCCAGATTGAACTCAAATGGAATCGATTCTCCGCTGTCGATCTCTGCCGATGAGCTTCTATCGCTCACTTCTTGTGCAAAAGCGACTAGACTTTTTGGAGATGAATCGTCGTGTTTCTCCGACGTGTCGATTAGATTGATTGAAAGTGGACTCCCCGTTTCTGTTGTCTTTGCAGATGACATCGGAACGCTCAAATTGTCAATAGTCGCCAGTGCTTCAGGTCCTATTTCAGTCGCCAATGTAGAAACATCTCCGTTTCTAATTTGAATATCCTTCGATACCTCCTCATCTAGTGGTAGAAACGTTTCTTCCATAACTTCCTGTGTTGCGATGAAAGGTTTAATATAATCGTCTTGATTTTGCACAAATTTCTGAGGTGGTTCGCATCCAACATAGCATCCATTCATGATGGCGTATTCCATGAACGAATTCCAATACTGGTCTTTCATGAGAACAAAAGGGTTACCTACAATTATCAGCAGTGCTTGTGATCTGGTTATAGAAACGTTGAAGCGGCGGGGGTTTGACAGGAATCCCAGGTTGTGAAAAACATCGCTTTCAACTTTGCTTTCATCTGACCGGACAGTAGAAAGAATTATGACTTGCCTTTCTTGTCCTTGAAACTCTTCTACCGATCCAACTTTCATCTTTCCAAATTCAAACGTCGCCATGAACTGCCTCAATTTTTCTACCTGTTTTCTGTAAGGAGTTATGATTCCGATATCATAGCTTGGTACCATTTGGTCATCTAATATCAGTTTGACATATTTGACAACTTGGACAACTTCAGTAGTATTGAACCAAGACGGGCTATCATTCTCTCGCAAATCATTGCCTCTTACACCACAGAAAATGAGCGGCATCTCTTTATTTGGCAGATGCTGCCAATTAACGAAAGTATCAACCAATTTTCCATCAGCACACGCAATTAGTTCGTCGTTGTAGAATATACGACTCGGAATTGTTAGCAAAGTGAAATGTGACCTGTAATTATCTACAAGCTTCGTCATGACTTTCGGATTGTAGTTCCCCTCCTTCGCGAAAACAGACTCGTCTCTCGCGTATAGCTTTCGATTGGACAGCCGTGCCAGAAACGATTCTCCTAAACCGTACTCTTCGGCTTCGTGAGACCGCAGCACAGGTCCGAGTTGCATCGGATCTCCCGCCAAAATCACCATAGCTTCCGGGTTTCCAGCCGTTAGCACTAGAGGCACCATAGTCTCTGGTTCAGTCGCCTGCCCCGCCTCAACGACAAATACATGTGTGAAATGACTTGGCTTCAGCTCTAACGAGAAGAAATTTCCAGCTGTAGTACATGTGCAGACTACAATTCTGTACCTCACAATGGTTTCTAGCTCGTCCATGTCATTGCAGCAGTACTTGATGATGTCATCGGGAACCGAGTTAAGCGAACGGTTTGCTCCATTGAATCTCACAGCGTCATCCATTCCTACAATTCCCGATGAATTGATGCGCTGAACGATCAAATCCGCTGCACTGTTTGAAGGTGCACATGCAAGAATTCTCGACTCCGGTATGCAAACAAACACTTGGAGAATGCTCTCTACAACTGTGATCGTCTTCCCAGTTCCTGGAGGTCCAAACAGAATATACGGAATTGGGCGACATTCGGCCGCCAAAATCCTTCGGACAGCTGCTTGTTGTCTCTCATTTAAGTTGGGGTTGAAAAACTCCCTGCTTTGTCTGGGCGACTCACAAACACTTGTGTCTAAAGGTTGTGCTTTTCTATGTATCCGACCACTGTCTCTGCGCGTATTGTTTCGGATTCCACCATGAAGCAGAGGCATCACAGGCGCTGCAAACGGTACATTCACTTCATATCCATAACCGAATGCAGCCCTAGATGGCTTAACGACTCTAGGACGACTCTTCGATCCTGGAACATATAATGGCTGCTTTACCTCTAACCACTGAGGAAATAGCAACCACGTAGGAAAATTGGACGAGTAGTCTACAGCCAGATGCGCTTTCTTGAACGAATTTCTATTCGGTAGAAATTGAACGTCTACCTCGTAACCATCATACGATCTATGAAAAGCCTCATTGAATCTGAGAAAAATCGTAGACGCTGTCACTTTATGAATGTATGCTTCATTACACGGAGAGTTGAATCCATAGATGTCATTCGATTGTTTCATCAGAATACGGTCTCCAACGAGCAACGAAGGTCTACCTTCGGACAATCCAGGGACCTCAAGACAAAGAAATTCATTATCTGGCCTCATTTGCACATTGTTCAAGTCAAAAACTGCCATTTCAAGGTCACTTTCAACCTCTTCTATGTACAACAACGCATGGAACTTCGCCTGGTAGTTCTTTGCGCTCAATGGCATCAACAACTCAGGACATACAACAGACATGTCTCTTTTGTCCATAACTGCAGATTTAATTTGATCTGGCACAGGGTAATGATGAAACCTAACTGGAGTTCCAGCTTTGCTACTGTAAACTGGTTTTACTCCTGGCACGAAACTGCCTGTATTTCTTGACCTGTCCAGGGCATTTCCGTGACTTTTTCCACCGTGGCTTGTGGAGGCCATCAGGGACTTAGTGTCAAACATGAGCTCGTCCGGCGAAAAAACGGTGGAGCTCACTTTTCTGAGAGCCTGTCCATTTTCAAAACAAAACTTGCAGAATGTTTCATTACGACCCACGTCTTCTGAATTCAACACAACTTTCACAAACAATGGTTTTTCTTTCCGAATAATACACGGAAACAAACAATCAATAACTAGTTTGTCATCAATAAACAAAGAATAAGGTGTTCCCAAAGAAGCCAACGACACACTCAATAGCTTCGCCGTTTCTCTTTTCTCAGTTGAAACTGTAAAATATTGTATTTTTGTTGTGCCAACTGCTGCTTCCGAGAAAACCATAGATACTGGTTCAATTCTAATGCCCATATCTGTCAAAAGAGACTCCGTAAGACTTAGTCGCGAACTCTGCAAAGACATATCTTCGGAATTTTGAGACTCATCGATCAGCTCGACAATTACTGCTCTCCAATTGCTCCTAGGATGCATTTTGCTTTCGACACACGTCATTTTTACTTTGCTTCCTATAGTGATTTCACAGTTGGACTGATGCACAATCTCCTCTGGTATGAAAGCCTGTGAAAACAACGAAGAAATGGTAAAAAAACAAGGATAGCCGGTTACTGTGCAAGTATCACAGAATGTTCCGATCATGGTATTCGGAAAAACTAGGTTTAAAAAATATTTTTTTTCAAATTAGTGAAGTTTTTTTCTGCTCGGTGTGATAAAAGGATCTGACCTAAAAACAAAATTTAGGCATATTAGACAGTCATAGTAATGTAGGCAAATTGGACAACAATTTTTGTAGAAAAATTAGTAGAAAAACTTATTTTTTTTTCCAAAACTCCAGTTTACTTGCTTAAAATAAGGTTAGCAAAAATGAGCAAACAAGAAATGTCCAAAAACACATTAAAACTAACGGGTCGGGTCCTGAAAGTTGTAATTTGAGTGGGTAATTATTGTGACCAATTAGCTTGCTGATTGTTCCGACCATTGAAAATGGAGAGGAACTTTGTATTCGGGTGTGTTTTAGTTTTATCTTTTTGTTTTTCACGCAAAATCAGCTACCACAAATAAGCATCAGACAGGGTTGAGTGATAAATCATACTAAAGACCTTTCAGTCTTTTTAAAAATTTTAAAAATCAAGAAAAACCGGTTTGAAAATTTTAAATTTTGATCTAATTTCGAGCTAAAAAAAAAACCTTTTTTTTTCGTTTTTCTTGTCACTTTTTTATAAGTTCTTTTTTTTTCGTTTTTCTTGTCACTTTTTTATAAGTTCTTTTTTTTCGTTCAGATCTTTGTTAATCATTTCCGAATTAATCATTTTTTGTTGATTATGCCTAATTCACAAATGTTTTATTACGCGTTCTTTCATGATTCCACGCACAAAAAACGGCACTAAATTGAGAACGGCACTAAAAAAATTAAATAATCCAAGAAGCTGTTAAGTCCTCCGAAGCAAACAAAACTAACATTTTGTCGCCCTTTAAACAACCAATTATGAGCCAAATGAGACGAACATGCTATATCGGCTGATTTGCTTCAATTTTGGTTGTTTTAAAAACGAACACTTTAGAGCGAGAATACCCCTATCAAATCAAAAAACTATTTTAGCCTATTATAAGCCGGTTATAGCCTATTTTAGCCAAATATAAGCCTGTTCGCTCGCTTTGTTCGCGCAAAGGTTTTCAAAAAAATATATATCAATCGACCCATTATAAGATAGTTGTGGTACAAGATAAGGTTAGCAAAAATGAGCAAACAAGAAATGTCCAAAAACACATTAAAACTAACGGGTCGGGTCCTGAAAGTTGTAATTTGAGTGGGTAATTATTGTGACCAATTAGCTTGCTGATTCTTCCGACCATAGAAAATGGAGAGGAACTTTGTATTCGGGTGTGTTTTAGTTTTATCTTTTTGTTTTTCACGCAAAATCAGCTACCACAAATAAGCATCAGACAGGGTTGAGTGATAAATCATACTAAAGCCCTTTCAGTCTTTAAATTTAAAAATCAAGAAAAACCAGTTTGAAATTTTTAAATTTTGATCTAATTTCGAGCTAAAAAAACTCTGCAAATATTTTTTTTCGTTTTTCTTGTCACTTTTTTATAAGTTCTTTTTTTTTCGTTCAGATCTTTGTTAATCATTTCCGAATTAATCATTTTTTTGTCGATTATGCCTAATTCACAAATCTTTTATTACGCGTTCTTTCATCATTCCACGCACAAAAACGGCACTAAATTGAGAAAAACACTTTTTTGTAGCATTCTGTATGAATGTGATCGAAAATTCTGGGCTACTTACGCAGCAATTGGATATCCTTGTAAAAATTTGCAATCAAATAAATCAAGATTTTAATTTATTCGATAATGGCACGTGAAAAAATTTAACATACAGGCTAAGCCTAACACTTGCGATACATCGCACTCAGCAGTTCAAGCTAGCCGATAGAAATAGAGACGAAACCACGGTGATATATTACAATATGTGGTAGATGCAATTGCATAGCTGGATCGCTTTTTGTCGTACTTCGCACATTATTTAAAATTAATTTCAAAAGCAAAAGTTTTTTTTGGCAAAATTGTAAAATTTGAGCTTTTGAATAGCATTTCTTTTGGCATGGTAATGAATTTACAAAAAATATCTTAGTACTAGAACAGTTGGCTGAAAATAAAATGACTATATTATGCATATGAGTTCTCAAATTTAATACATGCACTACACTCAAAATTACCACCTATTGTAACATATCACCAAACCACTAAGACCAGTAAAGTATTTAGAAAAAATCTCGAAAAACTCCATCTTCAATTGAATGTCTTGAAGGACGATCAATTTCGAGAAAACAAGTGGAGAAACATAAAGTGCAGCGTTAACAAAGGACTAATAAAAAATTTATCAATTTACCTTATTCGGCTAAATTTTTAGAGCCATAAAAGTGTCTAGAAAATCTGTGAACCGAAAAAAAATTAAATAATACAAGAAGCTGTTAAGTCCTCCGAAGCAAACAAAACTAATATTTTGTCGCCCTTTAAACAACCAATTATGAGCCAAATGAGACGAACATGCTATATCGGCTGATTTGCTTCAATTTTGGTTGTTTTAAAAACGAACACTTTAGAGCGAGAATACCCCTATCAAATCAAAAAACTATTTTAGCCTATTATAAGCCGGTTATAGCCTATTTTAGCCAAATATAAGCCTGTTCGCTCGCTTTGTTCGCGCAAAGGTTTTCAAAAAAATATATATCAATCGACCCATTATAAGATAGTTGTGGTACAAGATAAGGTTAGCAAAAATGAGCAAACAAGAAATGTCCAAAAACACATTAAAACTAACGGGTCGGGTCCTGAAAGTTGTAATTTGAGTGGGTAATTATTGTGACCAATTAGCTTGCTGATTCTTCCGACCATTGAAAATGGAGAGGAACTTTGTATTCGGGTGTGTTTTAGTTTTATCTTTTTGTTTTTCACGCAAAATCAGCTACCACAAATAAGCATCAGACAGGGTTGAGTGATAAATCATACTAAAGCCCTTTCAGTCTTTTTAAAAATTTTAAAAATCAAGAAAATCCGGTTTGAAAATTTTAAATTTTGATCTAATTTCGAGCTAAAAAAAAACTTTTTTTTTCGTTTTTCTTGTCACTTTTTTATAAGTTCTTTTTTTTCCGTTTTTCTTGTCACTTTTTTATAAGTTCTTTTTTTTTCGTTCAGATCTTTGTTAATCATTTCCGAATTAATCATTTTTTGTCGATTATGCCTAATTCACAAATGTTTTATTACGCGTTCTTTCATCATTCCACGCACAAAAAACGGCACTAAATTGAGAAAAACACTTTTTTGTAGCATTTTGTATGAATGTGATCGAAAGTTCTGGGCTACTTACGCAGCAATTGGATATCCTTGTAAAAATTTGCAATCAAATAAATCAAGATTTTAATTTATTCGATAATGGCACGTGAAAAAATTTAACATACAGGCTAAGCCTAACACTTGCGATACATCGCACTCAGCAGTTCAAGCTAGCCGATAGAAATAGAGACGAAACCACGGTGATATATTACAATAGGTGGTAGATGCAATTGCATAGCTGGATCGCTTTTTGTCGTACTTCGCACATTATTTAAAATTAATTTCAAAAGCAAAAGTTTTTTTTGGCAAAATTGTAAAATTTGAGCTTTTGAATAGCATTTCTTTTGGCATGGTAATGAATTTACAAAAAATATCTTAGTACTAGAACAGTTGGCTGAAAATAAAATGACTATATTATGCATATGAGTTCTCAAATTTAATACATGCACTACACTCAAAATTACCACCTATTGTAACATATCACCAAACCACTAAGACCAGTAAAGTATTTAGAAAAAATCTCGAAAAACTCCATCTTCAATTGAATGTCTTGAAGGACGATCAATTTCGAGAAAACAAGTGGAGAAACATAAAGTGCAGCGTTAACAAAGGACTAATAAAAAATTTATCAATTTACCTTATTCGGCTAAATTTTTAGAGCCATAAAAGTGTCTAGAAAATCTGTGAACCGAAAAAAAATTAAATAATACAAGAAGCTGTTAAGTCCTCCGAAGCAAACAAAACTAATATTTTGTCGCCCTTTAAACAACCAATTATGAGCCAAATGAGACGAACATGCTATATCGGCTGATTTGCTTCAATTTTGGTTGTTTTAAAAACGAACACTTTAGAGCGAGAATACCCCTATCAAATCAAAAAACTATTTTAGCCTATTATAAGCCGGTTATAGCCTATTTTAGCCAAATATAAGCCTGTTCGCTCGCTTTGTTCGCGCAAAGGTTTTCAAAAAAATATATATCAATCGACCCATTATAAGATAGTTGTGGTACAAGATAAGGTTAGCAAAAATGAGCAAACAAGAAATGTCCAAAAACACATTAAAACTAACGGGTCGGGTCCTGAAAGTTGTAATTTGAGTGGGTAATTATTGTGACCAATTAGCTTGCTGATTCTTCCGACCATTGAAAATGGAGAGGAACTTTGTATTCGGGTGTGTTTTAGTTTTATCTTTTTGTTTTTCACGCAAAATCAGCTACCACAAATAAGCATCAGACAGGGTTGAGTGATAAATCATACTAAAGCCCTTTCAGTCTTTTTAAAAATTTTAAAAATCAAGAAAATCCGGTTTGAAAATTTTAAATTTTGATCTAATTTCGAGCTAAAAAAAAACTTTTTTTTTCGTTTTTCTTGTCACTTTTTTATAAGTTCTTTTTTTTCCGTTTTTCTTGTCACTTTTTTATAAGTTCTTTTTTTTTCGTTCAGATCTTTGTTAATCATTTCCGAATTAATCATTTTTTGTCGATTATGCCTAATTCACAAATGTTTTATTACGCGTTCTTTCATCATTCCACGCACAAAAAACGGCACTAAATTGAGAAAAACACTTTTTTGTAGCATTTTGTATGAATGTGATCGAAAGTTCTGGGCTACTTACGCAGCAATTGGATATCCTTGTAAAAATTTGCAATCAAATAAATCAAGATTTTAATTTATTCGATAATGGCACGTGAAAAAATTTAACATACAGGCTAAGCCTAACACTTGCGATACATCGCACTCAGCAGTTCAAGCTAGCCGATAGAAATAGAGACGAAACCACGGTGATATATTACAATAGGTGGTAGATGCAATTGCATAGCTGGATCGCTTTTTGTCGTACTTCGCACATTATTTAAAATTAATTTCAAAAGCAAAAGTTTTTTTTGGCAAAATTGTAAAATTTGAGCTTTTGAATAGCATTTCTTTTGGCATGGTAATGAATTTACAAAAAATATCTTAGTACTAGAACAGTTGGCTGAAAATAAAATGACTATATTATGCATATGAGTTCTCAAATTTAATACATGCACTACACTCAAAATTACCACCTATTGTAACATATCACCAAACCACTAAGACCAGTAAAGTATTTAGAAAAAATCTCGAAAAACTCCATCTTCAATTGAATGTCTTGAAGGACGATCAATTTCGAGAAAACAAGTGGAGAAACATAAAGTGCAGCGTTAACAAAGGACTAATAAAAAATTTATCAATTTACCTTATTCGGCTAAATTTTTAGAGCCATAAAAGTGTCTAGAAAATCTGTGAGCCGAAAAAAAATTAAATAATACAAGAAGCTGTTAAGTCCTCCGAAGCAAACAAAACTAATATTTTGTCGCCCTTTAAACAACCAATTATGAGCCAAATGAGACGAACATGCTATATCGGCTGATTTGCTTCAATTTTGGTTGTTTTAAAAACGAACACTTTAGAGCGAGAATACCCCTATCAAATCAAAAAACTATTTTAGCCTATTATAAGCCGGTTATAGCCTATTTTAGCCAAATATAAGCCTGTTCGCTCGCTTTGTTCGCGCAAAGGTTTTCAAAAAAATATATATCAATCGACCCATTACAAGATAGTTGTGGTACAAGATTTCGCGTGAAGAAAAATTTTAAAAAGTAAAACCACCTGAACTCAAAGCTCCTCCCTATTTTCAATGGTAGGAGCAAAAACTAAAACACGTACTACACGAAAAACATTTGTCCCCAATTTTTGGATTTCCTGATTGGTTCTCTTGAAAATTAATCTAATGTCTTACTTTTTAAAACAGAGGTGAAGCTGCACTTCGCAAAAATTAGCGAAACCCAGCTGAGGGCGCCCTTGGGATAATAAAGAAGTCTTGAAGAAACCTTGAACCGCAAAAGCGTGTGAAAAGCGTAAAAATACAGACGTGTGTTCGTATGCCGAGTAAAAGTCTATTGTTATTGATTCGACTGTTGAGAATTTTCGGGTGTTTTAATTGTCTTTTTTGTTGTTTTTTTCCACCAAATAAGGTAGAAAATAAAAAAAACGGTTTGAAAGTTTTGATTTTCTGTTTAATTTCGAGTGAGCGAACAGGCTTACAATAGTTTATTTTAATCGCTTAAAAGCTTCCAATTGCTTAATTTAAGCGGTAAAAACTTAGTTTTTTTCGACTAAAGTTAGTTTTTTTTGAGTATTTTGGCGCCTTTTTAAAAACAAAAACGGAATTTCCAATTTGCTTATTTTACTACGACTGTCGAATATGCTTAAGCTCTAGTTTTTCATTTAGAGTCTTTTATAACACCACGCAGAAAAAAAAAACGACTACAATTTGAAAAAAAAAACGTTTTTCAAGACTTTGATCGAAACTTTCTGTGCTACTTGCACAGTAACCAACTACCCTTATTGCTGGTTGTATTTTCATTTTTCCATGCAGCACACATTAGCAAATATTTAGACAACTCGACAGAGAAATAATGATGTTTCACGCTACGAGTAGTCTTGTTACATGTCGAGTACGATAAGCAATCAACAAAGCGAGCGTGCCCAAAGTTCAAATGCTACTAAAAAAACCTTGTCACGTCCCAAAGCGCAATCTGCTGTACCATTACCATAATAATTCATCTAATGTTTATTTGGCCAACCTGATTTTTGGTCAAAAATCCTCGTCTTTGGGTTTCTGAAACAATCGACTCACATTCGATTAGACGCAAAGCCTCCAGGTATTCAACCTTCTGATTTTTCGTAAACTCATCTGACTTTCCACTAGACGTCACCCTAACCCAGTCACCTGGCATCAAGCTGTGAGTTTGATCAACATTACGCGTTTCTACCAACTGTCCATTAGTTAATCTGATATTCTGCCCTCTGTCTTCGTAATGATCAATGCACGTTATAAACACAGTAGTACTCATAGTTACCTCCTCATCTTCCTTTACTACTCTCATCCTAACAAATTGGTAATTTTCGAAAAAGTCATCGCAGTACGCCGTGACAACAACCTTAGTTCCAACTTGGATATCCGTTGATCGCGAAGCACTGTTTCTGTCGAAATAGATGAAGTTTTCAAATATTCCGAAGTCATCGGTCAAGTGGCTGATTTTACCCGTGAAGTCTCTCTGAGGCAAATCGGAAAAAGTCAGCCGAGAGCGTTCTATGTATCGCTCCTTGAAAAAATTGCGTCTTTCTTTTAATAGTTTTTCATTGTAGTATTTCTCGTATATACAATAGGCTGCAAAGAACATTTTCCTGAAAAACAACCTTTATACAAATAATGAGATTAAAAAAACAGTCCATAATAGACTAACTTTGTTTTTTTTAATATGCTGATAATTTCTTCAAACGACTTCAAACTTTCTTCTAAGACGTTGAACATAGTTAAATCTTCGAGTTTCAATTCAATGTTTCGTTATAACAGGTGTTCAACGGCCCGTGCGTTTTCATTTATGATAACATCAAAAAAAAACTTACAATGACCAGCAGACTTTTTATTGTACTGGCAATTAACTTCAATGAATCAGAAAATAATTACTACTGCACGCTTATGAATTAAAAAATCACTCTTTTTCAAACTATTATAATCTTTTATAGTTACTGATCACTCGGCCACAATGAGCACTCCAAGCAGCTGCTCCTCGGCGCTAAAGATATCCCACAGCAGAGATAGCTCAGGCGAAGCTATAGTGAGTTTAGAAGGCCAACTGATGCAGCAGAAAGCCAAATATCACAAGTTCATCGAGTACTCAAAAAACGTACTTGCTGCTCTTCAAGCTCAACTGCAGAAAGATCGACAAGAAGTTGAAGGAGTTTTGGAAGCGCGAAATAAAGAAATCGATAAACTGAAGAAAGACAAGAATGTGATATTGAAGAAGTTGGCAGCAAAAAGTTACCAGAATGCACAGTTGAAACGCAAACTGATACGCTACCAAAGAGAAGAAGTTTTTTTTGAGAACAAGAAAAAAGAAATGCTTCGGAAGAAAACGACTTCAAGATCATCAAAGAAAAGAAAGCGAACTCCAGTTCTCGCGGTTCAAAAACTCAAAAAACTACGCTTCAAGTCGAAGACCAACGTCAGGCGACGCAAATTAAACGACGGACATCTTTTATCGCCAGAAATAGGCGATCTTGAAATCGACTATGCCAACCAAAAGGCTAACGAGTGGAAGATGAAAACTGCAGAACGACCCACCATTGTAACGAGCTTCAAGGGAGATAAACACCAAGCAACACTCTTTCCCGACAAAAATGATGTGAAATCAATAAGTTCAAGTAACGACGACAGCGAAACTTCACCCTCTGAGAAGGAAAACAGTATTATTAAACGAAAATTGGACAGATCACCTGACAGGAATTCATGCAGCAGACAATCATCGATAACTTCTAGTAAAAATTCACAGAGTACGTCCAGTCGCCAGTCATCATCAAATTCGGTAAATGAAGCTGAAGAGCTCAAGTCTGATTGTTCAGATGCTGAGTCAAATAACGACGAAGTGTTTGATAACCTCAAAGCAGGTCACGAATCGAAACTTCGTTTGGACAATCTGATAGATACTGTGGAGCAATTACGACCAATTGAAACGTCTTTTAAAAAGAACTCCCACACTATGTCTGAATCAGATACATCAACTGTCGTAATGCAAACAACTTCGGCAGAGTTGACTTCTAGGGTAGTAGAAGACAGGAATTCTAGTGAATTTTATTCGCATAGCTCGGAGGAAGACGATCAAGAAATCGAAACTGAATCTGATACTTATAACTCAGAGCCTGAAAAACAAATTCAGTCACAAAAAGAAAGTCAGAGTACCGTTACATCTAGTTCATCGGATTTTGAAAACATAAGTCTCCACGGGAAAGAAGAAGTGACCATTGAGGTTCAACCTGCAGATGATGAGCTCGACAGTTCATTGCTTGCAATCAACACTTTCCAGAAAAACGATCACTTGTCAAGCAGCTTTTTCGCAGACTCAGACAATGAGAAAAACGGAAACGAAAACGCCGATAAACAGATACAACGCAAAAGCACATTGAGACGGTCTTCAGCAATAAGAAAGAAAAGTACGAACAAATGAAGATGCTAGAAAGTTAACATCGTTTTCAAACTGATGAATAAACTGTTTTCTTTTTGTAATTGGACTAACAATATTAGATATAAGTTGTAATAATGAACACTTAAATTGCCACAGGAAACTGGGTTAGATTGCCAAGAGGTTTGAGACTAGTACAGACGTTTTTCTGAGGCTTTTGGCTGGGCCTGTAAAAGGCAAAAGACAATCTTGATCAGCAAACGTTTTAGTGACGAACCCTCCGCTCCGAGCGTATGCCCTATTTAGAGGCTTTTTCCTCCTGTTTTGAACTAGCTGGAAGGTTAAGTTCCCAAGACTAGTTGAATTGGCTTTTTATCTGGTTAAGACGGAAAATTACGGGGTCGGAGGGTTAAGAGAAGTCTTTACCGAACTTCTCCAAAGGCTCCGGGACCAAAATCAACTAGAGGGCACCTAAAAATAAATAAATCTCCGAGCGAAATAATTTCACAGTAATAACAGTCATCAATGTATGTATTCAGCATAGTAAACTTTAGAAAAAATTAGAATAATTGCGGCGGGCAGTTCTGTCTCGGGGCTTTTTATTGTTTGTTCGAAACGAATGTCATTTCATGTCTTTCTCTCCGCACTTTTGTGGGCGGTATACAAAAAAACACACACAATCGAGATCTTGATCTCTTATTGAGTAAAAACCTTCAAAATAACAAACTTTGTTATGGCACCAGTTGCTATAGTAGTACGCAATTTAGGATAAATTTAAGTTTTTCCTGGCAATTTCTAAACTGTCATTGCCGAAAATGAGCACAATGAGGCAGGCAAATCAAATTCCTTGATTTTTTTTCGGAATTGGAATCGAGAAATCTGACTAGGAATTGGAATCGGAGATGCTTCAATTCCGAGAACAGGAATTGGAATTGACTACAAACTTTTATCAGCCCAGCTCTGAAATAAAAGATTTTCGGTCTATCCGACTCAGGCGGCTCTCAAATAAAAAAATTTCAAATCGTACAAGCAATTGCAGCAAAAAATTCAATCTAGTGCAGTTCTCTTTAACAATATTCACCGGCTCTAACTTCACACTTACTAGCAGGTCTTGTAATTTCTCTTGCATGGTCGAAGACGAAAATATTTCTCTAACATAAATCTTCACTTTCGATATGACAACCCATTATGCGCATCAACTCCTCCTCGTCTTCTTCACTTTCAGTTTCTTCCTCAGCAAGATCACAAGACGAAACAAATTTCTAAACAACCAAATTAATAACATGGGCAAGACACGGAAAAATGTGCCAACCCAATATAGCTGAGGCAGCCTGTACATCTGCGCCACAACCTGTCGTGCATAGAGAATATTTATTAGTGAATGATACTACATATAAAAGTGAAATTTTGAGTTTGCGTAATTCAAGCTTCGTGTTAAATTGTTAGTGTCCAGGAACGACATGTGTTGCAACGGCATTTGATGAAAAAAGTGCATGGATTGTCGAGATTGAAGGTTGATTGAAGTTGCTGTTTAAGGAAATTGAAGAGTAGAGTCTTGGTTTATGAGACTGTAGTTGTAGAGTTGATGTCGACTTTTGCTAAAACACTATTGACGCTATGAATTGTTCTTTGGAAAAAGCTCCCAAGGGAACAAAATGTGCGGGCAAGAGGTACAGAAAAAACCATTCTCTGACTGGATCTGTTACCCCGTCTCGATTCACTAACAGTAACATAGTCATTTGTAACAGTCGCCTACTTCGGTCACATATGAGGCTTAAGAAAAATAGGCCCTATAACCATTGGCTCAAGAGTCAGGGACACTATCTTTTGTGTTTTTCTACCTCAAAACGGTCGGAGCCAATTCGGTTCACTTGCGACATGAGACTAGAACCCGTTACTGCTTAAAGGCCACTACCAAAATATCCCCCACTCTAGAAAAAAGAACGTCCCCATACTTAGGTCTCGAGATACCCAAAATACACGAACGCCGTTAAAAACAGGGTCGGAAGTTAAGTTAAGTTACTTTTTGTTAGACAGTGGAACTTTGATCCATTTCAGATGGATCAACCTAAAACTCGCCTTACCTCAACATAACAATCATAAAACACATTCGAGAAAATAAATTAGCTACTTACATAGCAGCACACTCGAGAATTAGAGGTTACAAAATTAGTAAGCAACTTGAGAATGATCGGGGAATAAAGTTTGATTCAATAAGTTCTAATCGAACAAGTTTTATCTCAAGAATGGAGTTTTGGTTCTGGACCATTGGGACACTTCGGTTGTCCACCTTTCCACCGAAGGTTCATATTGGTTCAGCTAGATTCTGATCTTCTTTTGTAATCACTGTCTCCTATATCAAGATAGGACAGCTCTACTCTCGTGGTCTTTATTATTATCTTGTAAATTGCGGATAGCAACTTCCCGCTGTTTTTCTGTCACTTTCCCGCAATTGTAAATTCGGTCGTTTTGATTTTGTATTTTTTTGTTTTCAGTTGTCGGGAGAAAACTGAGCATGACAGACTCCATTCGAATTTTTGAAAAATAAAACTTCATTCGAAAACCACGTATTTTTGCGTTCCTTAAGGTCAAACTTCCAGTTATGACCGACTGGCACATTTTCCCCGGACTCAAGATCGATGTCCTCATCGCGTGCTGCCGTCTGTCAGTGAATCCCCAGAAACCCGAGTACTCAAGATACAGTGCCAGTGGTCTTTTACAGAATTTTGCAGCAGACTTAAGTTTATCTACACCCCAAAATTCACGACCATAGAAAATTTTCACATTATCGCTATACAGCAATCAAAATCTGCACACACCTGCACCTGTGAATTTTCGCTTTTTAAGTTAGTAATTTAAAATTTCTTTTGTCCTATTCAATCAGGAAATTGTCATGCAGCATTTTGATTTATATCTTAGATATAACATATTAATAACAATATCTCATTTTTGATAAAATTTCTTTTTCGTGAACCTAGATTTCATCCAAGTTCACCCTCGAGCCCCCTTCCCTCTCAAGACTCAAGACTCTAGAATTGCCCTTTGAGCCACCTGCTCAGCTCGCGTTCTTCGCCCTCGAGGTACTAGACCCAGACGTATTTGACACTGCAAACTGTTTCAACAGTGCTTCTTCATCATCGGAGCTAATCAGGATCTCCTCCCAAGCCTTCAGCTGTTCATAGGATCGCATCCATTCCCTTTGCTCCTGCAATCTCTTCGCTTGATTGGGCAAACTCTCCACCCTCGACTCTCGGTTCCAACAGAAGGAATTGTGAAGACTCAGGCTCACGTTCTTTGCCAAGTCTTCCTCTAGTATCAACTCCCTCGCCTTGGTGTTGTTTCTGGACACCCTACCAACTCTTTTCCACCCCGTCGTGATCGCATTTCGATGGGTCAGCAGAGGTCTTTTGAAGGCCTCTGGTCCTAGTTCTGCCAGGAACTGTCGATATTCCTTCTGATATTTATTCATGTGATCTTTCGTCACCATGTACAGCCAGGACGTCAACGTCGCTCGAAACCACGGAAAGAACCTCATGCGGCTCCATACATGCCTGATTTCCTTTGGTATGGCGAATACCTTGCATGCAGTCTCAAACAACTCAAGTCTCCTGCTGTAATCTATCGCGTATATCGACTCCGCCGTCTTCGTTTCCCGATACTTCGTTACATTTTCTTCAATTCAGCTTAGGGCCAGCATCGTGCTCACCACCAAGAGCGTCACCTTTTGCCTGTGATCCGGTAATCCTATCGACCGAATTTCTTCCACATCCCATACCAGGCAGAGGTTTGCGTGATCCGGATACCACACGGTTTGTGCAAGACAGTGGCATGGGCATTCCCCATGTGTGATTTCAATACTCCTAAGGTTGCGCTCTCCCGAGGCTTCCAGGAGAGGTTCGAGCTCCATCATCTTCTCGTGTATCGTATCGTTCTCCTCCGTGTTTGGAGCACCATCCACCGGTTTTCCGATCACGTATTGTCTCTCGTGGTCACTTGTGTTCTCACATTCCAAACTCAAAAACTCTTCCCCCCAGATTTCACTCAAGTCATCCCTCTGCTCTCTCGGCACTGTTCCTCGGATTTTTCTCAACAACCTGTGTGAGTGATGCGACATCCGAGCCAACCTTACGCACTTGGGCACCGAGAAGGCTTTGTCTATCAATATCCTTTGGCTGAATCCTCCACCATCGCCATGTGCAGTGGGTAGTGGCTGCCGCACAGGTTGGCCATTACTGACCCCACTAAGGATTTCGCATTTAGAGGCAGACCATAGGCTTCGCTCATGGGAAATCCCATTTTCGCTTCAAGTCCAACGTTCCAGCTATTGATGTGTTTCTGGGTTACCTGCAACACCCCGGGCCATGACTCCACACTCAACGCGGTCACCAAGTGGTGTTCAGACTCTAGCCTCTCTAATGACTGCAGACTGCACATCCTTGAGAAGAATCCCAGAGTTGCTATGTTCACAGTGGTACTCGCGTAACACTCAGCCACTATCTGTACCTCACTCTTCTCCCTCTCCGTGATGTCTTCAAACAAAGTGACTAAATCTTCTTTTTGAAAGGATTGTATCCTAACGCAAGACCGTCCGTCACAGATGTGCTCTCCACTCCCACACGTCGAATCAAGGCAACTACCCGGCTCCATCTTCCTTGCCGACCCTAGCTTATTCGTCTTTTTGCCTGGCTCCTTCACCTGAGGTAAGATCAGTTTGTGCACTATACCCAATGTTGCTAGATCTTCATCTTCCGTCGGTGCTAACCTCACTCGCTCCGTGACTTCCTCGGCCAGGCTCGCGTGGGATGTGGGCACCAGGAGGACCTTAGCAATTTCCACACCACTCCCAGTTTCGTGATTAACATGCCATTCCCATTACCCATCTTCAGTTCAACTCTTTTACTTGAGCGCGGTACGCTTATCACCTCTGGCGTTTTCTCGAGAATCAAGCCCAAGCTCGGTCTCTCTCTCTCTCCACTGTCTATTTCCACTATTTTCTCTGTCCAGAACTTCAGTAGCTCCGCTACCTCGTAGTTCCTGTGAGCGCCTCCCGACTCTGAGTCCAAGAAGGGATTATACGCCATCCCCATCACTCAAGACACGTACTGATATTGGGTCTCGAGTACTTCCCTGACGAGGCCAAGTTACGGTGTACGTCGTGTTCCTCCTCGAACTTCTTGTTGTAAAATCTCCGTATCTCGTCTAGCTTTCTGTGGCTCTCTAGAGATTGTCTGGAACCATCCTCCTTTTCTATCCCAGTACTCTGGTATACGTTCAAGATGACTGCTGAGACTCTCCTTTCCACTGTCTTACTTCCGATCGCTTTTTGGTGACATGCTAGGATGGTAATATCAGTCATCATCGACATTATCCACCTCAAGAAACAGGTAGCATCTTTCCTCCTTGCCAGACTCAAGCCTGAGTTATCCCTAGCAATGTGTTGCATCAGTACTTGATACACCTCTAGATTTTTGCCTCCCAATTTCAACTTGTCGTACGAAGTCAGTGTCTCTAAATCTATTCCCACCAGGCTCCACGCGAACATCAGTTGTCCTGCGGTTCTGATGAAGGGATTCGCCATCAACGGCGATGCCGATGAGGAGGTCCTCATCGCTTCTTCAAAATGATCCCTCAACAAGTTCTGCCAAGTTCTCTTCTGTTGGCTCCCCAATTCTAGTTTGTTAATCTCAGCCTTCTGCTGGGTAGCCCAGTTGCGTCGCTTGCGTGACACTCCACTGTCGAGCTTCTTTAGGCAGTCTTCCAGTTCCTTCAGTGTCTCAAGGGCCACCCACCATGGCCGGGAGTTGTTCCTCGTTTTATTCCTCTCAAGAGGATCGCTCGTAACTTGCTTCCCAATGGTCTGGTGTTCCTTCGAGATCCAATTTTTTCCAATATCCACTTCCCATGTCTGTCCGCTCGTTGAACCTCTCTTCATGTTCGTCTTCTGGGGCCCGAAGTCTTCCTCAGATGTCGAGTTGGTGGAAACCTCCATTTTCTTTTCCATTTCGAGTGGTTTCCTGGGCTCAGCACTACTCTTGTAAGCCGCAGTCTTGCATCGCGCCAGGACCATGGGCGCCGTCTCTCTCAGGTTTTTCTCGGAGACCGCATCCGCCGAAGGACTACCCAATCCCTCTACCTCTCTCTTCCTCTTGCGAGATCTCACGTCTTTACTTGGGGGGCGTTGCCGTTATCATCACTGGTTCAACCTCTTTGTCTCCATCCAACCCTTCCAACTCTTGCATCCCCCCTGCTCGAGCCTTAAGGATATTAGTACTTTTAATTATATTACTAGTTTCAACCTTATCCCCCTTACACTTTCAATTATTTTATTGACAGTTTTTTGTTTCAGAGTAGAGCTGTCTTTACATTCGTCTTCTTTGGTCTTCCGTGAGGCCTTTCTCAACTCGACCATCTTGCTCAGCAGTTCTCCTCTAGCTTTCTCCTTCAGACCCGTCCCCATCAGGACAGGCTCTCCGAACTTCACCTCTGTGTCCCACAAATCGTCCTTGAAACCATCCAGTGTGACCTCGCCATCCACTTCTCGATTGAAATCGCTCAAGAATTCTCGCCAAGCGCCCTCATCCAGAGTGCCTAGGAACATATCCCTGTTTCCCTCGAATGTATTCTTCTCCCTTCCTTCTGCGCTCACGAGTATCACTCCCATATTAGAAGTCTCGCTCGTCAATGGCAACTCTAGATTCTTGCGGGGAGATGAGGTCAGAGGTGGCGTGGCAGTGTCTGCCCAATTTTCTCCGCTCAGATCCTTCAACAGTTCTTGAGTGGTGAATTCCTCCTCTGATGGCTTTGGCTCCGTTGTGTTTCCCACTTCCATATCCTCTCCTGCCTCGCTGAGAGTCTCGTCCATGCTTTCCTCTCCTGATTCGACTCTTCTTCTCTCAAGAATCCTCCTGAACCGATCTTCTACAGGGCCGCTCCTTTTATCTCCAGCGGTGACCACCGACAGGGGTGATGGTGACGTTGGATCCGCTTTCCTGTATTCCGTCAGAGCCACGTACAAGGGCCTGCTGCGTCCAGCTTTTTCCCCTCCTGTCTCATCTCCACCTGTTCCAGCCCGTAAGGTGCCCGGTATTTTCTCGTGGCAAATTTCATATCGTCTTTTAGAGCAATGTGTCCGTCTTCTACAATCGTCCTGCCATCGTTCCACACCGGTAACATATTCTCCAAACCCGCTCGATCAAGCGTTCTCAAGATCTCTCGTACCACGAATTTTGGAGGCGTTGGGCCTCTCATCTTCTTCGCTTGAGCCGTCCAGGAGTTTATTTTTATATCACAGGTGTGAAAATAGACCACTGCGGTGTAGCCGATGAATAGGGGATCCCAGCCATCGGTGAATTCCCTTTGCTGCCTCTCCGCCGCTGCTATCGCGAACAGGGATGGGACCACCAGGGAACTGTTCTTTCCCAGGGTCATTCTCCTGACCGTTGGGAACTCGGGAATGGTTGCTGGCAAGATTTCCTTCTCTAGTATTGCCTCTAGCTCCCTTTTCACCAACTCGAAGCTCTTCTTCCACGCGGGAATCCTCAAGACCTCTTGTCCACTCGCCGTCAGTGGATTAAAGTTCCAGAACTTGGGGTAAGATTCGATGGGGCCTTCGCGCTTACCTCCCATCCTACACTGCAGTTGTCCTCGGAAATTGTACACCATCAACTCTGGATCCTTCACTTTTCCGAAGAGCACCGTGTTGCTCATTTGCGCCCTCAGCACCTCTTGCTGACACCAATTGAGTGTCGTCCCATCCAGTATACTTATGAGGCTCAAGTGTGTCACGGAGTTGCGATAAGCTGTCACCAGATGATCTGGAAATGCGTATGTCACGGCCGGTCCATACATGCAGGTTACGACCTCCTCCAGCCCCCGGATTATCCCCATTGGGTCCGATCTCATTGCCAAGCACAGGTCTGTCAACAGAGGCATGCCCCCATTCACTTTCCTTCATTCATCTCTCGTCTTTGGATTCTTTTCCTCACCAGTCATGTGTCGGTTCTGCATCAGGAGGTACTCCACTAGCACCGTCTTTAGCCCTGCGGCACACTTATATGAATAGGTGTCAATGCTCGAGTGGGTTTTTCCCATCGACAGGGGCTCCCCATATTTCGTTAATCGATGAAATGACACCAGTTCACCATGGGTCAGGAGCACCAGTGCCAGATACCGTCAATCCGGAGTGTTTCCACACCCCGACTGAACATGTACGCTGGACCCATTTTGAATAGGTACCTCGGTTAAAACAGGTACAGTGCCAACAACAGGCTGATGGGCATGCTCAGAATTTCTTGTACAAAGGCTCCAAAGATGGTCTCCTTTGCACCAAACACTCCAGCCATGAACTCCTTTCCCCAACAAGGACTCAAGAACTCAAGAATCTCGTGATCCCTCCTCGTCTTCAGCTCGCCCTTTGCGTGCTCCCTCCAGAATCCTCCAATTGTGACCTCGTTGGCAGCTGTGACCAACCTGGTCACCTTCATTTCCCTTTTCTCGGTCACTTCCAGCTGCTCCTCAAGAAAACTCCAGATTTGCTTTACAAGAGGTGGGGCCTTCTCCTTCGTGTTCTCTGTAGCGTTTTCCAACCTTTGTGTCAGGAATGGCCACCTGCCTCTTTCTTGTGTCAGTCGATACACCATCGACTCCAGTTGCTTCGCTGTTGCGGCTACGTTCTTTCTTTCATTGCTCGGTCCTCTAGACTTACTGGTGCAGCTTGTGATAGTCAAGTCCATGCATCGAAACCACAGGCTGGCCGTCAGGTGATTTATTAATGGATGATCGTCCCCTATAACCGGACTGAAATTGAGTTGTCAGGCGAAGTTCGATATCTCCAGCAATAGAACCTCGTCCAATACAATGAGGATATCTGCTAACTCGTAGAAGCCCCTCAACGCGTGCGAAGCCTCAAGTTCGTCGGTTCCAACTCCCGATTTGGAGCTGCCATCAGGATCCGCCATCCATTCTCCTCGGCTATTAAGATCAAGACCGCATACACAAGTTGCAGAGCGGGAGGCACGTTCGCGTACCCGGGGAACGTCGTGAATACCACTCTTGTCTTGGAACCAAACCGCGAGGTAACGTTCTCCTGTACGTCATTCATCGCTGCAAATTACGTCTGGATAGCTTCCCAGATTCTCTTCGGCGCCGGCTCATCGCCCTTGAGCTGCTCAAGAAACCCAGTCGCATGCAAGTGGTCATTCATTCCCGCAAACAGTAGTAGCTCAGGCTCGCAAGGCATCTCTGATTTTATTGCTACCACCAGGGTTAACATTTGGTTCAGCTCAGCTGCTGGCAGTGAGTATATCAAAGTCTCCGGCCAAAACAACTTGGGAGACGTTCCCTCGAAATCCGATCCTGCTACGATGATCACCCTTGCAGCAGCTGGATCTGCTCTGTCGTAAACTGCCAAGGTGTTGGCCAATTGGGTGTTCCCGCAGGGTTTCCCGTATCTAGGGTCATCCGCCAACCTCGTTCCCTCATAAGCGGCATCTGGCAATTCCATCTCTTTTGGGTCCAATAGTTTGTCTACCACCCTCAACTGCGCTGGAGTTGCCAACCTGATCCTGGCAATGCTCGTTTGATGCTTGGGAGGCTCCACTATGAGTTCCGGACTCCCCAGCAACTTGAGAGGCCTATAATTGATAGATCTCATGACTGATTTTGTGGGAATCTCCGTCAGATCCGCCGTCTCCATTATTCTTGCTCATGAGAAATGCGTCTCGTGAGCCTTCAACCAGTCCACGCACTGGTGTCTACTCAAGTCTTCATGTGAAACTCGCTCGAGACCCAAAGCTTCCGCCAACTCTTGTCTGCATTCCAGGTCTTCCAAGTCCAGCTCTTTTACCTTCTCCAGATGTCTTGACCGACTGGTCTCCGTCGGTCTCTCCACCCTCTTGCTCTCCACCACTACCACCGAGGATACTACTAAACTCTGAGGTGTTGATGACGTTGCCTCCTCGGCCTCCATTGGTGCGGCACCTATTAATCTGGTCCGGCTGCTCCTCGAGCTGTCTCTAGAATCGGCCGTCGCTCCCAGGCGACTGGATAAAGTTCTTGAGTTTAAGAAAGGTGGATTTGGAGGTGACCCGAATGTGAATTGGGCCGTCTCCAGCAATTCTGCCTCCAACGCGCTTATGTGCCTTTGGAAGACATCATTCAACCATTCAATTGCCCTAGGCCTATCAAAGTGGATCCCGTCTGAGGATGCATCGTCGGGGAAAACAGATCGCTCCATCTGCTACGTTCAGTAATCAAACGGGAAGGACACTCCTTTGATGTAATTGCCTGATTATTTCGTTCAGTATTCGCACCTTCGTGTTCATTTTCATCGCGTGTTGGTCCGCCTTCATGTTGTAGGGAATGGTACACACCGTGAGAATGGCAGGATTCATTTGAATCCGCAATTCCTCAAGGATGCAGCTCATCTTGTCATGTAGCTTCATTACCTTCCTGGACTCCCCCCTGGACACGTCATTCGTCCCGATCATTAGAGTCACCGTGTACACTCTTGTCATCCCTAGCATCTCAAGTGTTGCCAACATCTGTGGCGTCGCAGCGCCAGCGAAACTCAAGATCCCCGTTTGCCAATGTGATTGAATCCGGGTCAGCACCCGTAGCAGGCTGTCCCCTATGATTAGGTGGACCGCACCTTCCGGTACACGTGGCTGAGTGAAGTATTCCACCCAAGCCGCGTCATGGAAGCAATCCCTTCTGATTCTTTGTGCCGTGCTCCAATCCATGTGATTGTGCCTGTGGTACCTGCCCTCCGTGTTCTTCTTGTAGCTTGAGATTACCACACTACTGATCGGTTGCTCCCTCCACGTCGGGGGTAGCTCCATTCTTGCTTGACTCTCACGATTCCTTAGTTGTAGCCTCTCATTCAATTCCTTCAGACGTGACGAGCTGCCGCTCACATGACTGCTGCTCGGGGTTGAACTCGGGGTATACCCAGGCAGTGCGACGTCCATCAATGGACGCATCGGTTGTGTCTCTAGGCCACGCAGGGAGGACGTTGACTCAGTTGATATCCACACCTCCAACCCCTCATTCATATGCTCCTGAGCCGCGCGGTCAAGGTTAAATCGTCCCTTCGATTTGGGAGCTTCGTCCACCTCCATACGCGACTCTGGTCTTGAGCCGGTAATCATTTGCTCCTTGGGCCTGGCTCCCTTTTGCATATCGAGCTCGCGTTGTCGTTGCTGGATTCTCTCAAGTTCCGACTTCAGCTGTTCACATTTCGCGGCATTCTCTCGCATCCTTTGCTCTTGTAGATGCTCGGCCTTCAGCATATCAAGTTCCCTCCGCGCTTGGTCCTTTTCGACGACCGCTTGACCTCTCTCCAGATTCGCCTGATCTCTCTCAAGCTTCGCTTGATCCCGGTCGAGGTTCGCTTTGATCCTCTCCCTCTGTGTCCTCTCAAGTTCTCTCTTCAGAGTACTGAGGTCCGGATACACTTCTCCCGTTTGTTGCGCTCGCGTCATCGATGGCATCTTACTCGCGCTCTGGCCCGCTGATCTTGCTGATGGTCTGATTGGTAGTGGGAACTCGCCTGCGCCATACTCGGTGTTGTTGCCCAAGCCAGGGTTCCTTGCCAAGTCGAATCCCCTTATTCCTCCATCCACATTCGAGGACTGCCATCTGGTTTGCTCTTGGTTGGATATTCCCTCAGTGGTGTAGCCGACCATCAAGACAGCTTCTGTTGCAGACTCCCTGCATTCACCCTGTTCTTCTAGCTGGAGGATGGCGTTCAGCATTACAGCCATCCTCTCATCCACCTGGGTATAATCCAGGTCCCTCAAGCGTCTGTATAATTCATCGAGCGTGGGCCTTTTCAGAGCCGATGGCATGGACTTCCAGAATCGATCTGCAGTTTCTATAATTTCTAGACGATCTTGAGTATTAACCAACTTGTGAATTACCGTATCGTACCGACTTGAGTATTATCGTACCAACTTGAGTGTTACCGTACCAACTTGAGTACTTGAGAAATATCTTTTAGCAAATATCTTTTGCAAGCGTTGATGATCACGAATTTGTTCAAGATCTTCTTTTTCTCTTTCACTTGAGTGTGGTTGGATTGTCGACTTTGTTTATCAAATCAATCTGAAAATAAAATTCATTTTAAGACTAAGAAGTCATGTTCCTAACCTAAAACTCCCCCTGCCATTATAGTTAAAACCTTATCCTTTTCATTCTACTAAAATATTTCAATTGGAAGTTTTCTAAGAGCATGCAGATTCATTTTATGTTTTAGCACCGTCATTTTTCTAAAATTCAATTGTCATGCCAATCGCGTTTTAAGATCCTTTTACCTGTGCCGTGCCCCAATACCCAACTTGAGATCCCTTCATACCCAACTCGAGACCCCAATGTACCCGACTTAGGCGATGCTCAAGTAGTATTTTTTGTGCAGATGTAGTACCATTATATCCGTTTCCGCGAAGACCACGTGTAGGATAGCGCATAATTCCCTTGGGCTCAACTTGTCCCTGTCTGGGTCATAGACCGGCATTGAGACCTCCGAAATCCTTCTTTCAATCATGAAGTCTCGTAGTCTTGTTAAAGCCAACATCACGTGTTCAGGATCGATCGTGTTCCTGTCATTGACCCTCGTCACTAGGAAGCACAGGTACTTGACTGGGACTTGCGCTACTGATGGGGGAAGCGCCGCCATTCCTCCCAGCCCAGGTCTCTGTCTGAATAGAAACTCCACGTTCTGGTATTCTCTCTGGAAGTCAGCCTCCAGTCTTGACTTGAAACTCATGTCCGCTGTGATACAGATCGCGCTAGTTCTGCTTGACAGGAAGAAGTCGCTATCCGTTATCAGGACGTTCTCCGAGTACTCATTAGGTATTTCAAATTTCGTTTTTAAATTCCGACCTATGGTAGGCTCTGGCTCTTCTTCATCCCGTTCCAATTCGCTCGTTTCTCTCACTTCCCTGAGTTTCTTTATCATCAAAATTTCAGTGTGGGTAAGTCCTATCCCCACTCCCCGGACAAAAATATTTATCGACGTCCCCGTCGATGATGCTGGGTCTGAATTATCTGGCGGAATGTCGATCGTCCTGTCTGTTGCCGTCCAGCCGAAGAGGGGGACCTCCGTTTTCTTGTGTTTTTTCGCTGACACGTCGACTTGTTGAATGCTTTGCCCTTCGCAGTTTTCGTTTTTGACATCGCGCATCCATTCTAGTATCCTCAAATTCGTATTCTCCCTCCTCTCTATCTCGCTCTGTTCCAAATCCGTCTCCAGCTCTGGTGTCGAGTAGTCTTCCTGTGGGTAGTGTTCATTATCATTGATGATTTGCCATTCATCATCAGCTGCCAGTTCGCCCACACTTAGTAGCTCTTTGCTTAGGTCATCGGGCTGTATCTTATCAATCAGGAAATCGTCTCCGTACCTGTTGTACCTCATGCCTGTCCGTTTGCGATTGCCACTCCTTGTCCCCGCTGGTATTGATAAGTCTGGTTCTGTCCACTTCGGCACCTCACCTTGCTCCGGATCGTTCCAGTCTTCTTCCACAAAAGATTCCGCTTCAGAGTCCACTTCTATTTTTTCATTGTCATCCAAACTCAAGTTCTCATTGCCAACATTTTTCTCTCTGGTGCCTTTTTCGTTCACTTCTTGTGCTGGCTCCACCAGTAGGTACTCAAGTCTCTCCATGTCCTTTGGTATACACCAGTCCTCTAGGGATGGGACATCAGGCTTCAGATTTTCATATTGTGCTGCTCGAGAACCGGGTAGAACCGTCCTTGTTGATGTACTTCCGTTATCATGAATGGTCCTCTCCATTTCTTGAGTAGTTTCTTTGTCCCTTTGGGTGGTATGGCATTCTGGAAGACCCACACGTACTGGCCCACCTCATATGGCTTCGCCTGTAATATCTTTTCATCATATTTCTTGCGCTGTCTCATTTGTGCTGGCGCAGTGTTCCTCCTGCGTAGCTTGTTTAGTTCCTGCTGTCTCCTGATCGCTTCTTTCACGTACGCTTGAGGCGACGTCCTCTTGCCTTCGTATTCCGGGTAAAAGAACGTCAGGGGCATTGCTCTCTCCCTGCCCGTCAGCATCATGAAAGGACTGATGCCCGTTGTTGAGTGTTGCGTACTGTTGTACGCCCCTACGACTTGCGGCAGTTATTTATCCCAGTCTGTCATGTATCTTGGGCAGTATACCCTCAGCATGTTCACCAACGTTCTATTGTGTCTCTCTACCAGCCCCTTGGTCTGAGGATGGTAAGTCGTTGATGGTGCTTGAGCAATGTGTGACCTCTTCATTAATTCCTTGGTCAAATTCCCCACAAAGGCCTTGCCGTTGTCTGACTGAAAAGTCATTGGACAACCATACCTCGATATCCAATGAGTTATCAGGTGGTCAAAAGTCTCCTCTGCCGAGGCTGTTTGACACGGCACCGCTTCTGCCAACTTTGTGAAGTGGTCTATTACAACCAGTATCTGGTTATACCCCGACTCCGTCATGCAGATCTTTTGATGGTCTATCTGCACCACTTCATTAAATTCTGAGCTTTCAACCGACTTGAGTGGGAATTTCATCTTGCTTGGGTCTTTTACTTGCAGGCATGCCAGGCATGCATTCACCCATCTCTCTCAAGCTTTCCTCAATCCTGGCCAATCAAACCTGTGAAGTATTCTTTATTGCACCTTGTATTTCCGCTGGTGCCCCATCTGATCGTGCGATCTGAATAACACCTCTGTCTGATACAATTGTGGTAATATGATGAGGTTGTGCTTGTGTAATATCTTCTCCTCATCTTTTCTCTTGCACGCTACCACCCCGTCCGCTGTGTGATAGAGTAAATCTTTCTTTCCTTTGTAGAACTGGCTCAAGATCTTGTAGCTGTCTTCTTCGAGTTCCCCTTTCTCCTTGGACCCCGTTCGGATCCATTTGGAGAGGTTACTTGTCATCTTGCCATTCTTTTGTGCTCTTATCAGGTCCGATAGCCTATATCTCGCCTTGACATGTTCCTTTAGTGCCATGACCTGTCCATTCATTTCCCCAGGGTTGTGGATGTCATCATTCAGCTTCACGCATATTATCCTCTTCACGATCTTCATATCATCTTCAGGCACCAGATTTGTTCTGACGTTTGAGTTGCATGATAGTTCCCTGAATGGTTTCCTCGAAACTGCAATTCGTTCAAGTTCTTCATCTCCTTGTACTTCTTGTACGTCCAAATTGTACATTCCTGAGGATGGATCTGTTTGTGATTCCCTGTCGCGGTGCCTAATTTTCTCTTCCGCCAATATCATGCATAGATTATCCTGATTGTCGCTGCTCTCATCCGAGTACTCATCCCATAGTTCACACTCCCCGGACACCCTTCCTCCGTAGACGTGGACCACTCCCCGGACTCTTGACCTAGTCCCAGGTATTCAGCTTCTTCCTTGAACGCCACTTTCTTTTTCCTAACCCGAGTCTGTTCAAGTATGTCGTCAGGGATTTTTTCAACCAGTGACTGCACAACTTCTTTCCCATCGGGGTTAGTCACCTTCGAGGTGTTTTTATCACTAACTATCTAACTCCTTCGCAGTATTGTGACCTCCGGTTCCTCCTTACCATTTTCTTGGATCACGGGTTTATCATCTGCTAGTTTCTCGAGTAACCTCATTAAGTCATCATCTATTTGTGCATCTCCCGTTTCTACCTGGTTAAGTTCATAGCCTTTTGCCTTAAGCGTCTCCCTCACAATCTTTGACTTGAGTATTATCCCTATCGGCATCCCTCGGTTCTTCTTCAAGATTGTTCTCTCCGGAGCTTCTTTTGGTAGTTCGGGGTGATCTTCTATTGGTTTGCCTGATTTGAGTAGCCATCTCGTGAGTGGAAGACTGTCGTACGTTTCCTTATCCATGAAGGGGAAGCCATCCTTGATTTCAGGTCTATCTGCCTCCCTCTATTCTTGTCTCTCGTAGAACTCCGTCTTCTTACTCAAGCTGTCGGCGTTTTGATGTTTGTCTCCTGTTCTATGCTCAATTATCATGTTGTACCCATCCAGGCGAACTATCCACCTCCCGATGTAACTTTGGTCCATTGAGTACGTCTTCAGCTAGCTTAGTGCCCTGTTGTCGACTCGCAGCTTGAATGGCTCGCTGTCTAGGTATGCTCTATATTTCTCGACAAAGGTAACCACCGCGAATATCTCTGCTTTCGGTGCCCCGTACTTCATTTCCGTGTCACTTAAGACTTTGCTCCCGTACGCTATTGGTCTCAAGACTGTTTTCCCGTTCCATTCTTGTTCCTGATGGAGAGTTCCAGAAATCGCTACTACCGACGCATCCGTGTCCAGCACGTACATCCCTTTCTCTGTTGGCATCCCTAGTACTGGTGCCTCGCACAACTCTTTCTTTATTCTCTGTAATGACTCTTCTGCCGCATTGTTCCATGTGAACTTCTTGCCCTTGTGTCTCATTAATTGTTGCATCGGGTATACCTTGTCCGCATAGCCTTTGATGAATTCTCTCTAGTAATTCGCAAAACCCATGAAGCTCATCAATTGGTGTTCCGTTTTTGGCGATTCCCAAGTTAGAACTGCTTCTACTGCATCTGGATCTGGTCTGATGCAGTGCCTGTCCGCCATTCTGCCCAAGTATTTTATTGAATCCTTGAGTATCTCGCACTTTGATGGTTTACACTTTAGCCCCGACCTCTTCATACACGCAAACACCTCGTCAAGTCTCTCAATGTGGTCTTCTAGTGTGGGCGACGCTATTACCACGTCATCCACATAACACATTACCAGATTGCCGTACTTCTTCGTCACACCTATCAGCGCGTGTGCCATCAACCGCTGAAATGAGGCGGTGGCATTGCAAAGACCAAACGGCATCCATTTCTATTGAAACAGACCCAATTCGCAGGCGAACCCTGTCTTGTCCCTGTCCTGCTTCCTGAGCGGTACCTGCCAGAAGGCCGAACCTAAATCAAGAGTCGTAAAAATTTTTGCATCACCTAACTTCGATAGGCTCTCATCAATCCTAGGTATGGGATATGCATCCTTCACCGTGACGGAGTTCAGGTATCGAAAGTCACAACAAAACCTCAATTGGTCGCCTTTCTTTTTGGCCATCACTACTCCACACGCCCACGGTGATTTGGATGGTTCTATCATACCATACTCTAGTAGCGTTTCGATCTCTTTTCTACACGCATCCGATTTGTGTGGGGTCATGCGCCTCGCCCCCTCCCTGTGCGGTACCGCATTCTCCTCTGGTTCTATTTCATGCCCAACAAAATTACAACACCCGATATCTGCCTCATGTCTCGAAAAAACTTCCTCGTTCCGCTCTAATACGTCCCTGATGGCTTCGAGCTGTTTGTCCGTTATCTTGCCTCTTAAATGTTCAATGTCCGGTAGGACCGGTTTGTCAATCTGCATTTCATCTAGTGTGGGCCGTTCCGGAAAATTCGAACAGCTCGATAGCCCCTCGTCTGTCTCTGACTTAGGTGATTTAACAAGACCTGATGAACCTTTTATTTTCTTCAATCGTCTCAAGATACAAATTTTGTCCCTATGATTGGGACAATCAACAACTTCATTTTGTTTTTGGTTTTCAGTCATTTCATATCGAGTTTTTTAGGGTAAAGCATATCCCAGCCTCCTACCCCTCTGTATCGTGATTGGTATGTCAAAAGTATTCAACAAGACACTGACGCAGAGACCGCTCTTCGTTATCGAGAAGGATCTTCCTAAAACAGCAGCACTTTGACTATTTGGATTTGGGATTATGCATACTAGCTTGTTGTCACTGAGTCCATTGTAATTTTTCATTCGCAAGCTTACGATCGCCGCTTCGTTCGCCTTCAGACTCACCCTCCTACCTCAGAATACCGGTGCTTTGTTCTCACTCGCCATTATTAAATTTACCGGTTTAATTGCGTACCTCCTATCTGGGTTCCGTATCCTGAACATTGCGTTGTTTAGATCAATCGTTACATCGAAGTTCCTGATGAAGTCTCTGCCTAAAATGAATTGGTGAGACTCATCTAGGTTTTCTACCACAAGAAAGCTTATCCACAGGTTGCGTTCCCCCAGATTTAGGGCTATTATTGGCGTTCTGCCCAACACCCGCAGCGCCCCTTTGTTTGCAGCTGACAACCGTATTCTCGAGTCTATCAAATCATTTTTGTTGAAGCCCATTCGCTCCCAAGTTTCGATTGGTATAACACTCAAGACCGCTCCCGTATCAATTAACCCACGTAACTGAGTCTTCTTGCCACTTATGCTGAGCACATGTGCTGATACACCTGCCTCTGTCCCGATGTGCATTGCATCTTCATCAAGCATGGCGCAGTTTCCAATTGATCTCACTTTCAACTCTTCTTTTCCTACGTAGATCTGCCCTAATAGATCTTCATCACATGTTATCATTGTTTTCGTATAGATGTTGATCCCATCTATATTTAGCGTCACCTCATGCGGACCATAAGCTTCTGTGTACCTGTTATCAACTCGGACTGACTTGCTACCCCCTCTTGTGAGTATTGCCCTCAATGCTCTAGAAGTAGTTTGTGGGCTTATACCACTCAAGTAATCTGCGTACACATCAATGTTCATTATTGTCTGTTCGCTGGGTTCGCTCAAGTTTCTCGTCACCTCATGGCCGCTCACGGTGATTATTGACATTATTCTGGCTCCGATCTTCGTTATGCCGAATGGCTTCCACGTCACCATTTTTACAGTGTTGCAGTTTCCACTTTTTGTCGACCCCGCTAAAGCCTCTGGTATTGTCTGCGATCAACCTAATGCCTCGTTGAATTTCTGTCTTTTGATATCTTGCTTTAGTCGTTGGTCTATTTCTTTCGCCGCCCGGTCCTGTTTCACATTATTGATAGCTTCTGCTGCCGCTTTCTCATAATTTATCTCTAGGGCGTTCCTGGCCGTGGCTTCTATTGCACTATTAACTTGCGTTACAGCTTTCACTGTTTTCGTTGGCATTTCCGCACTTGGTGTTTCTAAGTTTTTCGTTTCAAATTCACATTGTCTATTTCTCTGGTTCTGCACCGCTGCTAACGCCAACTTGTGTTTGGGACGACTCTGGTTCTTGACTGCCTCCCAGAACAACGGACAGTCCATCCTGAAGTGCTCCTCTTGGTTGCAGAAGAAGCATCTTGCACCTATTTTGATGATCAAGCCACTATAGAACTCGTGTTCCTCCATCTGGCTCATATCTTCCTCATCGGGTGCATATCCCAAACTCTTCATGCCCTGCCTGTATGTTGTGCAATCCACCACGTGATGATCAGCTGACCCTCAGTTTGCGCATGATCTACGTTGGTCCATGTCATCTCTGGGCTTGTACCATGACGACCTTTGTGGTTGATTCCCCCCTTGCGTATTCCTGTTATCTGAATACGAAAATTTCTTGGGTTTCATTAGCATGAACTCTCTTGACTTCTGTCTCATCTCTTCTGGAGTCGGTGCACTGTCTTTCGACAATGTATAGTATGTTGCTAACATTGTTCTCAAGTCATCACTCTTTACCCCATCAATGAACTTTGAGGCGATGATAAGTTCCTTCTATTGGTGGGCTCTTCCGGGTCACTTCTTTGTCTCAAGCTCTCAAGATCATCTAGGAACCTATCTATCGATTCATCGTCCCTTTGCCTTCTCTTTTCAAATCGCATCATTGCTTGATGACCCTTCATACTTGACCCATATCTATTTAACAATATCTCGAAGATTTTGTCCGCAGTGTCGCGTTCCTCTTCCTTCTTCGCAACCACGCATTTCAATGCCGCGCCTTCCAAGTTGCTGAGTATCGCTGTGCATGCTTGCCTCTCATCGTTCAAGTTGTCTTGTTCCAAGTGCAACCTCATGACTTCTACCCAAGTTCCAATGCATCCATCTGAATCATCCTTGAATTCTTTCGGTTTGTTGAAAGTTTTCCTGGATTTGTTGCTTCCTCTGTCACTCGAGTCGGTGTTCCTTGTGGCAAAGGCTTCTAGTGTTCATCATTTCCCAGGTGCTTGCCCATGTCATGACATCCCGTCCCACGTTGTTGTGAGTCGTGGAGTCCCCTGGACCACTCGTGTTTGCTGTTCCACTTTTCATAATCGCTTTGCTCCCCCCCCCCGGTGCTGTACTCGCGGCATTCCGGGTTAATGGTAACGGTGTTGACTGCCGTTTGTTCCGTTGTGGTTCCACAAAGTCAATTCTATTGCCATGCGTTCGCTCCGCTGCTGGCCTGTCCTGTGACGTTGAGTTCCTCAAGATGGCGTCTAATTTTGCCTGTATTGCACATAAACTCTCAGCATGGTCCCTACTCATTGTACCCATTCTCGTTTCCAAACTCCCCAACTGGCTATTCACTGCGTCATATCGTTGCTTCATTTCTTGCATGTCTTTTTTGATGTTCTTGTCTCACTCTCCATCAGTGGTATCTACCTTGTCCGACATCTGCTGAAGCCTTTCCTCTGTCGCTTTCGCTAGATTGAAATAGCTGTCCAGGTACTCATGTTTGTTGTATCT
The DNA here is from genome assembly GCF_963678635.1 of Symsagittifera roscoffensis. Classification (NCBI taxonomy): domain Eukaryota; kingdom Metazoa; phylum Xenacoelomorpha; order Acoela; family Convolutidae; genus Symsagittifera; species Symsagittifera roscoffensis. Next base: position 90,338,378 of record NC_087062.1, read on the forward strand.
TAATTCTTTCCTTATCACATCTCTATCCTCCTCGCTGTGCTTCAGTTTCTTTTCGATTTGATCTAGCTTTGCCATCAAGTCGCCTAGCTCAAGAGCAGTTGTTTCCTGGTCAGCTGTTGCCCTGTTGTTGGCTACTGTTCCTGGTCTAATCTGGTCTTCGTTTTGGTCGGTGTCTGTCATTTTCGTGGAAGCTGTTCCGAATTTTTTGCCTTTTTCGGCTTTCTGCTCTTCCGCTGCTGCGTCTCTCGACTTCATTCCGACCATTATCGCCATGCTTTCAGTAAAAGACGTTCTTTTTGCTTGAGAATCGTCCTTTACCGTTTCTGGCGTGTTGCCTTTTGTGTCTTCCACATTGTCTATCGGTGAGAACTCCCTGGACTTTGGATTTGGTTCTTCTGCATTCGGCATCGGTGTTGACTCCGTCGTCTTCTTTTCCACCTCATCCACACTCTGGTCCGGTGTCTCTAGGTCAATCTCGATGGCGGGTTCTGCTTGTTTCCCTTCCATGCCCTCTTTTTTTTGTTCTCCGTATTACACCTCGTGTTGACCATGCTGATTGAAAAGTTCTCATGATTTCTATTTACAATTGATCCTATGTACAATGTTTGTATTTACAAAATCCTATTCTAAAAGAAAACAAAAGAATTTTTGCTAATCAAAAGAAAAACTACTTTACTGTTCCTTTCAAGATTTTGTTAAAAGTCTACTAATTCGTGATCCTATAACTATCGTTTTCTAACTAGTCCTATTGCTTTTGATTCAATTAATTCGACCTGTCACAAGACCCTTTAGTACCGTCACTCCACCTCTTCGTGCTGTACCTATCTTTCTATCTACTGTCCCAAGACTATTCAGTGCTGTCCCAGTACTTTTTGTTAGTGTCCCAAGACCACTGTCCCAAGACCCTTGCCCTAAGACGACTGTCCCAAGACTACTGTCCCAAGACTAGTATCCCAAGACCACTGTCCTAAGACTACCGTCCCAAGACCCTTGCCCTAAGACTACTGTCCCAAGACTAGTGTTCTAAGACCACTGTCCCAAGACTACTGTATCAAGACTACTGTCCCAAGACTGCTGTCCCAAGACTACTGTCCCAAGACTACTGTCCCAAGACCAGTGTCCCAAGACTACTGTTCCAAGACCAGTGTCCCAAGACCAGTGTCCCAAGACCAGTGTCCCAAGACCACTGTCCCAAGACCGCTGTCCCAAGACTACTGTCCCAAGACCCTTGTCCTAAGACTACTGTCCCAAGACTAGTGTCCCAAGACCACTGTCCCAAGACTACTGTCCCAAGACTACTGTCCCAAGACTGCTGTCCTAAGACTACTGTCCCAAGACTACTGTCCAAAGACCAGTGTCCCAAGACCACCGTCCCAAGACTACTGTCCCAAGACCACTGTCCCAAGACCGCTGTCCCAAGACTACTGTCCCAAGACCCTTGTCCTAAGACTACTGTCCCAAGACTAGTGTCCCAAGACCACTGTCCCAAGACTACTGTCCCAAGACTACTGTCCCAAGACTGCTGTCCTAAGACTACTGTCCCAAGACTACTGTCCAAAGACCAGTGTCCCAAGACCACCGTCCCAAGACTACTGTCCCAAGACCAGTGTCCCAAGACCAGTGTCCCAAGACCAGTGTCCCAAGACCACTGTCCCAAGACCACTGTCCCAAGACCACTGTCCCAAGACCAGTGTCCTAAGACCACTGTCCCAAGACCAGTGTCCCAAGACCACTGTCCCAAGACCACTGCCCCGAGACCACTGTTCCAAGACCACTGTCCCAACACCACTGTCCCAAGACCACTGTCCCAAGTCCACTGTCCCAAGACCACTGTCCCAAGACCACTGTCCCAAGACTACTGTCCCGAGACCACTGTCCCAATACCACTATCCCAAGACTGCTGTCCAAAGACTACTGTCCCAGGACCAGTGTCCCAAGACTGTGTCGTACCAAGACTGCTCTGGCCCAAGACTGTCCCAAGACTGCACCGTCCCAAGACTGCACTGTCGCAAGACTGTCCCAAGACTGTACTGCTCCAAGACCTGTCACTAAGTGTCTGGATAGTAGGATCTCTTCTTTTTTGTTGTGGGGACTCTTGAACCACTGTACCGTGTACCACCACTTGAGCTGTAGTAAAAATTTTCCAAAATCCCTATCTTAATGGCCAAAATCCAAATACTGACCCCCCTGTATTTATCTCCCTCTCGTTGTTTCAGGCTATTTGAAACCCCAACTTCTTCGCAGGTATCTTGTGATCACCTGTTCGTTCAAATATCAACAACAAATATTCACCAAAACGTTAAAATTTAAACCGGAAAAATCGTAAAAACAGAGAGATGAACCCACCTAAAATTCAAAGCTGACTGACGTCAACTTTTGTCCGAAAAAATGTCTGGTACCCGATTGCCATGCGTTTTCCTCGACCCTGCTAGCGATCTTATGGGGTATCACAAAAAATGTCTATGTCCGTTCCCCCTACCAATCCGACCAGGGCACCTACCTTAACTCGATGTAAAATTTGGATATCCGCTTCTTATAACCAACGCGTGTAAGTATCTAATGTAACTAAATCGACGATGCCGAACATTTACTTACTCTAATGTGTCCCCCCTTTTTACAATTTACAACCGCCAACCTCTAACCTAACCAGCCCCCCTTCTAACCTCCCCCCTCTTTAGCCCCCCTCTTAAGCCAAAAAATCCCTTAAGCGCCGGGTGCTAAACCTCTCGAGAGAAAACCGTAGACCTGTTTCCAGGCCTGCTTGTGTAAAAACTTCCTCAAAACAATGGGGCTCCGCTTATCCATTTTTACACTTATTTCCTATAATGTAATGTGGATTTTAATGATACCCGTTTGCCCAACTTGAGAACACCCCTGTGCGTCCTCTTCTTGTTGTAGCGATCCCGTGCTGGTTGTCCCCTTGACGTGCACTGCACTTGACACCAGCACCACCTTCCCACTTGGCTGGTCACCTCTTCCAGTCAAGTTTCCTAGCGGTTCAGCTCAGTCCTTATGAACCACTTTCCCACCTTATTGAAGTCACTGGTTTAGATTGCTAGATTGATTGAAACGATCGGTCTTATAAAACAGTATGGGTATACTAATTAATTAATATAAAGGTTTGATCCAACTAATCTGGTATCAAAGTCACTGTCTTTTTTGTTTTATGGTTTTTGATCCTTTTTCTATACTTTTTTCTTGTTTTTGTCCCCCTAGTTACCCCCCCTTACTCGGTTTTCTAAGCCTCGTTCGGAGAGCGTACCAGGAAGTTTTCTCAAATTTTCTTAAAAAGCTATCACGGTACAACCGGAAGGTTTACACGTTCCCGCTGAACCGTACCACCGGTACTCTAGAATGGGCATGCTGCCCGGAGCTGTGTCAAGTGGGACCGACTCCGTAGTCATGATGTCGTAAAAACACCCAGGAGCACCTTAAAAACACTACGTAACAGTCGCCTACTTCGGTCACATATGAGGCTCAAGAAAAATAGGCCCCATAACCATTGGCTCAAGAGTCAGGGACACTATCTCTTGTGTTTTTCTACCTCAAAACGGTCGGAGCCAATTCGGTTCACTTGCGACATGAGACTAGAACCCGTTACAATTTAAAGGCCACTACACTACCAAAATATCCCCCCTCTCTAGAAATTAAGAACTGCCCCATACTTAGGTCTCGAGATACCCAAAATACACAAACGCCGTTAAAAACAAGGTCGGAACAATCCGTTAAGTTACTTTTTATTAGACAGTGGAACTTTGATCCATTTCAGATGGATCAACCTAAAACTCGCCTTACATCAACATAACAATCATAAAACACACTCGAGAAAATTAAATTAGGTACTTACATAGCAGCACACTCGAGAACTAGAGGTAACTAAATTAGTAAGCAACTTGAGAATGATCGGGGAAATAAGTTTGATTCAATAAGTTCTAATCGAACAAGTTTTATCTCAAGAATGGAGTTTTGGTTCTGGACCATTGGGACACTTCGGTTGTCCACCTCTCTACCGAAGGTTCACTCTGGTTCAGCTAGATTCCGATCTTCTTTTGTAATCACTGTCTCCTATATCAAGGACAACTCTCGTGGTTTTTATTATTATCTTGGAAATTGCGGATAGCAATTTCCCGCTGTTTTTCTGTCACTTTCCCGCAAATTAAATTCGGTCGTTCTGAATTTATTTTTTATGTTTTCAGTTGTCGCGAGAAAACTGAGCATGACAGGCTCCATTCGAATTTTTGAAAAATAAAACTTCATTTGAAAACCACGTATTTTTGCGTTCCTCACGGTCAAACTTCCAGTTATGACCGACTGGCACAATTATTATTGAAGTCGTAACAGTTATGTAACAGTTTGAAGAAGAGAAGACAATCAGTAAAAACAATTTGATAGCAAATAGGCAGTATGTTTAACATCACAAGACCGTCAGTATAATTAGTGGAACCAATTATCCACTTTACTGCCTTTTTCTAGAATTTTTCTAAATCACGTAGCTTTGATAAATTTGGGTACCGAATACAAGAGTTATAAAGTAAAATGGACCTCAACATGAAGCTTGGTTTGTACATTTGAAGCTTGGTTTTAACAGGTGAGTTGAAAGGAACATTACGCTTTAAATAATGAAAACACTTTGTGGTTTTACCAAGTTTCGCAGAAACATGGTGATTCCAAGACAAAGTAGGCGAGATATAAATACCCAAGTCTTTGATATAAACAACAGAGCATATTTCTGACCCGTTAAGATAAAGATTTAAAAAAAAAGCTATTGTTTGAAATGAATTTAGTTTTCTCTGGATGAAAATCAAGACAGTTTTGGGTTGCCGAGGTCTCTACCGAAACTAACTCAGACTGAAAATTGTCATGACTGTTGTCTCGATAAAGCAGTTTCAGGTCACCAGCAAATAAAGACGGTGAGGAATAGTTGACAACATCCGGGAGGTCATTGATATAAATAAGGAATAAAAATGGTCCTTGTGAACACCGCTAGAGATGTAACCTTTGTAAGATAGAATATTGTTAATATATACTCTTTGTAAGCGATTGGAAAGATAAGATGAAATTGAAATGATAACATTTTCAACAAAATCAAAAGAAGACAGCTTGTTCAGCAACTGTTTGTGTGACACAGAGTCAAAAGCCTTTTGAATGTCAAAATATACAGAACCGAATTTTCATTGTCATCAATACATTTGTAAATATTTTCAACATATTCCAACAATTGTGTAAACGTGCTGCGCTTTTCAACAAATCCATGCTGTCTACGAGCAAGTTTGTGTCGAACATTAGAATAAAGGAAATTAAAAAGCAGTTTTTCCAAGCAAAGCGATAAACGCGGTAAAATACTAATTCCACGATAAAAGAATAAAAGCATATCAGCAGGCAATAAACCAAAAAGCGCAATTTGCTTCTTCCAATTGATTGTTTTCTCCTGATCCACAGGACCCTGTATACTCGATCAATCCCAGACAAATTTTCAGCCGCTCGACGTGAAGGTAAAACCTAACGAGATTGTGTTAGGGTAACTTTCTGAGATGACTGGAATTTTTTCATTTGAATCGGAGTGTTGCCAAAGTCACTTCTAGAATTGGAATAAGTCAAAACTGACTGGAATTGGGTTTTTGGGAATTGGAATTGGGATTGGAATTGAAAACCTTGCAATGAGGGATGCTGTTGGTAGCCGGCCGTTGTGGTGTACCAGCCGTTTTTTGAAGAAATTTAGATTCACTTTTTAATGGTCTTCCCATTTATCAGAGTTTATGTCGTCAAATATGTGGTAGTCGTATGAGGAGGATAGTACAACGATACTATTAAGCAAAGTAGTCGCACTGTTCAAGTTTAAATTCCTCGTGTCAACGTTTTATGTATTGTTATTACATATGGTTGTTATTATGGTTTTAGTTCTCTAGTGGGTTAGATGGTCAAGAGGTTTGAGACTAGAATTCATGATTACTCCAAGATAATTGAGCTTTTTTATAAACCTAATTATGTTGCCGTCGTATTTAGGTATTTAGAGTAATTAAAAATTTTAATATGCCCTTCTGCGCGGAATTTCCATATTTCGGTTTTATTTGGCTGCACAGAAAGAGATTTGGCTACGCAGCGGTGCTTTAGTATTTATGAAATTTGTTTATGATTTTAAAGTCTCGACTACCTGTTACGAATTTTTGGGCCTTAAAATTGGGTTTGGCTCCGCAGTTTGTGAACATGCAGTCTAGATCAGTGTAAGACGTGATGCCATTTTGAAAGCGATCAATGAACACGCCCCGGAGATCCTTAGCTTTGTGAAGCTCTGCTACGAAGACAGCAGTTTCTTAATGATGGGGCCTCCACCATCAAATCAACAGAAGGATTTCAGCTAGGCGATCCCTTGTCTACGTTTGGCTTTTGTCTTGTCCTACTACATCCTGCTTTGCAGAACCTCTTGAGCAAGCTGAAAACTGGATAACTGGATGACGTTGCTTTTGCTGATGAATGGCGCTCCACTCTCCATGATCTTCTGAGTATCAAACAATTATGTGAGAAACTTGGTTTTCTTTTGAATGAGAAGAAATGCGAGGTGACAGCTTTTGGGAGCAGTAAAAAGGAGATAGAAAGAGCTTTTCGTGAGACATTTCCCACTATTCAAAGCGTTGATGCCGAAGACAGCACTATTCAGACCTGCCTTCCACTGTAACTTTATAACCCGTTGCCATGGAAATACAGGGTGGCGCTGGTATGTCTACTGCAATTTTCTAGGAAGAACTTGCAAGGCGAATAACAGTCTTAACAGGTGAGAAACTAGCTTTAAATTTCTCAAACAAAAGCTAGACCTAGCGATTCAGCGCGGGATTTCTGGATGCATCCTTGAGGCATTTAGTTGACACACTCCCTTCGCTTTACCGCTTCAACTGTAAACTGTGCGGTATATACGCTCTTTTTACGACCAAAATCAACTAGAGGGCACCTAAAAACAAATAAATCTCCGAGCGAAATTTTCACAGTAATAACATTCATCAATGTATGTATTCAGCATAGTAAACTTTAGAAAAAATAAGAATAATTGCGGTGGGCAGTTCCGTCTCGGGGCTTTTTATTGTTTGTTCAAAACGAATGTCATTTCAAGTCTTTATCTCCGCGCTTTTGTGGGCGGTATACAATATAACACACACAATCGAGATCTAGATCTCTTATTGAGTAAACACGTTCAATATAGCAAACTTTGTTTTGGCACCAGTTGCTATAGTAGTACGCAACTTAGGATAATTTTAAGTTTTTCCTTGCAATTTCTAAACTGTCATTGCCGAAAATGAGCACAATGAGGCAGGCAATTCATTTCCTTGATTTTTTTTGGAATTTGAATTGAGAAATCTGACTAGGAATTGGAATCGGAGTTGCTTCAATTGCGAGTACAGGAATTGGAATTGACTACAAATTTTTATCAGCTCGGCTCCTAAATAAAAGTTTTCGGTCTATCCGACTCAGGCGGCTCTCAAATAAAAAATTTTCAAATCGTACAAGCAATTGCAGCAAAAAATTCAATCTAGTGCAGTTCTCTTTAACAATATTCACCGGCTCTATCTTCACACCTAATAGCAGGTCTTGTAATTTCTCTTGCATGGTCGAAGACGAAAAAATTTCTCTAACATAAATCTTCACTTTCGATCTGACAACCCATTATGCGCATCAACTCCTCCTCGTCTTCTTCACTTTCAGTTTCTTCCTCAGCAAGATCACAAGACGAAACTAATTTCTAAACAACCAAATTAAAAACATGGGCAAGACACGGAAAATTGTGCCAACCCAATATAGCTGAGGCAGCCTGTACATCTGCGCCACAACCTGTCGTGCATAGAGAATATTTATTAGTGAAGGATACTACATATAAAAGTGAAATTTTGAGTTTGCTTAATTCAAGCTTTGAGTTAAATTGTTAATGTTCAGGAACGACATGTGTTGCAACGGCATTTGATGGTGTTGCAACGGCATTGAAAGGTCACCAGCAAATAAAGACGGTGAGGAATAGTTGACAACATCCGGGAGGTCATTGATATAAATAAGGAATAAAAATGGTCCTTGTGAACACCGCTAGAGATGTAACCTTTGTAAGATAGAATATTGTTAATATATACTCTTTGTAAGCGATTGGAAAGATAAGATGAAATTGAAATGATAACATTTTCAACAAAACCAAAAGAAGACAGCTTGTTCAGCAACTGTTTGTGTGACACAGAGTCAAAAGCCTTTTGAATGTCAAAATATACAGAACCGAATTTTCATTGTCATCAATACATTTGTAAATATTTTCAACATATTCCAACAATTGTGTAAACGTGCTGCGCTTTTCAACAAATCCATGCTGTCTACGAGCAAGTTTGTGTCGAACATTAGAATAAAGGAAATTAAAAAGCAGTTTTTCCAAGCAAAGCGATAAACGCGGTAAAATACTAATTCCACGATAAAAGAATAAAAGCATATCAGCAGGCAATAAACCAAAAAGCGCAATTTGCTTCTTCAAATTGATTGTTTTCTCCTGATCCACAGGACCCTGTATACTCGATCAATCCTAGACAAATGTTCAGCCGCTCGACGTGAAGGTAAAACCTAACGAGATTGTGTTAGGGTAACTTTCTGAGATGACTGGAATTTTTTCATTTGAATCGGAGTGTTGCCAAAGTCACTTCTAGAATTGGAATAAGTCAAAACTGACTGGAATTGGGTTTTTGGGAATTGGAATTGGGATTGGAATTGAAAACCTTGCAATGAGGGATGCTGTTGGTAGCCGGCCGTTGTGGTGTACCAGCCGTTTTTTGAAGAAATTTAGATTCACTTTTTAATGGTCTTCCCATTTATCAGAGTTTATGTCGTCAAATATGTGGTAGTCGTATGAGGAGGATAGTACAACGATACTATTAAGCAAAGTAGTCGCACTGTTTAAGTTTAAATTCCTCGTGTCAACGTTTTATGTATTGTTATTACATATGGTTGTTATTATGGTTTTAGTTCTCAAGTGGGTTAGATGGTCAAGAGGTTTGAGACTAGAATTCATGATTACTCCAAGATAATTGAGCTTTTTTATAAACCTAATTATGTTGCCGTCGTATTTAGGTATTTAGAGTAATTAAAAATTTTAATATGCCCTTCTGCGCGGAATTTCCATATTTCGGTTTTATTTGGCTGCACAGAAAGAGATTTGGCTACGCAGCGGTGCTTTAGTATTTATGAAATTTGTTTATGATTTTAAAGTCTCGACTACCTATTACGAATTTTTGGGCCTTAAAATTGGGTTTGGCTCCGCAGTTTGTGAACATGCAGTCTAGATCAGTGTAAGACGTGATGCCATTTTGAAAGCGATCAATGAACACGCCCCGGAGATCCTTAGCTTTGTGAAGCTCTGCTACGAAGACAGCAGTTTCTTAATGATGGGGCCTTCACCATCAAATCAACAGAAGGGTTTCAGCTAGGCGATCCCTTGTCTACGTTTGGCTTTTGTCTTGTCCTACTACATCCTGCTTTGCAGAACCTCTTGAGCAAGCTGAAAACTGGATAACTGGATGACGTTGCTTTTGCTGATGAATGGCGCTCCACTCTCCATGATCTTCTGAGTATCAAACAATTATGTGAGAAACTTGGTTTTCTTTTGAATGAGAAGAAATGCGAGGTGACAGCTTTTGGGAGCAGTAAAAAGGAGATAGAAAGAGCTTTTCGTGAGACATTTCCCACTATTCAAAGCGTTGATGCCGAAGACAGCACTATTCAGACCTGCCTTCCACTGTAACTTTATAACCCGTTGCCATGGAAATACAGGGTGGCGCTGGTATGTCTACTGCAGTTTTCTAGGAAGAACTTGCAAGGCGAATAACAGTCTTAACAGGTGAGAAACTAGCTTTAAATTTCTCAAACAAAAGCTAGACCTAGCGATTCAGCGCGGGATTTCTGGATGCATCCTTGAGGCATTTAGTTGACACACTCCCTTCGCTTTACCGCTTCAACTGTAAACTGTGCGGTATATACGCTCTTTTTACGACCAAAATCAACTAGAGGGCACCTAAAAACAAATAAATCTCCGAGCGAAATTTTCACAGTAATAACATTCATCAATGTATGTATTCAGCATAGTAAACTTTAGAAAAAATAAGAATAATTGCGGTGGGCAGTTCTGTCTCGGGGCTTTTTATTGTTTGTTCAAAACGAATGTCATTTCAAGTCTTTATCTCCGCGCTTTTGTGGGCGGTATACAATATAACACACACAATCGAGATCTAGATCTCTTATTGAGTAAACACGTCCAATATAGCAAACTTTGTTTTGGCACCAGTTGCTATAGTAGTACGCAACTTAGGATAATTTTAAGTTTTTCCTTGCAATTTCTAAACTGTCATTGCCGAAAATGAGCACAATGAGGCAGGCAATTCATTTCCTTGATTTTTTTTGGAATTTGAATTGAGAAATCTGACTAGGAATTGGAATCGGAGTTGCTTCAATTGCGAGTACAGGAATTGGAATTGACTACAAATTTTTATCAGCTCGGCTCCTAAATAAAAGTTTTCGGTCTATCCGACTCAGGCGGCTCTCAAATAAAAAATTTTCAAATCGTACAAGCAATTGCAGCAAAAAATTCAATCTAGTGCAGTTCTCTTTAACAATATTCACCGGCTCTATCTTCACACCTAATAGCAGGTCTTGTAATTTCTCTTGCATGGTCGAAGACGAAAACATTTCTCTAACATAAATCTTCACTTTCGATCTGACAACCCATTATGCGCATCAACTCCTCCTCGTCTTCTTCACTTTCAGTTTCTTCCTCAGCAAGATCACAAGACGAAACTAATTTCTAAACAACCAAATTAAAAACATGGGCAAGACACGGAAAATTGTGCCAAACCAATATAGCTGAGGCAGCCTGTACATCTGCGCCACAACTTGTCGTGCATAGAGAATATTTATTAGTGAATGATACCACATATAAAAGTGAAATTTTGAGTTTGCGTAATTCAAGCTTTGAGTTAAATTGTAAATGTTCAGGAACGACATGTGTTGCAACGGCATTTGATGAAGAAAGTGCATGGAATGTCGAGATTGAAGCAACAATCTACGCACTTTCTGAGATCGAGCGGCTGATCGAGTTCGAGCGGCTGATCGAGATCGAGCGGTTGAACCTTTGTCTGAAAATTGTCATGACAGTTGTCTCGATAAAGCAGTTTCAGGTCATCAGCAAATAAAGACGGTGAGGAATACTTGACAACATCCGGGAGGTCATTGATATAAATAAGGAATAAAAGTGGTCCTAAAATGCTTCCTTGTGGTACACCGCTAGAGATGTAACCTTTGTAAGATAGAATATTGTTAATATATACTCTTTGAAGGGGATTGGAAAGGTAAGATGAAATTAACATGATAAAATTTTCATCAAAACCAAAAGAAGACAGCTTGTTCAGCAACTGTTTGTGTGACACAGAGTCAAAAGCCTTTTGAATGTCAAAATATACAGAACCGAAATTTCATTGTCATCAATACATTTGTAATTATTTTCAACATATTCCAACAATTGCGTAAACGTGCTGCGCTTTTCAACAAGGCCATGCTGTCTACGAAAATGTTTGTGTCGAACATTAGCATAAATGAAATTAAAAAGCAGTTTTTCCAAGCAAAGCGATAAACGCGGTAAAATACTAATTCCACGATAAAAGCATAAAAGCATATCAGCAGGCAATAAACCAAAAAGCGCAATTTGCTTCTTCAAATTGATTGCTTTCTCCTGATCCACAGGACCGTGTATACTCGATCATTCCCAGACAAATGTTCAGCCGCTCAACGTGAAGGTAAAACCTAACGAGATTGTGTTAGGGTAACTTTCTGAGATGACTGGAATTTTTTCAATTGAATCGGAGTGTTGCCAAAGTCACTTCTAGAATTGGAAATAGTCAAAACTGACTGGAATTGGGTTTTTGGGAATTGGAATTGGGATTGGAATTGAAAACCGTACAAGCAAATTTAAATCGTACAAGCAATTGCAGCAAAAAATTCAATCTAGTTCAGTTCTCTTTAACAATCTTCACCGGCTCTATCTTCACACTTACAGGTCTTGTAATTTCTCTTGCATGGTCGAAGACGAAAATATTTCTCTAACATAAATCTTCACTTTCGGTATGACAACCCATTATGCGCATCAACTCCTCCTCGTCTTCTTCACTTTCAGTTTCTTCCTCAGCAAGATAACAAGACGAAACTAATTTCTAAACAACCAAATTAAAAACATGGGCAAGACACGGAAAATTGTGCCAAACCAATATAGCTGAGGCAGCCTGTACATCTGCGCCACAACTTGTCGTGCATAGAGAATATTTATTAGTGAATGATACCACATATAAAAGTGAAATTTTGAGTTTGCGTAATTCAAGCTTTGAGTTAAATTGTAAATGTTCAGGAACGACATGTGTTGCAACGGCATTTGATGAAGAAAGTGCATGGAATGTCGAGATTGAAGCAACAATCTACGCACTTTCTGAGATCGAGCGGCTGATCGAGATCGAGCGGCTGAACATTTGTCTGAAAATTGTCATGACAGTTGTCTCGATAAAGCATCTTCAGGTCATCAGCAAATAAAGACGGTGAGGAATACTTGACAACATCCGGGAGGTCATTGATATAAGTAAGGAATAAAAGTGGTCCTAAAATGCTTCCATGTGGTACACCGCTAGAGATGTAACCTTTGTAAGATAGAATATTGTTAATATATACTCTTTGTAAGCAATTTGAAAGGTAAGATGAAATTAACGTGATAAAATTTTCATCAAAATCAAAAGAAGACAGCTTGTTCAGCAACTGTTTGTGTGACACAGAGTCAAAAGCCTTTTGAATGTCAAAATATACAGAACCGAAATTTCATTGTCATCAATACATTTGTAAATATTTTCAACATATTCCAACAATTGCGTAAACGTGCTGCGCTTTTCAACAAGGCCATGCTGTCTACGAAAAATTTTGTGTCGAACATTAGCATAAATGAAATTAAAAAGCAGTTTTTCCAAGCAAAGCGATAAGCGCGGTAAAATACTAATTCCACGATAAAAGCATAAAAGCATATCAGCAGGCAATAAACCAAAAAGCGCAATTTGCTTCTTCAAATTGATTGCTTTCTCCTGATCCACAGGACCGTGTATACTCGATCATTCCCAGACAAATGTTCAGCCGCTCGAGGTGAAGGTAAAACCTAACGAGATTGTGTTAGGGTAATTTTCTGAGAGACTGGAATTTTTTCAATTGAATCGGAGTGTTGCCAAAGTCACTTCTAGAATTGGAAATAGTCAAAACTGACTGGAATTGGGTTTTTGGGAATTGGAATTGGGATGGGAATTGAAAACTGTACAAGCAAAATTAAATCGTACAAGCAATTGCAGCAAAAAATTCAATCTAGTTCAGTTCTCTTTAACAATCTTCACCGGCTCTATCTTCACACTTACTAGCAGGTCTTGTAATTTCTCTTGCATGGACGAAGACGAAAATAGTTCTCTAACTTAAGTCTTCACTTTCGATATGACAACCCATTATGCGCATCAACTCCTCTTCGTCTTCTTCACTTTCAGTTTCTTCCTCAGCAAGATCACAAGACGAAACTAATTTCTAAACAACCAAATTAAAAACATGGGCAAGACACGGAAAATTGTGCCAACCCAATATAGCTGAGGCAGAATCTACATCTGCGCCACAACCTGTCGTGCATAGAGAATATTTATTAGTGAATGATACTACATATAAAAGTGAAATTTTGAGTTTGCGTAATTCAAGCTTTGAGTTAAATTGTTAATGTTAAGGAACGACATGTGTTGCAACGGCATTTGATGAAGAAAGTGCATGGATTGTCGAGATTGAAGCGACAATCCATGCACTTTCTGAGATCGAGCGGCTGATCGAGATCGAGCGGCTGAACATTTGTCTGAAAATTGTCATGACAGTTGTCTCGATAAAGCATCTTCAGGTCATCAGCAAATAAAGACGGTGAGGAATACTTGACAACATCCGGGAGGTCATTGATATAAGTAAGGAATAAAAGTGGTCCTAAAATGCTTCCATGTGGTACACCGCTAGAGATGTAACCTTTGTAAGATAGAATATTGTTAATATATACTCTTTGTAAGCGATTGGAAAGATAAGATGAAATTAATCTGATAAAATTTTCCTCAAAACCAAAAGAAGACAGCTTGATCAGCAACTGTTTGTGTGACACAGAGTCAAAAGCCTTTTGAATGTCAAAATATACAGAACCGAAATTTCATTGTCATCAATACATTTGTAAATATTTTCAACATATTCCAACAATTGCGTAAACGTGCTGCGCTTTTCAACAAGGCCATGCTGTCTACGAAAAATTTTGTGTCGAACATTAGCATAAATGAAATTAAAAAGCAGTTTTTCCAAGCAAAGCGATAAGCGCGGTAAAATACTAATTCCACGATAAAAGCATAAAAGCATATCAGCAGGCAATAAACCAAAAAGCGCAATTTGCTTCTTCAAATTGATTGCTTTCTCCTGATCCACAGGACCGTGTATACTCGATCATTCCCAGACAAATGTTCAGCCGCTCGAGGTGAAGGTAAAACCTAACGAGATTGTGTTAGGGTAATTTTCTGAGAGACTGGAATTTTTTCAATTGAATCGGAGTGTTGCCAAAGTCACTTCTAGAATTGGAAATAGTCAAAACTGACTGGAATTGGGTTTTTGGGAATTGGAATTGGGATGGGAATTGAAAACTGTACAAGCAAAATTAAATCGTACAAGCAATTGCAGCAAAAAATTCAATCTAGTTCAGTTCTCTTTAACAATCTTCACCGGCTCTATCTTCACACTTACTAGCAGGTCTTGTAATTTCTCTTGCATGGACGAAGACGAAAATAGTTCTCTAACTTAAGTCTTCACTTTCGATATGACAACCCATTATGCGCATCAACTCCTCTTCGTCTTCTTCACTTTCAGTTTCTTCCTCAGCAAGATCACAAGACGAAACTAATTTCTAAACAACCAAATTAAAAACATGGGCAAGACACGGAAAATTGTGCCAACCCAATATAGCTGAGGCAGAATCTACATCTGCGCCACAACCTGTCGTGCATAGAGAATATTTATTAGTGAATGATACTACATATAAAAGTGAAATTTTGAGTTTGCGTAATTCAAGCTTTGAGTTAAATTGTTAATGTTAAGGAACGACATGTGTTGCAACGGCATTTGATGAAGAAAGTGCATGGATTGTCGAGATTGAAGCGACAATCCATGCACTTTCTGAGATCGAGCGGCTGATCGAGATCGAGCGGCTGAACATTTGTCTGAAAATTGTCATGACAGTTGTCTCGATAAAGCATCTTCAGGTCATCAGCAAATAAAGACGGTGAGGAATACTTGACAACATCCGGGAGGTCATTGATATAAGTAAGGAATAAAAGTGGTCCTAAAATGCTTCCATGTGGTACACCGCTAGAGATGTAACCTTTGTAAGATAGAATATTGTTAATATATACTCTTTGTAAGCGATTGGAAAGATAAGATGAAATTAATCTGATAAAATTTTCCTCAAAACCAAAAGAAGACAGCTTGATCAGCAACTGTTTGTGTGACACAGAGTCAAAAGCCTTTTGAATGTCAAAATATACAGAGCCGAAATTTTCATTGGCATCAATACATTTGTAAGTAATTTCAACATATTCCAAAAATTGTATAAACGTGCTGCGCTTTTCAACAAAGCCATGCTGTCTACGAGAAAGTTTGTGTCGAACATTAGAATAAATGAAATTAAAAAACAGTTTTTCCAAGCAAAGCGATAAGCGCGGTAAAATACTGATTCCACGATAAAAGCAAAAAGCATATCAGCAGGCAATAAACCAAAAAGCGCAATTTGCTTCTTCAAATTGATTGCTTCTTCAAATTGATTGCAGACAAATGTTCAGCCGCTCGACGTGAAGGTAAAACCTAACGAGATTGTGTTAGCGTAACCGTCTGAGATGACTGGAATTTTTTCGTTTGAATCGGAGTGTTGCCAAAGTCACTTCTAGTATTGGAATTAGTCAAAACTGACTGGAATTGGGTTTTTGGGAATTGGAATTGGGATTGGATTTGAAAACCTTGCAATGAGGGATGCTGTTGGTAGCCGGCCGTTGTGGTGTACCAGCCGTTTTTTGAAGAAATTTAGATTCACTTTTTAATGGTCTTCCCATTTATCAGAGTTTATGTCGTCAAATATGTGGTGGTCGTATGAGGAGGATAGTACAACGATACTATTAAGCAAAGTAGTTGCACTGGTTAAGTTTAATTTCCTCGTGTCAACGTTTTATGTCTTGTGTGTTTGTTGTTATTATGGTTTTAGTTCTCAAGTGGGTTAGATGGTCAAGAGGTTTGAGACTAGAATTCATGATTACTCCAAGATATTTGAGCTTTTTTATAAACCTAATTATGTTGCCGTCGTATTTAGGTATTTAGAGTAATTAAAAATTTTAATATGCCCTTCTCCGCGGAATTTCCATATTTCGGTTTTATTTGGCTGCACAGAAAGAGATTTGGCTAGGCAGCGGTGCTTTAGTATTTATGAAATTTGTTTATGATTTTAAAGTCTCGACTACCTATTACGAAGTTTTTGGCCTTAAAAATGGGTTTGGCTCCGCAGTTTGTGAACATGCAGTCTAGATCAATGTAAGACGTGATACCATTTTGAAAGCGATCAATGAACATGCCCCGGAGATCCTTAGCTTTGTGAAGCTCTGCTACGAAGACAGCAGTTTCTTGATGATGGGGCCTTCACCATCAAATCAACATAAGGGTTTCAGGTAGGCGATCCATTGGCTACGTTTGGCTTTTGTCTTGTCCTACTACATCCTGCTTTGCAGAACCTCTTGAGCAAGCTGAAAACTGGATACCTGGATGACGTTGCTTTTGCTGATGAATGGCGCTCCACTCTCCATGATCTTCTGAGTATCAAACAATTATGTGAGAAACTTGGTTTTCTTTTGAATGAGAAGAAATGCGAGGTGACAGCTTTTGGGAGCAGTAAAAAGGAGATAGAAAGAGCTTTTCGTGAGACATTTCCCACTATTCAATGCGTTGATGCCGAAGACAGCACACTTCTTGGGGCTGGTCGAGGCACTCGGTCGATTCGAGCAGAGTTAGTGGACAAACTTGCGAAACTCAAGACACTCCTGCAGCGAACGGCTTCTTTACCATGTCAAACCGCTTTCTTTCTCATTAAAAATTGTTTCTTTGTCCCTAAACTTTTGTGTGTCCTCCGCACTAGTCCTGCCTTTAGACACTCAGATTTACTCGACGAAATCGACACACTTGTACGCCTTGAACTTGAGAGAATATTCAACTGTATCATTTCCGATGTCTTTTTCAGTCAAATTTGCTTGCCCACGAACCAAAGAGGGTTTGGTCTTTCAATCACAAGCACTCTCAGCTCATCAGCCTTTTTTGCTTCTTTTGTTTCCACTGAAAATTTATGGTACTGCCTTGCTCCTGAGATAAGCAATCCTGGCCTTTTTAACGAAGCCGTCGACCACTGGGAGTCTCTCAGCAACCACCGATTTGAAGACTTAATCCCCCAGTGCGCTCAAAAATTTTGGACTAAACCTGTCTACGAACAACAATCCGAAAACATTTTGAGCAATTGTACCGACGAAAACTCACTTGCTCGTTATCACGGCTGCACGTCCTTCCTTCTCGTCCGCTGGGTCTGACTTTGTCCGATGATGAGTTCCGTATTTCAGCTGGTCTGCGTCTAGGAGCCCCAGTAACCGCACAACACATTTGCAAATGTGGCTATGTCGCAGCAAGAGATGGAAGACACGCACTTGTCTGCCCGAAGATCAAACACAGGTTCATCAGACACTCGAATGGCAACATGATCATTAAAGATTCTATAAAATCACTCGGCATCAGTTCCACACTAGAACCTATCGGGCTGCTACGCAAAGATGGACGCAGACAAGCTGGACACACACTAATGCCATGGCAGAGAGGATGGACCTTGGCATAAGAATTCACATGTATGAGTCGTTTGGCAAAATCTAATCTGCGAATGGGAGTTCTTCCGGGTGCCAATGCAGCTTCCGAGGCCGAAGTCCGCAAAAAAAAACCAGTATTCAGACCTGCCTTCCACTGTAACTTTATAACCCGTTGCCATGGAAATACAGGGTGGCGCTGGTAGGTCTACTGCAGTTTTCTAGGAAGAACTTGTAAGGCGAATAACAGTCTTAACAGGTGAGAAACTAGCTTTTAAATTTCTCAAACAAAAGCTAGACCTAGCGATTCAGCGCGGGATTTCTGGATGCATCCTTGAGGCATTTAGTTGACATCATCCCTTCGCTTTACTGCTTCAACTGTAAGCTGTGCGGTATATACGCTCTTTTTACGACCAAAATCAACTAGAGGGCACCTAAAAACAAAAAAAATCTCCGAGCGAAATAATTTCACAGTAATAACATTCATCAATGTATGTATTCAGCATAGTAAACTTTAGAAAAAATTAGAATAATTGGGGTGGGCAGTTCTGTCTCGGGGCTTTTTATTGTTTGTTCAAAACGAATGTCATTTCATGTCTTTATCTCCGCGCTTTTGTGGGCGGTATACAAAATAACACATTCACTCGAGATCTAGATCTCTTATTGAGTAAAAACGTTCAATATAGCAAACTTTGTTTTGGCACCAGTTGCTATAGTAGTACGCAATTTAGGATATTTTTAAGTTTTTCCTTGCAATTTCTAAACTGTCATTGCCGAAAATGAGCACAATGAGGCAGGCAATTCATTTCCTTGATTTTTTTTTCGGAATTGGAATTGAGAAATCTGACTAGGAATTGGAATCGGAGTTGCTTCAATTGCGAGTACAGGAATTGGAATTGACTACAAACTTTTATCAGCTCGGCTCCTAAATAAAAATTTTCGGTCTATCCGACTCAGGCGGCTCTCAAATAAAATAATTTCAAATCGTACAAGCAATTGCAGCAAAAAATTCAATCTAGTGCAGTTCTCTTTAACAATATTCACCGGCTCTATCTTCACACTTACTAGCAGGTCTTGTAATTTCTCTTGCATGGTCGACGACGAAAATATTTCTCTAACATAAATCTTCACTTTCGATATGACAACCCATTATGCGTATCAACTCCTCCTCGTCTTCTTCACTTTCAGTTTCTTCCTCAGCAAGATCACAAGACGAAACAAATTTCTAAACAACCAAATTAATAACATGGGCAAGACACGGAAAATTGTGCCAACCCAATATAGCTGAGGCAGCTGTACATCTGCGCCATAACCTGTCGTGCATAGAGAATTTTTTATTAGTGAATGATACTACATATAAAAGTGAAATTTTGAGTTTGCGTATTTCAAGCTTTGAGTTAAATTGTTAATGTTCACGAACGACATGTGTTGCAACGGCAGCTTGTTCAGAAAGTGCATGGATTGTCGAGAGCTTCTCGCATGACCTCATTGCTGGGAACTGATCCGTCTGTGAGGCGAGCCAGCAGCCCTCGGCTCTGTAGGTGATCGTTGGAGCCGGCGATTATCACCATTTGTGGATCCATACTGACGATTTTTTGTACGCTCATCGCCACGCCCACTGCCTGTCCCCAATCCAGCGTGGGAGTTGTTAGGAAAATCACATCGGGACAGAAGAGGGATCGAGGCGTGTAGAGATAATCCGAACTAGCCACTCTTAGATACTTGGCATTCTTGATGTCTAGGGGATCATATGCAGCAAACAGACTATCGCCCATCGGTATCTCCAGTCCTCTATACCTTTTGTCATCTCCTTCTACCGAGGTAGCTCTGGAGTATTCTCTCGAATATTCGCCCGGCAATTGGCCTGGCGGCTTAGAGAACTACCGAAATATCTTGTGGTGTTTATTATTGGGCCTGCTTTCCGTGGTGAACTTGCCACTCCGTTGAGGTGGTACCAACACTCTGGCCCTCCGACAGACAACCGTCAGGGATCGTCCTGAGGCAACCCATCGAGATCCACAAACCTGAGCGCATAGCGGAGCTGAACTGCTCTTGCTCCACCAATAGCCAGTACACGCCAGATATGGGACCACTCCCGTCCATCATTCTTCTGGCGTCTACTCGACTCGTCAACGTACTCATATTCAAGGTTGCTAGCATGTCAGCCTTGCATTGCCACCACGCGTTAGGAGCTGGACGGTTCCAGAGCAGAACGCTGGTTGGCTCAACTCTCTCTTCTGGTGTAGCAGTTGCCGATTAATTTCCTGCTGGAGCAGGGGCTATCGTGGGCAAAACACTCATGGAGGCCTGAGAACTCGTCTCATTATGTCTTCCCAACCAGCTCTCCAGTGATTGTCTTCGAGGAGGGGAAACCGTCCCCAGTCTTTCCCTTACGTCTGAACTAGGGACCACGGGAGCAGTAACACTCGCTTCGGATGTCAGGGGTCCCAGACGACTAGCGAGTGGCTCTGGCACGTTGCTCCTCACTCTGCTTCTGCCAGTCAAGCTGGTCTGTGCCAGGGTGTCAGTCTTCCTGAGTTCTACTTATATCTCCTCGATTCTCGTCTGAAAGGCGTCATTGAGCCATCGCCTTCCTTGCAGTGTATTGAAATGTATGCCATCTCTGGTGAGTGCGAGATGATCAGTCATGCTCAACGTGTTTTCCAAATCCATGAGGCGTAACGCACCTGGATTGCTCCTGATCAGATTACGAACATTTTCATTCCAACGGGTCACGTTGCCATTCATGAAGTCAGCCACCGGCGTGCCCACTTCCGGGTTCTGCGGAATTGTGCACAGCCCCGCAAGCCTCGGCTTATATTTCCCTTTCAGCTCATTCAATAAGCAGACAACCAGGGGTTCCCACCTGCTCTCTGGGGTAACAGGAGCCCTCAAGAGATCGTTGGTGCCCAACATCACTATCAAGGTATCCACCTGGTCCTCATTCTGAGACTCCATCATCTTGATGACCTGGACCACAGAGGCTCCTCCGTAAGATGCGACAATGGTCTGACCACTCACAAAGATCTCGTTCAGGTCCCTCACCAGGCTATCTCCTGCAATCAGATGACAATTTCCTGAAGGAATCGCTTGATCATTCACGGCCTGAATTGCTTAAAAAGCGATCCGTGCATTGGGAAGGGACAGTCCTACTCAGCGTCCGTCCGCTGGTCCTGCTAATTTTGTTCATTGCCGCTCTGGCTAGCTGATTGAACGATTCTTGGAATTGGGGAGCCATATAAGTATCCGAAGGGTCAGGTATCGTATTCTTATGACTTGAGGCAGATTGCGATGTCTGCGAAGGGGCGACGGGCTCCCTAGGGATACACGGCTAACGTGTCTTTGTCCTAGAAGATGCGTCCTTAGACCCATCTGATTTCATCGTCGCCAAGACTTCCGGTGAGATCTGGCCCACCTTTGCCCTATACAAATCCTTCAGATGCTTTATCTCTTCCTCTTTGAAGGTTTGGTCGTACTTTTCGGTTTGAAGGTTTGGTCGTACTTTGGTCCTCATTTGTAGTTCGTCGTACTTTTCCTTCCATTCATCCCGTTCTCTGGCCATCTCCTTGTATTCTTTGGCACGCAATTCTTGGCACGCAATTCTTGCCGGTCCTTTTCTTTCTTATCCAGGGTCCCAGTGGTCTCCGAAGTCTGGATTTCCATTTCGCTCATCCTGACTTTCTTCGATGGGGGAGATGCTGTAGGAGAAATCGTCGAATGCGAAAGGCCCGGCCCATCAAGTGAACGCTTAGCTGCAATGAGAGGCTGCATAGGCCGAACAGGTAGGGGGCATCTCTCCTAGTCGGTGATCACTCTGCTGACCTAGTCCTGGTTCACAAGCTAATTCGTGGCCCGAGAAGCGACTTGTCAATTCTTGCTCATGCATGTGCTCGGTATCCCGTTCAAACTTCCGGTTTAGAGCAATCAACGATCCAATCATGTTCTGTGTCGTTGACTAGGTCGATCTCTTGTGGCACCACCACTTCGTCCAGTCCCACTAGCGAGTCCATCATGTCGCTCGAAACTATCCTGTCTATTACAACATCCTCGCCATACGCATTGTACTTCTTCTTGCTTTTCCCTCTTTTGCTCTGGCGTGTATCCATGGTGAAGGGAAAGTCAGGCTGTACTCCTCTATCAACTTCAGTTTGTTCTGGGTGGTCCTATTCCTCTTCTCTTCGGCATTTGGGAAGAGTTTCGTCGTCCACCTACACTCGCTCGGTTATTTCCAGGTTCAGTGGCAGATCGCAATTATCTACCACCCCATTCCCGTCGTTTTGGTCGCGTGTGACTCTTTCATTCACCTCGCAGGCAGGGTCCACTATCAAATAGTCTTCTTCATGCATGACAGCTGGGATACATAGTCTTCTGATGAGGCATTGTGTGGCTTGTTGTTTTCGTAATGAGCCGCTCGTCTGGTACTCAATCGATAGAAATGACCTACTTGGTGTACTTCAGTTAATTCAAATGGACCACGTCATTTTTTCAGTAATTTTTTGGTTCCCTTTGGTGGAACTACTTCCTGGAACACCCAGACATAATCTCCAACCGAGTAGGCTTTTGCATCTACAGTCCTTTTATCGAATCTGCTTTTTTGTCTGATTTGCGCCTGTTGAGTGTTCCTCCTACATAAATCATTGAGGCCCTGCTGCCTTCTGATCAACTCACGCACGTACGTTTTCACGGCTGCTTTCTTTCCTTCGTACTCAGGGTAGAGGATGTTAATGGAAGAGCTTTCTGGTGGCCAGTTAGCATCATATGCGGACTTATTCCCGAGGTGGAATGTTCTGTGCTGTTATAAGCGCCCATCACTTGCGGCAAGCGTCTATCCCAGTCATCCATGTATCGTGAGCAATGAACTTCAACTGGGCCATTCGTTTGTGGGTGATAAGTGGTCGAGTGGGACTGTGCCACCTGTGACCTCTTCATTAACTCCTTCGAGAGATCACCCACGAATACTTTGCCATTTTCTGATTGGAATGTGATGGGGCAGTCGTGTCTCGCTATCCATATATTTATCAAGTGATTGCACGTTTCTTCCACTGATGCTGTCATGCAGGGTGCTGCCTCTGCGTGTTTCGTGAAATGATCAATCATTACCAGCACTTGATTGTAGCCGGTGGCTGTCATGTATATCTTCTGATGATCAATTCGCACTCCCTCGTTGAATCCTGGTGACTCTATTGACTGCAGTGGAAACCTCAATTTATCCAAATATCGTTCATTGCCGCTCTGGCTACCTGATTGAACGACTCTTGGAATTGGGGAACATATAGGGTCAAGTATCGTATTCCTATGACTTGAGGCAGATTGCGATGTCTGCGAAGGGGCGACGGGCTCCCAATGGATACACGGCTGCTGTGTCTTTGTCCTAGAAGATGCGTCCTTAGACCCATCTAATTTCATCGTCGCCAAGACTTTCGGTGAGATCTGGCCCACTTTTGCCCTATACAACTCCTTCAGATGCTTTATCTCTTCCTTTTGAAGGTCATTTGTAGATCGTCGTACTTTTCCTTCCATTCATCCCAATCTCTGGCCATCTCCTTGTATTCCTCCAACTTGGCACGCAATTCTTGCCAGTCCTTTTCTTTCTTATCCAGGGTCCCAATGGTCTCCGAAGGCTGGATTTCCATTTCGCTCATCCTGATATCTTCGGTGGGGGAGATGCTGTTGGAGAATGCGATAGGCCAGGCTCATTCGTCGAGTGCGATAGGCCCGGCTCATCACGTGAACGCTTAGCTCCAATGAGAGCTTGCATAGGCCGAACAGGTAGGGCATCTCTCCTAGTCGGTGATCCCTCTGCTGACCTAGTCCTGGTTCACGAGCTAAGTCGTGACCCGACATTTCCAGTCGCCGCCATCTCATTAGTCTGTTTTGGCCTCTCTCGGCGGTCCAGGAATCACGGAAGGACAGTATCAAGACCACTTCCGTGGGGCGGTTCCCATGGCCGTCTCTTCCCATTGCATTAAGTAGTGCGACGGTGAACATTGCCAACTCCTGGTCTTCTATTGCAAAATTGAAATCCACCAGGCGTTGTTATATCTCGTCTAGAGTCGTTCCTAGTCTCGCTGAGGTGAAAGCCATCAAGTCGTTCGAGTCACTCATCTTTTTTCGTGTATGTCTTGTCATACTCTTCTGCTTCTTCAAGATCTAAAAAAAACAGTCACGACTTAGAACTATCATTCCAAGCTGTTACCTTTCTGGGATAAGACATCATTCGCATCTTAAAAAAAAATCCATTGAAACTCTCTTTTAATCTCGATTTAAAAGTTAGCACCCAGCTGGATTGTCCACCTGCGATTTTGTCAAGATAGCACAACTGAGCGCTGTCACCTTTTGTACCTGGAGTGTTCCAGGCTTCCGTGACATGAACATCACAAAACACAACCTAACAAAATTGTAACACACAAGTCTCACACATCAGCACTATCACATAACAACCTAATCCCTAATAGTTAACCTAAAACTTAATCCTATTGCCTAAAAAACAAACCTAAAAAAGACTACTTAACATCTAATGTGGCTCTAGCATATGCTCTGATATTTTTTAAAAGTAATTAAACCTCTATGTCCGTTTCTGAAAAGATTACATGTACGAGGACATACAGCTATACAGCTCTCTCGGATGCAGTCTTCCCCTATTAGGGTCATAGACTGGTAAAGAGAGAGAGGTCACTCCTCTCTCGACCAGGAAATCCCTGAGTCGAGTTAAGGCCAGCACCAAGTTTTCGGGATTTACATGTTGCTTGTCAGTGGCCTCAGTTACAAGAAAACGCTAACGTTTCCCTGGTATGTGTGATGAGACAGGGGGCAGCGCTATCATCCCTCCCACACCAGGCCTCTGCTTCCACAAAAGCTCGATATTCTTATACTCTCTCTTAAAGTCGGCCGCTAGTGCTGTCTTAAAGCTTACATCCGCAGTTATTGCTAGTTTCGTGAGTTTTGAAATCGCTCCGTGACGACAACATTGTTTGAATAGTGGTTTGCTAGATCAAAATAAGATGCAAAAATTTGTCCGAATGGTGGTTTTTCAGAATTTTTGCCCTCCGTTTCCAGCTCTCCGGGTTCCCTCGCAAATTTTATTTTTTTAATCATCAGATTTTCGGTATGGGTGATTCCAATCCCCACACCCCGGACAAAAATATCCATAGACAACCCGTCGATCGCCCAAAGTCGAGCAAATTGATATTGGAATCTGGAACACGTAAAGGACCATCTGGAGCGAGCCAGTTGGACTCAATATTGTCGTGACTGATGTATTTGATGCTGTTTTGGTCGATCCCTTCAATCGTCAAGATGGTCTCTTCCGGGTCTGCTGACAGATCATGGAGCCATTCGAGTATTCGCAGACTTGTCAATTCTTGCTCATGCATTTTCTCGGTCTCCGATTCAAACTCCACTTCCGGTTTAGAGCAATCAACGATCCAATCCTGATCCAATTCTCCATGCTGGCAAATCATGGAGCCATTCGAGTATTCGTAGACTTGTCAATTCTTGCTCATGCATGTGCTCGGTCTCCGGTTCAACCTCCACTTCCGGTTTAGAGCAATCAACGATCCAATCCTGTTCTGTGTCGTTGACTAGGTCGATCTCTTGTGGCACCACCACTTCGTCCAGCCCCACTAGCGATTCCATCATGTCGCTCAAAACTATCCTGTCTATGACAAAATCCTCGCCATACGCAATGTACTTCTTCTCGCTTTTCCCTCTTTTTCTCTGGCGTGTATCCATGGTGAAGGGAAAGTCAGGATGTACTCCTTTATCAACTTCAGTTTGTTCTGGGCGGTCCTAGTCCTCTTCGGCATTGGAAAGAGTTTCGTCGTCCAACTACACTCGCTCGGTTATTTCCAGGTTCAGTGGCAGATCGCAATTATCTACCACCTCATTCCCGTCGTTTTGGTCGCGTTTGCCTCTTTCATTCACCTCGCAGGCAAAGTCCACTATCAAATAGTTTTCTTCATGCATGTCAGCTGGGATACACCAGTCTTCTAATGATGCATTGTGTGGCTTAATGTTTTCGTAATGAGCCGCTCGTCCGGTACTCAATCAATAAAATTGACCTACTTGGTGTACTTCAGTTATTTGGAATGGACCACGCCATTTTTCAGTAATTTTTTGGTTCCCTTTGGTGGAACTACTTCCTGGAACACCCAGACACAATCTCCAACCGAGTAAGGTTTTGCATCTACAGTCCTTTTATCAAATCTGCTTTTTTGTCTGATTTGCGCCTGTTGAGTGTGCCTCCTACATAAATCATTGAGGTCCTGCTGCCTTCTGATCAACTCACGCACGTACGTTTTCACGGCTGCTTTCTTTCCTTCGTACTCAGGGTAGAGAATGTTAATGGAAGAGCTTTCTCGTGGCCAGTTAGCATCATATGCGGACTTATTCCCGATGTGGAATGTTCTGTGCTGTTATAAGCGCCCATCACTTGCGGCAAGTATCTATCCCAGTCAACCATGTATCGTGAGCAATAAACTCTCAGCATGGTAACCAAAGTGCAATTTTGCCTTTCAACTGGGCCATTCGTTTGTGGGTGAAAAGTGGTCGAGTGGGACTGTGCCACCTGTGACCTCTTCATTAACTCCTTCGAGAGATCACCCACGAATACTTTGCCATTGTCTGATTGGAATCTGATGGGGCAGCCGTGTCTCGCTATCCATATATTTATCAAGTGATTGCACGTTTCTTCCACTGATGCTGTCATGCAGGGTGCTGCCTCTGCGTGTTTCGTGAAATGATCAATCATTACCAGCACTTGATTGTAGCCGGTGGCTGTCATGTATATCTTCTGATGATCAATTCGCACTCCCTCGTTGAATCCTGATCACTCTATCGACTGCAGTGGAAACCTCAATTTATCCAAATATCTTTCATTGCCGCTCTGGCTAGCTGATTGAACGACTCTTGGAATTGGGGAACATATAGGTATCCGAAGGGTCAGGTATCGTATTCCTATGACTTGAGGCAGATTGCGATGTCTGCGAAGGGGCGACGGGCTCCCAATGGATACACGGCTGCTGTGTCTTTTTCCTAGAAGATGCGTCCTTAGACCCATCTAATTTCATCGTCGCCGAGACTTCCGGTGAGATCTGGCCCACCTTTGCCCTATACAACTCCTTCAGATGCTTTATCTCTTCCTTTTGAAGGTCATTTGTAGATCGTCGTACTTTTCCTTCCATTCATCCCAATCTCTGGCCATCTCCTTGTATTCCGCCAACTTGGCACGCAATTCTTGCCAGTCCTTTTCTTTCTTATCCAGGGCCCCAATGGTCTCCGAAGTCTGGATTTCCAATTCGCTCATCCTGATATCTTCGGTGGGGGAGATGCTGTTGGAGAATTCGTCGAATGCGATAGGCCCGGCTCATCACGTGAACGCTTAGCTCCAATGAGAGGTTGCATAGGCCGAACAGGTAGGGCATCTCTCCTAGTCGGTGATCCCTCTGCTGACCTAGTCCTGGTTCACGAGCTAAGTCGTGATCCGACTTTTCCAGTCGCCGCCATCTCATTAGTCTGTTTTGGCCTCTCTCGGCGGTCCCGGAATCACGGAAGGACAGTATCAAGACCACTTCCGTGGGGCGGTTCCCACGGCCTTCTCTTCCCATTGCATTAAGGAGTGCGACGGTGAACATTGCCAACTCCTGGTCTTCTATTGCAAAATTGAAATCCACCAGGCGTTGGTATATCTCTTCTAGAGTCGTTCCTAGTCTCGCTGAGGTGAAAGCCATCAAGTCGTTCGTGTCACTCATCTTTCTTCTTGTATGTCTTGTCATACTCTTCTGCTTCTTCAGGATCTAAAAAAAACAGTCACGACTTAGAACTATCATTCCAAGCTGTTACCTTTCTGGGATAAGACATCATTCGCATCTTTAAAAAAAATCCATTGAAACTCTCTTTTAATCTCGATTTAAAAGTTAGCACCCAGCTGGATCGTCCGCCTGCGATCTTGTCAAGATAGCACAACTGAGCGCTGTCACCTTTTGTACCTGGAGTGACATGAACATCACAAAACACAACCTAACAAAAACGTAACACACAAATCTCACACATCAACACTATCAGATAACAACCTAATCCCTAATAGTTAACCTAAAACTTAATCCTATTGCCTAAAAAGCAAACCTAAAATAGACTACTTAACACCTAATGTGGCTCTAGCATATGCTCTCATAACTTTTTTAAACGTAAGTAGACCTCTATGTCCGTTTCTGAAAAAATTACAAGTACGAGGACATACAGCTCTCTCGGATGCAGTCTTCCCCTATTAGGGTCATAGACTGGTAAAGAGAGAGAGGTCACTTCTCTCTCGACCAGGAAATCCCTGAGTCGAGTTAAGGCCAGCACCAAGTTTTCGGGATTTCCATGTTGCTTGTCAGTGGCCTCAGTTACAAGAAAACACTATTATTTCCCTGGTATCTGTGATGAGACAGGGGGCAGCGCTATCATCCCTCCCACACCAGGCCTCTGCTTCCACAAAAACTCGATATTCTTATACTCTCTCTTAAAGTCGGCCGCTAGTGCTGTCTTAAAGCTTACACCCGCAGTTATTGCTAGTTTCGTGAGTTTTGAAATCGCTGTCCGTGACGACGACATTGTTTGAATAGTGGTTTGGTAGATCAAAATGAGATCCAAAAATTTGTCCGAATGGTGGTTTTTCAGAATTTTTGCCCTCCGTTTCCAGCTCTCCGGTTTCCCTCGCCGATTTTGTTTTTTTAATCATCAGATTTTCGGTGTGGGTGATTCCAACCCCCACTCCCCGGACAAAAATATCCATCGACAACCCGTCGATCGCCCAAAGTCGAGCAAATTGATATTGGAATCTGGAACACGTAAAGGACCATCTGGAGCGACCCAGTTGGACTCAATATTGTCGTGACTGATGTATTTGATGCTGTTTTGGTCGATCCCTTGAATCGTCAAGATGGTCTCTTCCGGGTCTGCTGGCAAATCATGGAGCCATTCGAGTATTCGTAGACTTGTCAATTCTTGCTCATGCATGTGCTCGGTCTCCGGTTCAACCTCCACTTCCGGTTTAGAGCAATCAACGATCCAATCCTGTTCTGTGTCGTTGACTAGGTCGATCTCTTGTGGCACCACCACTTCGTCCAGCCCCACTAGCGATTCCATCATGTCGCTCAAAACTATCCTGTCTATGACAAAATCCTCGCCATACGCAATGTACTTCTTCTCGCTTTTCCCTCTTTTTCTCTGGCGTGTATCCATGGTGAAGGGAAAGTCAGGATGTACTCCTTTATCAACTTCAGTTTGTTCTGGGCGGTCCTAGTCCTCTTCGGCATTGGAAAGAGTTTCGTCGTCCAACTACACTCGCTCGGTTATTTCCAGGTTCAGTGGCAGATCGCAATTATCTACCACCTCATTCCCGTCGTTTTGGTCGCGTTTGCCTCTTTCATTCACCTCGCAGGCAAAGTCCACTATCAAATAGTTTTCTTCATGCATGTCAGCTGGGATACACCAGTCTTCTAATGATGCATTGTGTGGCTTAATGTTTTCGTAATGAGCCGCTCGTCCGGTACTCAATCAATAAAATTGACCTACTTGGTGTACTTCAGTTATTTGGAATGGACCACGCCATTTTTCAGTAATTTTTTGGTTCCCTTTGGTGGAACTACTTCCTGGAACACCCAGACATAATCTCCGACCGAGTAAGCTTTAGCATCATATGCAGACCAGTTAGCATCATATGCGGACTTCTTTCCGAGGTGGAATGTTCTGTGCTGTTATAAGCGGCCATCACTTGCAAAAAGTGTCCTGGGCTTGGTTCGTTTGGAGTGTTCCAATCAAGGGGAGTCAATTTCTTTAAAACTAAGTTTCATTTATCTGTTACTGAAACCATCACTGCTCTTTTATAACGAACTATTTCATTCTAAACGAGGCAGAGATTTGATACATCTGTGGCGGTAAAGTGATAATGAATGAAAGATCGCTGTCACCTATAGATTATTCTTATCTTATTACCAATTGTGTTTTGTGTATTGGTTCTAATATCTTGTAAAACTTTGTGATACTGTTACATTAGGCAATTGAGTGGACTTAGTAATTACTTAACACTGGGCAGGCCCTGTCTGTAACTCCAGCTGAGTCGCTGATAGCATTTCTAAGAGACTGAAAGGGCATTTTTTTGATATTGAACTAGTTGAGTAAGCAGGCTTAAACAAATTTTTGGTACTTTTGCATTGTCGTCAAAATATACAGTTTTTTATTACGAAACTTGCAGCGTGAAGACTCGCAAGGAGAACCAAATAGGATTCCCAGGCTGAGTACGGGAAGCACTCGGAGGTCTAAATCACGGAGTAGCCAATTCTCGATTAGCAGCATTTCCGACGTTTTGGCTTGTGGAGCAACAAGTAAAGGTCGAGGTGATTTTTCAGTGAGCAGAATGAAGCTGAGAAGCGAGAAGAACCTCGATGGCGATTAAGGGAGAAAAATTGAGGCTAAGGAGGCTAACGTGACGCCAATTGATCCCTTCGAGGAAGGGGAGCAAACGCTAATCCGACCCGACCTCCACCATCGCGAGAACCTGGAAGATCCTGGCGAGGACTTTAAGCGGGAATAAATCGAGAAAACTCAGGAGACCTGGGAGCGTTCCGAGGTTAGAGTACGAGAGGAGCTGTTGTGTAAGGGGACGTCCAAGTCGGAGACCAAGAACAATAGTCAGAGAGAGGAACAACCCTCTCTAGTCAAGCAGTGCAAGAATGCGATGATGTCCAGCTTAAGTCCCAGAGAAGAGCAACCAAGTTCAAAAGCGAAATGAAGTTTCATGACAATGTACGATGAACGCATGGGGTCGCTCCGAACTGATGGAATGTCTTCTAGTTATGACCATCCGGGGCTGGTGCACTCGGACATGGACTTCACACCTAGCCCGAGACAGGAGAATAAAGCGTTGTCTAACTCGCCAACTAGACCAATGTCAGACGGGATAACGATGGGAGCATCCTCGGTATTCGATAGGCTGATGATGTCAATCAGCCTATCGAATGCGACACTATATGACCAGGAGGATAGATCGAGTTGGAGAAAGGGCTCAACAAGTATTAAAAAATTGAGAGACGAGCTGACAGACGTGAAGTCACAAGCGAGGAAAGATCAGGCCCAGCTGATTCGGATCACCGATTAGTGCCTGGCGGAAAACTTGGCGCTGGCAACCAAGGAGTCACAAGAAAGAGACCTTAAGATGACGTGAAAGATCGAGCGAATGTTGAACGATCATGACAACACCTATCATCGTACGATGACTAGCCTGGAGAAAAGACTAGATGACAAAGCTGACCTTATGATGCGGAAGCTTGATGAGATCTTGAGCGGTAGCAACCGAGAGAATCGTCTCGCTACGACGGAGCACTCACGTCAGGCGACCGACGGATTCGGAGCCCACAGTTGTGCAGGGCCCTAGCTGAGATCAAGAACGAGTTTTGAATCTAAGCATAGGGAGACCCAGGGCAGCCCCGTCGAGCGCGGGTTGGACAAATCCGGCCCCGCCAGAAGCGGTTGCCCCATCGGGGGCACGTTTACCGACAATGACTCATGTCACATCAGTGCCAGGTCTGAGTACCGTCCTGCAGAAGACGACGATGTACGCTTCAATGTTTGAGCCTCTGAATAGATATCTTGAAACATCCATCGCCAAGCTCTCGAAGTCAACTGAGAGAGGAGAGAGGTCACGAAGGACACTCAAAAAGCCGAAATATTACAAGGATGAATCAGATGGCTGCATCGGCACCTCGATAGAGGTGATGAAACTACACTTTGAAGAGGGGAATCTCTCCAAGAAACAGGAATGTAGCGCACTGACAAGCAACTTAGAGGCACGGTCCTGAGCTGTGTAATGGCGAAAAGGACCATTTAACAAGACAGTGCTCGCAAAGTATTTGACATTTTGCTGAATCATTTTGGCTCGGGGTGCAGGGACATCAAGCTATGGTGAAGTTTGAAAAGAGGCGTCAAAGAGATGATGAATCCATAGACAAGTTTTTGGGTGACCTCGAACTACTCAGAAGGAGAAGTAACCCCGACGAGAGGATCTAAGAAGAGATGAGCTGAAAACCATTTTGGCCACACACACACACACCTTATCAGCAGACCCAGTACCCACACGCGATGATTTGCGCCTGAAACCGCCTGATTACAATACTTGCTCATAAAACCAAGGGCGCAAAATCGTTACAGCAATTATGGCCACTACATCGGAACGAATATTGGCGCGAACTCCAGTTGGTATTGACCTCGTGATGACATGGATAAGAGGAGGTCATGACGATTTGTGGTTCGATGGACCATCAAGTTTCAGCCTGCTCTACTTAAATGAAGGCGATAGGTTACTTTCTTGACGACGTTGATGCAACCGACGAGGACCACTAAGAATATGTGAGAGGGCTCATAATGAAGCATGGTCCGAGATGCTTCATCTGCAATTTGGAAGGACAATTCAAGACAGATTGCACTCAGTTCAGGGATGCAGTAACGGACGCGAAGCATCCCCGCCATGAAGAGGCACTTTCATGGGGTCAATGCTAGCCGAGCACGCCTAATGAACAAGGCCAAGTCGCGGAAGGAAGAGGTTACAAAAGGCCCATTCACTACCAAGAAAAAGAAAACCTTACCTGATGATGCAATTGCCTTGAGCCTGGAGACAGATTCAACCAGTGCGCTCAAAGTAGATTATGGCCAAGCGGCACAGACCGCTCTCCAGAATGTTCAGCATGAATTGGCCACAAAAGAGGTTGAGCAGTGGGTAAGGTCAGAATTGAAAAACACAGAGCTGCGCGAGAAGCTTGAAATTCTAGGAAAAACTGTAAAAGAAGCGAAGAGTCAGGAACTCAAAAATAAGGGTCTAAAACTGATAGTAATTTCGGCGAAGACCTTCGGCATGACAAAAAAGGGGACAAAAATAATGTCGAACATATCGGTCGCGGGCAATCAGGTGGTGAAGAACTTGAGTGAAGCGTCCGAGATCACAGCAGTACACCTTGACTTCTATGCGGACTACCTGACACAGCAAGATCTCCAGATGGATTCTAGGGCCTTGAAAACGTTACTCATAACAGGTGGCCCAAGACTAAAGAAAGTAGATGGACATCAAATCGAAGTCTATGGGCCATATCCAATTGTGATGAATATGGACGGCATAAATATTTATACGAAAGAGCACGTGACCGATCCAAGTGACCAAGTAGGCCGGATCTACATCGGTCGAGAGGAGCTTAAGGTACCACGAATCGGACACATCGCCATGCTTGAACAGGATGCAGTCCACATAGGCTGTGAAGCCGATCTGGCCGCGCATGTACTAGACGTATAGGGCAGAAAACTCTCCGTGAAAGGACTATTAGACATCGGAGCAGTGGTCAGTGTCATGCCTGTGAGAGTTTTGAGCGACATGGATTTCTATAGGTCGGATCTGATTCCGATTAATATCAGATTGTCAGCGGCTAATCAGGGTGCAAAATATGTGACTGGAAGGACTCCCATCACTTTGTTGCAGCTAGGAGGGACGCATCTCTGGATGAGTTTCCTGATCGTCGAAAATCTTGACGAGTCCGACCAGTTCATCCTAGGACGAGATTTTGTGCGCAACTTCGATGCCACGATTGAACTCAACGACGGGTTGATAAGGATCAATGACCCGGAAAGGAAGTAAGAAAAATACCAATAAGTAAAATCCTGATAAAACAATCAAAGGTGCCAAATTTCCTAGATCGGAAGGTTAGGTCAAAACGAAATCAAGCTGTAATAGCGACGTTTAGCATGAGCAACTTGAATGAGCTTAGTAACAACAGGAAGGTGTGTCTGGTCCCCAACCCAAACAGCAAAAGCTCAGTTATTTTAGGCAGAAGCTTCTCACTCACTCAGAGCGGACCAAGGAGGGAAGAAATTTGGTTACGCATTGCCTCTGAGCACAGAATATCAGAGTGTGGAGAACTTAAAGAGATAAAAAGTAACTAAGTCTTTTACACGCCAACCAAGAATGCATAGTAGAGAGGATAAATGAATTGAAGTCTTTTAAAAAGTTAATTTCAATGAAATCGGAGACAGACGATGGGCTGTCTAGTTGCTCGAACTTTCCTTAGAGACCAACAGAAACAGAAATAGCTTCGAACAAGCCAGTGCTACCTGAGATAGAGCACCTTAAAGGCAAAATAATGAATCAGGAGCTGGATTCGCTCAGAGCGGTGTTGAATCGGAATGCAGATGTTTTTTCGAAGCAACGGGCTGATATAGGCTGCGGCAATTTTGTAGAACATGAAATAGAAATAGAAGAGGGTTCGGTACCTCATATGGAGGGAGCTAGGAGAATGACCCCACACAAATCGGAAGCATACCGGAAAGAGAAGGAAACGTTAATGGAATACGACATGATTGAACCCTCGAAGTCACCGTGGGCAGAAGGGGACAACTTAGGTTTTGTTGAGATTTCCGTTATCTGAACGCGGTAAGGATAAAGGATGCAAACTAGATTCCCCGTACCGACGAGAACCTCTCCAAAATAGGAGATGCAAAAATCTGGGAGATGCAATTTGTGGTCTGCTTCTGGCAAGTGCCCCTCAGAAAACAGGATCGAGAGAAAACGGGCTTCGCGTGTCAACTGGGGCTGTTCCAGTGGAAAAGAATGCCGTTTGAACTATGCAAAGCGGCGGCCACATTCCAACTATTAATGGCCCAAGCACTCACGAACGTGACCAGGAAGTATGGCAACCTCATAATGTGATGACGTGGTGGAGGACCATATTGAGAGACTAGACGAAGTCTTCACTTGCATGAAACAGGCCGGCCTAAAGTGCAAACCTTCCAAGTGCGAAATCCTGATAAACTAAATCAAGTATCTGGGTCGTCTAGTAGATAAACACGGAGTAGGACCAGATCCTAAAGCGGTTGAAGCAGTATTGACATGGAAAGCACAGAAGATCGACACGCAATTGATGAGTTTTCTCGGATTAGGTAATTATTACCGAGAATTTATAAAAAGTATGCTGACAAGATATACCCCATGATGCAGCAGTTGACGCGAAATAAGGGTGAAAATCAACTGGACTGACGAGGCTCCAGTCACCTTTGAGAACATCAAGCGCGAACTCTGACAGGCTCCGGTCATCGGCATGCCGACAGAAAAGGAAAAATTTGCATTAGATACAGACGCATCAGTGGTTGCGATATCGGGCACACTTCACCATAACAAGAGTGGAATGGAAGGACTGATATCAGACCAATAGTTTACGGAAGGAAAGTCCTGAGCGAAACTGAAATGAAGTACGGTGCACCAAAGGCGGAGATGTTCTCAGTGATCATCTTTGTCGAAATGTAAAGAGCCTACTTAGGGAGTGCTCCCTTTAAGTTGCGTGTAGACAATTGTGCTCTCGCCTGGCTAGAGACTGATTCGATGGACCAAAGCTACATTGGTCGCTGGAACGTGCGTCTGGACGGCTATCACATGATCACAGGACATCAAAACCGTGACAAGCACCATATTGCCGACAGCCTCAGCAAAAAGACAGAGTTCTATGAGCAATTAGAGGAGAAGCAAGCTAACCAGGCAGAAATTAAGAATCGACAGCAGAAATAGCTTCGAACAAGTTAAAGTTTGATCTATGATTCTTTGATCTATTGTTTGAATAATCTCGTGATCTGTTATTTTGATACTGTCTGTTTCTATTGTTCAAAAAATTTCTGTTTCTATCTTATGAGGAGTTTCTGGACCGATCGCTTGAATAGAATCTATTCTGAGGATTTGAACGGGAACACTTTTTTAATGAAGTTCGATTGGTTGCTTCTTTTTGAGTTTGATCTTGACGTTTAGGATGAGCAACTTGAATGAGCTTAGTAACGACAGAAAGGTGTGTCTGGTCCTCAACCCAAACAGAAAAGGCTGAGTTATTTTAGGCAGAAGCTTCTCACTCAATCAGAGCGGACTGTGGAGGGAAGAAATTTGGTTACGCATTACCTCTGAGCACAGAGTATCAGAGTGTGGAGAACTTAAAGAGATGAAAAGTAACTGAATGTCTTTTACACGCCAACCAAGAATGCATAGTAGAGAGGATAAATGAATTGATGTCTTTTAAAAAGTTAATTTCAATGAAATTGGAGACAGACGATGGGCTGTATAGTTGCTCGAACTTTCCTGAGAGACCAACAGAAACAGAAATAGCCTCGAACAAGCCAGTCCTACCTGAGATAGAGCACCTGAAAGGCAAAATATTGAATCAGGAGCTGGACTCGCTCAGAGCGGTGTTGAATCGGAATGCAGATGTTTTTTCGAAACAAAGGGCCGATATGGGCGGCGGCAATTCTGTAGAACATGGAATAGAAATAAAAGAGGGTTCGGTACCTCATACGGGTGGAGCTAGGAGAATGACCCCACACAAATCGGAAGCATGCCGGAAAGAGAAGGAAATGTTAATGGAATACGACATGATTGAACGCTCGAAGTCGCCGTGGGCTTGCGGCGTAGTCATGGCTAAAAAGAAGTGGACAACTAAGGTTTTGTTGAGATTTCCGTTATCTGAACGCGGTAACGATAAAGGACGCATACCCGATTCCCCGTACCGACGAGAACCTCTCCAAATTAGAAGATGCAAAATCTGGGAGATACAATTTGTGCTCTGCTTCTGGCAAGTGCCCCTCAGAAGACAGGATCGAGAGAAAACGGGCTTCGCGTATCAACTGGGGCTGTTCCAGTGGAAAAGAATGCCGTTTGAACTATGCAAAGCGACGGCCAAATTCCAACGATAAAAGGCCCAGGCACTCACCAACGTGACCAGGAAGTATGGCAACCTCATAATGTGATGACGTGGTGGAGGACCATATAGAGAGACTAGACGAAGTCTTCACTTGCATGAAACAGGCCGGCCTAAAGTGCAAACCTTCCAAGTGCGAAATCCTGAGAGACTAAATCAAGTATCTGGGTCGTCTAGTAGATAAACACGGAGTAGGACCAGATCCTGAAGCGGTTGAAGCAGTATTGACATGGAAAGCACAGAAGATCGACACGCAATTGATGAGTTTTCTCAGATTAGCTAATTATTACCGAGAATTTATAAAAGGGGTATGCTGACAAGATATACCCCATGCAGCAGTTGATGCGAAATAAGGGTAAAAATCAACTGGACTGACGAGGTTCCAGTCACCCTTGAGAACATCAAGCGCGAACTTTGACAGGCTCCGGTCATCGGCATGCCGACAGAAAAGGAAAAATTTGCATCAGATACAGACGCATCAGAGGTTGCGATATCGGGCACACTTCATCAGTAACAAGAGTGGAATGGAAGGACTGATATCAGACCAATAGCTTACGGAAGTAAAGTCCTGAGCGAAACTGAAATGAAGTACGGTGCCCCAAGGGGGAGATGTTCTCAGTGATCATCTTTGTCGAAAAGTAAAGAGCCTACTTAGGGAGTGCTCCCTTTAAGTTGCGTGTAGACAATTGTGCACTTGCCTGGCTAAAGACTCATTCGATGGACCACAGCTACATTGTCGCTGGATCGTGATCGTGCGTCTGGACGGCTATCACATGATCATAGGACATCAAAACCGTGACAAGCACCATAATGCCGACAGCCTCAGCAAAAAGACAGAGTTCTATGAGCAATTAGAGGAGAAGCAAGCTAACCAGGCAGAAATTAAGAATCGACAGCAGAAATAGCTTCGATTAAGTTAAAATTTGATCTATGATAGTTTGATCTATTGTTTGAATAATCTCGTGATCTGTTATTTTGATACTGTCTGTTTCTATTGTTCAAAAAATTTCAGTTTCTATGTTATGAGAAGTTTCTGGACCGATCGCTTGAATAGTATCTTTTGCGAGGGTTTGAACGTGAACACTTTTTTATGAAGTTTGATTAATTGCTTCTATTTGAATTTGATCTTCACATTTAGGATGAGCAACTTGAATGAGCTTAGTAACGACAGAAAGGTGTGTCTGGTCCCCAACCCAAACAGTAAAATCTCAGTTATTTTAGGCAGAAGCTTCTCACTCACTCAGAGCAAACCAACGAGGGAAGAAATTTGGTTACGCATTGCCTCTGAGCGCAGAGTATCAGAGTGTGGAGAACTTAAAGAGATAAAAAGTAACTGAATGTCTTTAACACGCCAACCAAGAATGCATACTAGAGAGGATAAATGAATATAAGTATTTTTAAAAATTAATTTCAGTGAACTCGGAGACAGACGATGGGCTGTCTAGTTGCTCGAACTTTCCTGAGAGACCAACAGAAACAGAAATAGCTTCGAACAAGCCAGTCCTACCTGAGATAGAGCACCTTAAAGGCAAAATATTGAATCAGGAGCTGGACTCGCTCAGAGCGGTGTTGAATTGGAATGCAGATGTTTTTTCGAAACAAAGGGCTGATATGGGCGGCGGCAATTTTGTAGAACATGAAATAGAAATAAAAGAGGGTTCGGTGCCTCATATGGAGGGAGCTAGGAGAATGACCACACACAAATCGGAAGCATGCCGGAAAGAGAAGAAAATGTTAATGGAATACGACATGATTGAACCCTCGAAGTCACCGTGAGCTTGCGGTCATGGCTAAAAAGAACGGGACAACTTAAATTTTGTTGAGATTTCCGTTATCTGAACGCGGTAAGGGTAAAGGACGCATACCCGATTCCCCGTACCGACGAGAACCTCTCCAAATTAGGAGATGCAAAAATCTGGGAGATGTAACTTGAGCTCTGCTTCTGGCAAGTGCCCCTCAGTAAACAGGATCGAGAGAAAACGGGCTTCGCGTGTCAACTGGGGCTGTTCCAGTGGAAAAGAATGCCGTTTGAATTATGTAAAGCGACGGCCACAATCCAACAATTAATGGCCCAGGCACGAAACAAATTACGGTCGTCTGTACCAACCTGGAACCATCAGAGCAAGAAGCGACATCTTTGACAAAGATATGGTGTGTCAATTTGATGGACTATAACCATGCCCTGGGGATAATTAGGGGAAAACTAAACGTGATGAAGACATATCTGAAAGCCAGGTACCGACTGTTGGATCTCTTAAGGGCTCAGCGAAATGATAGGATGACCAGTAATCTAAAGAGATGGTTTGAAAACATAGCACCTGCAAAGGCGATTTAGAAGAAGACATCTGTAAGATCCTAAAGCAAGTTTATTTAAAAAGAAAGGATTTGTTGAATGAAGACGGGACCATGGCCTGCAAACGCAAGGAAGAGGACAAAGTCCTTTACAAATATAATTCGATAGTGGTACCACAGTTGTATCAAACTGAATTGCTCTTTCGATCACATGATCAGATGGGCCATCACGGCGTGGACAAAGTGTATAACCGGATACATAAGCGGTTTGAGTGGCCTGGCTTGAAGAAGGCCTGTGCAAATTGGATCTTTGCATGCTTGTCATTTCAGCAAGCAAAGGAACCCAGGAAGCTAAGATTTACTCTTCAGTTATAAAGTCATCAAGATTCATTGAGATTGTGCAAATCGATCATCAGGAAATATGTATGAAGGCCGCGGGCTATAATCAAGTGCTGGTAATGATTGATCATTTCACAAAATTCGCAGAAGCAGCTCCCTGTATGACAGCATCAGCGGAGGAAACGTTAGGCCACTTGTTGAATGTATGGATAGCGAGACACGGCTGCCCAATCACATTCCAATTTGTTCTATGATAGTTTGTTCTATTGTTTGAATAGTCTCGTGATCTGTTATTTTGATACTGTCTGTTTCTCTTATTCAAAAAATTTCTGTTTCTATCTTATGAGGAGTTTCTGGACCGATCGCTTGAATAGAATCTATTCTGAGGATTTGAACGGGAACACTTTTTTAATGAAGTTCGATTGGTTGCTTCTTTTTGAGTTTGATCTTGACGTTTAGGATGAGCAACTTGAATGAGCTTAGTAACGACAGAAAGGTGTGTCTGGTCCTCGACCCAAACAGAAAAGGCTGAGTTATTTTAGGCAGAAGCTTCTCACTCAATCAGAGCGGACTGTGGAGGGAAGAAATTTGGTTACGCATTACCTCTGAGCACAGAGTATCAGAGTGTGGAGAACTTGAAGAGATGAAAAGTAACTGAATGTCTTTTACACGCCAACCAAGAATGCATAGTAGAGAGGATAAATGAATTGAAGTCTTTTAAAAAGTTAATTTCAATGAAATTGGAGACAGACGATGGGCTGTATAAATGCTCGAACTTTCCTGAGAGACCAACAGAAACAGAAATAGCTTCGAACAAGCCAGTCCTACCTGAGATAGAGCACCTTAAAGCCAAAATAATGAATCAGGAGCTGGACTCGCTCAGAGCGCTGTTGAATCGGAATGCAGATGTTTTTTCAAAGCAAAGGGCTGATATATGTTGCGTCAATTTTGTAGAACATGAAATAGAAAAAAAGGAGGGTTCGGTACCTCACACGGAGGGAGCTAGGAGAATGACCCCACACAAATCGGAAGCATGCCGGAAAGAGAAGGAAATGTTAATGGAATACGACATGATTGAACGCTCGAAGTCGCCGTGGGCTTGCGGCGTAGTCATGGCTAAAAAGAAGGGGACAAATTAGGTTTTGTTGAGATTTCCGTTATCTGAACGCGGTAAGGATAAAGGACGCATACCCGATTCCCCGTACCGACGAGAACCTCTACAAATTAGAAGATGCAAAATCTGGG
This sequence comes from Symsagittifera roscoffensis, assembly GCF_963678635.1. NCBI lineage: Eukaryota > Metazoa > Xenacoelomorpha > Acoela > Convolutidae > Symsagittifera > Symsagittifera roscoffensis. The sequence goes on from NC_087062.1 coordinate 90,378,963, forward strand.
AGATACAATATGTGCTCTGCTTCTGGCAAATGCCCCTCAGAAGACAGGATCGAGAGAAAACGGGCTTCGCGTATCAACTGGGGCTGTTCCTGTGGAATAGAATGGGGTTTGAACTATGCAAAGCGACAACCACCTTCCAACGATTAATGGCCCAGGCACTCACGAACGTGACCAAGAAGTATGGCAACTTCATAATGTGATGACGTGGTGGAGGAACAAATAGAGAGACCAGACGAAGTCTTCACTTGTATGAAACAGGCCGAACTTAAGTGCAAACCTTCCATGTGCGAAATCCTGAGACACTCAATCAAGTATCTGGTTCGTCTAGTAGATAAACACGGAGTAGGACAATATCCTGAAGCGGTTGAAGCATTATTGACTTGGAAAGCACAGAAGATCGACACGCAATTGATTAGTTTTCTCGGATTAGCTAATTAGTACCGATAATTTATGAAAAGGTATGCTGGCAAGATATTCCCCATGCAGCAGTTGATGCGAAATAAGGGTAAAAATCAGCTGGACTGACGAGGCTCCAGTCACCTTTGAGAACATCAAGCGCGAACTTTGACAGGCTCCGGTCATCGGCATGCCGACAGAAAAGGAAAAATTTGCATCAGATACAGGAACATTAGAGGTTGCGATATGGGGCACACTTCACCAGTAACAAGAGTGGAATGGAAGTACTGATATCAGACCAATAGCTTACGGAAGTAAAATCCTGAGCGAAACTGAAATGAAGTACGGTGCCCCAAAGGCGGAGATGTTCTCAGTGATCATCTTTGTCGAAAAGTAAGGAGCCTACTTGAGGAGTGCTCCCTTTGAGTTGCGTGTAGACAATTGTGCACTTGTCTGGCTAAAGACTCATTCGATGGACCACAGCTACATTGTCGCTGGATCGTGATCGTGCGTCTGGACGGCTATCACATGATCATAGGACATCAAAACCGTGACAAGCACCATAATGCCGACAGCCTCAGCAAAAATACAGAGTTCTATGAGCAATTAGAGGAGAAGCAAGCTAACCAGGCATAAAGTAAGAATCGACAGCAGAAATAGCTTCGAACAAGTTAAAGTTTGATCTATGATTCTTTGATCTATTGTTTGAATAATCTCGTGATCTGTTATTTTGATACTGTCTGTTTCTATTGTTCAAAAAAGTTCTGTTTCTATGTTATGAGTTTCTGGACCGATCGCTTGAATAGTATCTTTTGCGAGGGTTTGAACGTGAACACTTTTTTATGAAGTTTGATTAGTTGCTTCTATTTGAATTTGATCTTGACATTTAGGATGAGCAACTTGAATGAGCTTAGTAACGACAGAAAGGAAATGTGTGTCTGGTCCCCAACCCAAACAGTAAAATCTCAGTTATTTTAGACAGAAGCTTCTCACTCACTCAGAGCGGACCAAGGAGGGAAGAAATTTGGGTACGCATTGCCTCTGATCACAGAGTATCAGAGTGTGGAGAACTTAAAGAGAGTCCTACCTGAGATAGAGCACCTTAAAGGCGAAACTTTGAATCAGGAGCTGGACTCGCTCAGAGCGGTGTTGAATCAGAATGCAGATATTTTTTCGAAGCAAAAGGCTGATATAGGCTGCGGCAATTTTGTAGAACATGATATAGAAATAGAAGAGGGTTCACTACCTCATATGGAGGGAGCTAGGAGAATGACCCCACACAAATCGGAAGCATGACGGAAAGAGAAGGAAATGTTAATGGAATACAACATGATTGAACCCTCGAAGTCACCGTGGGCTTGCGGCGTAGTCATGGCTAAAAAGAAGGGGACAACTTAGGTTTTGTTGAGATTTCCGTTATCTGAACGCGGTAACGATAAAGGACGCATACCCGATTCCCCGTACCGACGAGAACCTCTCCAAATTAGAAGATGCAAAATCTGGGAGATACAATTTGTGCTCTGCTTCTGGCAAGTGCCCTCAGAAAACAGGATCGAAAGAAAACGGGCTTCGCGTGTCAACTGGGGCTGTTCCAGTGGAAAAGAATGCCGTTTGAACTATGCAAAGCGACGGCCACATTCCAACGATAAAAGGCCCAGGCACTCGCGAACGTGACCAGGAAGTATGGCAACCTCATAATGTGATGACGTCGTGGAGGACCATATAGAGAGACTAGACGAAGTCTTCACTTGCATGAAACAGGCCGGCCTAAAGTGCAAACCTTCCAAGTGCGAAATCCTGAGAGAATTAATCAAGTATCTGGGTCGTCTAGTAGATAAACACGGAGTAGGACCAGATCCTGAAGCGGTTGAAGCAGTATTGACATGGAAAGCACAGAAGATCGACACGCAATTGATGAGTTTTCTCGGATTAGCTAATTATTACCGAGAATTTATAAAAAGGTATGCTGACAAGATATACCCCATGCAGCAGTTGATGCGAAATAAGGGTAAAAATCAACTGGACTGACGAGGCTCCAGTCACCCTTGAGAACATCAAGCGCGAACTTTGACAGGCTCCGGTCATCGGCATGCCGACAGAAAAGGAAAAATTTGCATCAGATACAGACGCATCAGAGGTTGCGATATCGGGCACACTTCATCAGTAACAAGAGTGGAATGGAAGGACTGATATCAGACCAATAGCTTACGGAAGTAAAGTCCTGAGCTAAACTGAAATGGAGTACGGTGCCCCAAAGGCGGAGATGTTCTCAGTGATCATCTTTGTCGAAAAGTAAAGAGCCTACTTAGGGAGTGCTCCCTTTAAGTTGCGTGTAGACAATTGTGCACTTGCCTGGATAAAGACTCATTCGATGGACCACAGCTACCTTGTCGCTGGATCGTGCGTCTGGACGGCTATCACATGATCATAGGACATCAAAACCGTGACAAGCACCATATTGCCGACAGCCTCAGCAAAAAGACAGAGTTCTATGAGCAATTAGAGGAGAAGCAAGCTAACCAGGCAGAAATTAAGAATCGACAGCAGAAATAGCTTCGAACAAGTTAAAGTTTGATCTATGATAGTTTGATCTATTGTTTGAATAATCTCGTGATCTGTTATTTTGATACTGTCTGTTTCTATTGTTCAAAAAACTTCTGTTTCTATCTTATGAGGAGTTCCTGGACCGATCGCTTGAATAGTATCTATTGCAAGGGTTTGAACAGGAACATTTTTTTATGAAGTTCGATTAATTTCTTCTATTTGATTTTGATCTTGACGTTAAGGATGAGCAACTTGAATGAGCTTAGTAACGACAGAAAGGTGTGTCTGGTCCCCAACCCAAACAGTAAAATCTCAGTTATTTTAGGCAGAAGCTTCTCACTCACTCAGAACGGACCAACGAGGGAAGAAATTTGGTTATGCATTGCCTCTGAGCACCGAGTATCAGAATGTGGAGAACTTAAAGAGATAAAATGTAACTGAATGTCTTTTACACGCCAACCAAGAATGCATAGTAGAGAGGATAAATGAATATAAGTCTTTTTTTAAATTAATTTCGGTGAACTCGGAGACAGACGATGGGCTGTCTAGTTGCTCGAACTTTCCTGAGAGACCAACAGAAACAGAATTAGCTTCGAACAAGCCAGTCCTACCTGAGATAGAGCACCTTAAAGGCAAAATATTGAATCAGGAGCTGGACTCGCTCAGAGCGGTGTTGAATCGGAATGCAGATGTTTTTTCGAAACAAAGGGCCGATATGGGCGGCGGCATTTTTGTAGAACATGAAATAGAAATAAAAGAGGGTTCGGTACCTCATATGGAGAGAGCTAGGAGAAGGACCCCACAGAAATCGGAAGCATGCCGGAAAGAGAAGGAAATGTTAATGGAACCCTCGAAGTCACCGTGGGCTTGCGGTCATGGCTAAAAAGAACGGGACAACTTAAGTTTTGTTGAGATTTCCGTTATCTGAACGCGGTAAGGGTAAAGGACGCATACCCGATTCCCCGTACCGACGAGAACCTCACCAAATTAGGAGATGCGAAAATCTTGGAGATGTAATTTGAGCTCTGCTTCTGGCAAGTGCCCCTCAGTAAACAGGATTGAGAGAAAACGGGATTCGCGTGTCAACTGGGGCTGTTCCAGTGGAAAAGAATGCCGTTTGAACTATGCAAAGCGACGGCCACATTCCAACGATAAAAGGCCAGGCACTCACGAACGTGACCAGGAAGTATGGCAACCTCATAATGTGATGACGTGGTGGAGGACCATATAGAGAGACTAGACGAAGTCTTCACTTGCATGAAACAGGCCGGCCTAAAGTGCAAACCTTCCAAGTGCGAAATCCTGAGAAACTAAATCAAGTATCTGGGTCGTCTAGTAGATAAACACGGAGTAGGACCAGATCCTAAAGCGGTTGAAGCAGTATTGACATGGAAAGCACAGAAGATCGACACGCAATTGATGAGTTTTCTCGGATTAGGTAATTATTACCGAGAATTTATAAAAAGTATGCTGACAAGATATACCCCATGATGCAGCAGTTGACGCGAAATAAGGGTGAAAATCAACTGGACTGACGAGGCTCCAGTCACCTTTGAGAACATCAAGCGCGAACTCTGACAGGCTCCGGTCATCGGCATGCCGACAGAAAAGGAAAAATTTGCATCAGATACAGACGCATCAGAGGTTGCGATATCGGGCACACTTCATCAGTAACAAGAGTGGAATGGAAGGACTGATATCAGACCAATAGCTTACGGAAGTAAAGTCCTGAGCGAAACTGAAATGGAGTACGGTGCCCCAAAGGCGGAGATGTTCTCAGTGATCATCTTTGTCGAAAAGTAAAGAGCCTACTTAGGGAGTGCTCCCTTTAAGTTGCGTGTAGACAATTGTGCACTTGCCTGGATAAAGACTCATTCGATGGACCACAGCTACATTGTCGCTGGATCGTGCGTCTGGACGGCTATCACATGATCATAGGACATCAAAACCGTGACAAGCAACATAATGCCGACAGCCTCAGCAAAAAGACAGAGTTCTATGAGCAATTAGAGGAGAAGCAAGCTAACCAGGCAGAAATTAAGAATCGACAGCAGAAATAGCTTCGAACAAGTTAAAGTTTGATCTATGATAGTTTGATCTATTGTTTGAATAATCTCGTGATCTGTTATTTTGATACTGTCTGTTTCTATTGTTCAAAAAATTTCTGTTTCTATCTTATGAGGAGTTTCTGGACCGATCGCTTGAAAAGTATCTATTGCGAGGGTTTGAACAGGAACATTTTTTTATGAAGTTCGATTAATTTCTTCTATTTGATTTTGATCTTGACGTTAAGGATGAGCAACTTGAATGAGCTTAGTAACGACAGAAAGGTGTGTCTGGTCCCCAACCCAAACAGTAAAATCTCAGTTATTTTAGGCAGAAGCTTCTCACTCACTCAGAACGGACCAACGAGGGAAGAAATTTCGTTACGCATTGCCTCTGAGCACCGAGTATCAGAGTGTGGAGAACTTAAAGAGATAAAATGTAACTGAATGTCTTTTACACGCCAACCAAGAATGCATAGTAGAGAGGATAAATGAAAATAAGTCTTTTTTAAAATTAATTTCGGTGAACTCGGAGACAGACGATGGGCTGTCTAGTTGCTCGAACTTTCCTGAGAGACCAACAGAAACAGAAATAGCTTCGAACAAGCCAGTCCTACCTGAGATAGAGCACCTTAAAGGCAAAAAAATTGAATCAGGAGCTGGACTCGCTCAGAGCGGTGTTGAATCGGAATGCAGATGTTTTTTCGAAACAGAGGGCCGATATGGGCGGCGGCAATTCTGTAGAACATGAAATAGGAATAAAAGAGGGTTCGGTACCTCATATGGAGGGAGCTAGGAGAAGGACCCCACACAAATCGGAAGCATGCCGGAAAGAGAAGGAAATGTTAATGGAACCCTCGAAATCACCGTGGGCTTGCGGTCATGGCTAAAAAGAACGGGACAACTTAAGTTTTGTTGAGATTTCCGTTATCTGAACGCGGTAAGGGTAAAAGACGCATAACCGATTCCCCGTACCGACGAGAACCTCACCAAATTAGGAGATGCGAAAATCTTGGAGATGTAATTTGAGCTCTGCTTCTGGCAAGTGCCCCTCAGTAAACAGGATTCGCGTGTCAACTGGGGCTGTTCCAGTGGAAAAGAATGCCGTTTGAACTATGTAAAGCGACGGCCACAATCCAACAATTAATGGCCCAGGCACGAAACAAATTACGGTCGTCTGTACCGACCTGGAACCATCAGAGCAAGAAGCGACATCTTTGACAAAGATATGGTGTGTCAATTTGATGGACTATACCCATGCCCAGGGGATAATTAGCGGAAAACTAAACGTGATGAAGACATATCTGATGACATATCTGACATATCGATCATCTTTGTCGAAAAGTTAAGAGCCTACTTAGGGAGTGCTCCCTTTAAGTTGCGTGTAGACAATTGTGCACTTGCCTGGATAAAGACTCATTCGATGGACCACAGCTACATTGTCGCTGGATCGTGCGTCTGGACGGCTGTCACATGATCATAGGACATCAAAACCGTGACAAGCACCATAATGCCGACAGCCTCAGCAAAAAGACAGAGTTCTATGAGCAATTAGAGGAGAAGCAAGCTAACCAGGCAGAAATTAAGAATCGACAGCAGAAATAGCTTCGAACAAGTTAAAGTTTGATCTATGATAGTTTGATCTATTGTTTGAATAATCTCGTGATCTGTTATTTTGATACTGTCTGTTTCTATTGTTCAAAAAATTTCTGTTTCTATCTTATGAGGAGTTTCTGGACCGATCGCTTGAATAGTATCTATTGCGAGGGTTTGAACAGGAACATTTTTTTATGAAGTTCGATTAATTTCTTCTATTTGATTTTGATCTTGACGTTAAGGATGAGCAACTTGAATGAGCTTAGTAACGACAGAAAGGTGTGTCTGGTCCCCAACCCAAACGGTAAAATCTCAGTTATTTTAGGCAGAAGCTTCTCACTCACTCAGAACGGACCAACGAGGGAAGAAATTTCGTTACGCATTGCCTCTGAGCACCGAGTATCAGAGTGTGGAGAACTTAAAGAGATAAAATGTAACTGAATGTCTTTTACACGCCAACCAAGAATGCATAGTAGAGAGGATAAATGAATATAAGACTTTTTTAAAATTAATTTCGGTGAACTCGGAGACAGACGATGGGCTGTCTAGTTGCTCGAACTTTCCTGAGAGACCAACAGAAACAGAAATAGCTTCGAACAAGCCAGTCCTACCTGAGATAGAGCACCTTAAAGGCAAAAAATTGAATCAGGAGCTGGACTCGCTCAGAGCGGTGTTGAATCGGAATGCAGATGTTTTTTTCGAAACAAAGGGCCGATATGGGCGGCGGCAATTCTGTAGAACATGAAATAGAAATAAAAGAGGGTTCGGTACCTCATATGGAGGGAGCTAGGAGAAGGACCCCACACAAATCGGAAGCATGCCGCAAAGAGAAGGAAATGTTAATGGAACCCTCGAAGTCACCGTGGGCTTGCGGTCATGGCTAAAAAGAACGGGACAACTTAAGTTTTGTTGAGATTTCCGTTATCTGAACGCGGTAAGGGTAAAGGACGCATACCCGATTCCCCGTACCGACGAGAACCTCACCAAATTAGGAGATGCGAAAATCTTGGAGATGTAATTTGAGCTCTGCTTCTGGCAAGTGCCCCTCAGTAAACAGGATTCGCGTGTCAACTGGGGCTGTTCCAGTGGAAAAGAATGCCGTTTGAACTATGTAAAGCGACGGCCACAATCCAACAATTAAAAGCCCAGGCACGAAACAAATTACGGTCGTCTGTACCAACCTGGAACCATCAGAGCAAGAAGCGACATCTTTGACAAAGATATGGTGTGTCAATTTGATGGACTATACCCATGCCCAGGGGATAATTAGCGGAAAACTAAACGTGATGAAGACATATCTGAAAGCCAGGTACCGACTGTCGGATCTCTTAAGGGCTCAGCGAAATGATAGGATGACCAGTAATCTAAAGAGATGGTTTGAAAACGGAGCACCTGCAAAGGCGATTTAGAAGAAGACATCTGTAAGATCCTAAAGCAAGTTTATTTAAAAAGAAAGGATTTGTTGAATGAAGACGGGACCATGGCCTACAAACGCAAGGAAGAGGACAAAGTCCTTTACAAATATAATTCGATAGTGGTACCACAGTTGTATCAAACTGAATTGCTCTTTCGATCACATGATCAGATGGGCCATCATGGCGTGTATAACCGGATACATAAGCGGTTTGAGTGGTCTGGCTTGAAGAAGGCGTGTGCAAATTGGATCTTTGCATGCTTGTCATTTCAGCAAGCAAAGGAACTCAGGAAGCTAAGATTTACTCTTCAGTTATAGAGTCATCAAGATTCATTGAGATTGTGCAAATCGATCATCAGGAAATATGTATGAAGGCCACGGGCTATAATCAAGTGCTGGTAATGATTGATCATTTCACAAAATTCGCAGAGGCAGCTCCCTGTATGACAGCATCAGCGGAGGAAACGTGTTACCACTTGTTGAATGTATGGATAGCGAGACACGGCTGCCCAATCACATTCCAATTAGACAATGGCAAAGAACTCGTGGCTGATTTCACAAAAGAGTTAACGAAGAGGTCTCAGGTGGCACAGGTCCACTCGACCAATTATCATCCACCAACTAATGGCCTTGTCGAAAGAAAGAATCGAACGACTCTAGACGAGAAATACCAACGCTTGATTGATTGTAATTTTAGATTGGAAGAACTGGAGTTGGCGATGTTCACCGTCGCACTCCTGAATGCTATGGGAAGAGAAGGCTGTGGGGACCACCCCATATAAGTAGTCTTAATGCTGGCTTCCGGCGAGTCCGGTACCACCCCACGGGACAGGAATCGACTCATGCGATGGAGACACGGAGAGATGTCTGGATATGACCTGGCTCGTGAGCCAGGCCTGGGCGAACAGAGAGACTATAGGCTGGGAGAAATGCCAATGCCGATACGCCCCAGTTCCTCAGCGCAGCCTCTCTTCGGATCAAAAAGATAGCGCGATGGGCCAGCCCCATCGCATTCTGTGGACTCACCAACCGCAGCTCCACCATAAAAAAAGGTGAGCATGAACGAGATCGAAATACAAACGGCTGAGACCAGTGAAACTCTCGAAAAAAGGGACAAAGACTGGGAAGAATTGTGCGCCAAGTTTGACGAGTACAAGGAGAAAGCGAAGGATCGTGACGAGTGGGAGAGAAAGAACGACGAGTTACATATCGCTTTCGAGGAAGAGGAGATCAAGCACCTGAAGGAGCTCCGCAATGCGAGAGTGACCAAGTTGTCACCGCATGTCATGGCAATGATGAGCCCTGATACGACGACGCAGGCTAACGCTCAAGAATTCTATAGATCGAGTGCTATGACTGCCCAGCAACGAATGAGCTCGTCTTCAGACGCAAGAATTACGATACTTGACCTCTCAGACACCTACCTGGCACCTCAGTTTCAGGAGCTTTTTGAGCAGGTGGCCAGAGCTACGATACAGGAGATACACCGAGCGAGGGACAGGAGTTTGGGTAGGATCGTTTCTTCGCAGCGTGTATGTCAGTCACCCGTCAGGCAAGAAAGAACAACAGATCTCACAGAACCGGCCGGTCCGTTACTGAGTGGAGCCAAAGTAAGGTCTCGAGTGATCGATACTCGAAAGGATCTAAACACCCGATCCAACTTCGTGTAGGTGGCCGCAAAGCACCCGAGGGCTTGCCTGAATGGTATGACCTGGAACCCGGCGACGATCCACCAGCCGGTGCCAACTGGCAGCCAACACCTGATGATAGATGATAGCATGGTGAGGGATTTTAAGGATATCCTCGTGCTGGGGCAGACCGCTGTAATCTCCTTTACCGGAGCCTGAATGGCTCAAGTTATTAAAATGATGGAGCTGCAGAACGACGATAGGGTGGATACGCAAACCCTGATGATAGGGAGGAACGACGTTTCGAGGAATCCTGTTATCCCTGAGGTGAAGTAGAAATCGTTGCTGATCTGTCTCGTCAACGAACGAAAGGAGAAATATAGACCGAGGATTACGGTCCTGTGTACCATCCCTCTTAATGCGGACGCTGGATCACCAGTGGCTGACTACATGAATGGGAGTGTAACTAAGCGGAATGTGATGACTAGGAACCTGACTGCAGAGAATGCCAATGAGCTCCGATTAATGGACGTTGAAAGTGCACTGAGAATGGTGGACCATGGCGCCCTTACGAGAAGGTATACACTTCAATACCAAACCGGGGGTACAATGGATGAATGACGCACTTCAGAAAACGATAGAAGAAATGGAAGCCGAGCTGCGGACAATGGTCAACCCGGTGGCAAGGCGTAGCCCTGCCGGCAGGGTGAGATCCCACGTACCTCAGCCACTAGCGAATCGTCTAGGGCCTCTAGCCACAGAGGCAAACGTGGTGCAGCCCAGTCCCAGCTCTGATGTGAAAGATAGGTTGGGGACCGCTCCTTGATCATTGGAGAATGGACTTGGGACGACCCAACCTACAAGGACGCCACCGACTCAAAGGATCTCAAAAGCAGATCCTGTGGCGGTGATTGATATGAGCAAGGTGGTTGAGTTGCTAAGGAACAGACCAGACTCCAGCCCCTCGGGACGATATTAAGCATACATGGCGATCATGTAAGTGAATGATGAACATGAAGAAGTTGACCTGCCATGCGGACGCGAAGAAGATGCTCAACGGGCATGACCATACGGTATTCGGTTTATACCGGATAGCGGGCGTAGACTGGCTTTTGGCCGAAGAGGAGCAATTTAGTTCCGCCGCTACTCTGCGGTTGGCAGATCTGGAGGGTATGCCAAGAGACAATACTATGGGACAACTGAATACGAGGTCATTGACGGACGTCCGTCAGCAGGTGAGATAAAGAGCCCCAAAGAACCGTAAAGGGAAGTTTCTGATGGAGACCAAACCCAACAACAAGCACCACAAGATGTGTAGACAGTCCGCGGGCGAGTATTCGAGGGGTTACCCTAGAGTCGGTTCTGTGGAAGGCGATTAGAGAAGATATGCACATCTGGAGTCACCGAAGGAGTCTTTAAGAGATGAAGCTGGGGGAAAAACCTGATAGTGACCTGCTCCGACTACCTGTATACTCCCCGTTCGCTCTTTTGGCCGGATGTGATCTTCCTCACAGCTCCCAACTTAGATTGGTGTCAAGCGGTGGGAATGGCGATAAGTGTGCAGAGGGTGGTGAGCGTGGATCCAGAGGAGGTGATAGTAGCTGGATCGAATGACCACTTGCAGAGTAGGGGACTCTTGAATGCTCTCATCGATGGATCTACCCCAAGCTCGGAGGCCTAGTGGGAGGCGATCATGACACTCCTCTCTGCCATGACGGAGGCCGAAAAATCGATTCAGAAATGCGTTGCGAGGCAACTGGTCAAGATTATCTTCGTACTGTCTTATGGTTATGCTTCGCTACCCAAACCCCAGCAATTCGTGCACGCCAAGATTGTCCTGTGGGGGATGAGGCTGTGGGGGAGGCGATCATGACACGCCTCTCAGTCATGACGGAGGCCGGAAAATCGATTCGGCAATGCTTTGCGAGGCAACTGGTCAAAGTTATCTTCGTACTGTCTCCTGTTTATGCCTCGCTACCCAAAACCCTGGAATTCGTGTACGCCATCGTTGTCCTTTTTGACGGAGGGACAATTTGATGTGATGATATATGCGCCGAACCAACAAGTGGATCTCAACCTTTGCTATCCCCTCCGATCAGAACTACCTGCGATATGGTCGGACATCTCAAATGCGAGTCAAGGGTTTAAAGATCATAGCACGACGCGCATTGTGTTGGATGAGGGGTCGAGAAAAGAGCTTTCCAGCTTTGGTAGACCGCTGAAAATGAGGCCAGATGAACACCAGTTAGTACAACGGTTAGCAAACAACTTATGGTTTCGACAAACGTACTACGTGAGGAGCGAAAGGGGGGACTTGAATGCCCTATCAACTAAAGAAGACTTGAAGGCTATGGCCTTGAGGACAAAGGCTCACACAAACCTGTGGTTGTATCAGTCGCCGCGGCTGTGCGCATTGGATCAAGATGCTTTTGATGATGCTCCAGTGGTGGTGAGAGAGATACACCGGTTTTTGAAGAAGATATTGACGCGAAAGAACAGGCAGGAGCGACGATCTTGCAACTGATCCAGCAAATCAACACGATGTCCTTGGACCGTTTCCAAGCGGACATGCTCGCTAGGAAGGCTGAAAATGAGAGGATCGATGCTATCATCGCGGGGATGGGCGTGGGTTTATCAGCAATTGCTACTCTAGGGCATCGAGAAACTTGATAGCCAACTTCGTGAGGGATATCAGGAAGTTATTCATTGGCCTTGTACTGGCACTGTACGTGGCCTTCGGACACGAGAGCTTCGTAAATGGACCTGTGGTGCTTTTCACGCAGGAACTAGCTGATGTCCGACTGGATGGTCTGCTTACATTGATTGTGATGAGCTATGGTCGTTTGGGAGACTTGTTTGTTTTGCTGAGATAACCCGAGCAGCTGCAAGGACCGAGGAGAGAATTCGATGCCCAAATAGAGACAGCCTCCAATCGAAAACTGAAGGACTGGAGGACCTTGCTACTTCAAAACCTTCTGCAGCAGAACAGAAGATTAACCGGGGAAGATAAACCAGTCTCCGACAGAAATGAGGTGAAGAAGTGTGGGGGGATGCAACTGTTGACTGACATAGCTCTGATGATACGGATCAATCCGCTAGCGCTAATCTACGGGTTGAGAGAGTTTGTCACCGTGGTCTACGGACCTATAGTGACATATGTGTCCTCGGACGTGAAGGTGGAGGTGCTTAGACATTCTGTTCTGTAGGTTAACCTCGTGCAGGCGGTGGATTGTTCCGTGCTGAACTGGACGAGTGAACATCTAATATTCGGGAGGATAGCGGAGCCTGCCTGGGTTTAGATGGACCTGAACAACAAGTTAAATGTAGGATGGGCGGAGAGAACCTTTGGAATGTCCAGTTCAAACACAAACTCTGGAACGATCATCAGGTGTACGAAGGACGCAGTGAAAATCCCGGGTTCAGATCCGCTGCCAGATAGGTGCCCTCTGTATACGCGCATCATGAAGATGTTTTTGGGGGTGACTAGTCCCTTCCTGGCAACTAGGAATGGAGCTGCGCAAGACGTAGAGGAGAGGATGCTCAGGTGGAGCGAGAGAATGGAGCCGCGCACGGTGATGTCGCTGGCGAAGGTGTCCCGTCCAAACGAAGTTGGTAAGGGGATGGTGCAATGCATGGCAGCAGGGAGAAAGAGAATCAGGAGCCACCGATGTTGCTGGTAGGATTGATTTCAACGGGTTCGAAAACAAAGAAGAGCAAGAGGACCTTGGTTGACACCAGACTGGAAGTGGAGGTCATCAGCCAATGTGGATCCGGCGGATTGGAAGACTATAAACCATCGCGCACGAACACGGCGAAGATGAAGCTGGAGGGACATCTTGACGTGGTCGAATACAGTCATATCACTGTGCCCGAGTCAGTCCATATGGTTGATCCTGCTGATGGCTTTATGGAAATGGTGAATGCAAAAAGTTCCGCGATAGGACACCTGATGGCCTGGCATGATAAGCAAGCCATGCAGGAGCACTTGAAGGAGCTGGAGACGGTGTCAAACCTGAAGAGGAAGGAGTACGGCACGGTGATGTCAATGGAGGCAAACGAGAATGGTTTGGAGTTTCTGAACAAGACTTCCTGGAGGGTAGCCTACAGAAGTATTTCGACAAAACAATGCGTACTCCCTCATCATGAATTGCGTACATGGCCAACCCCTGTACTGATATAGTGAGACTTGTGTGGTGCCTTATTGGAATAAGAAAAGGTGAGTACGAAGCCAATTTCGAGACGAAGGCCAGGGAACAGCAGCTGGAACTGATGGGAGCTTTAGAGGTGCTGGTCGCCTCAAATGATTCCGCGATAGCACTTTGCTTTGTGAATTTCGTGGTGGATCGCATCCCCACTCCGGTGCTAGAAGAATGTGTGAAGACAACCAGGCAGAGATCGATGAAGCGTCAAGAAGTTTTGTTGAGAGCACTGTTAGAACTCTACCAGCACATGCCATTGCGGACCCCGACAAAGAAGTTAAACGACCTTGATAGCTTACCGGAGATTGGAGGAAGTCAGGAGGTGTTGCAATAAAGAACTGACAGTCACGAGGGAATTGTTGGAGAAAGTTCGGAGTCTGAAGGAGTATGCGACGCTAGGGAAACGGAGGTCCTTCCAATACATGTCGGGTGTCCCGGGATTGGCCTATAATGCATTCTTCCTTGAAGAAGCAAGGAACTCATATTTCGAATTTGAACAAATTGTAATCCTCAATTTCTGGGTGGAGAGAGTGTGGGAATTGGGGACAATAACGTCTCAAAACGTTAGAGTTAGGAGTGATTGTGGAGGAACGAGTGATTGAACCTTCAGTTCCCCAGCTGGAGGGACAATGAGTTTTGAGTGTTGTTCGTGGGACGGTCCACTGAAGGCCAGCTTAGTGAAAATATGGGAACTCATGAACACTTCATGGTACCCAAATCCGAACGCGGGCCTGATATGGGACCTCACCGCTGATATCGAGCTAGAGGGGAAGGATGATGGGAGCCTACACAACTTAGCCATGATACATTATTTATTGGCTCTGAAAATAACAAGGCAAAATGTAGAGCAACCCACGGAACCGTCCGAAGGGAACTCTCCAATTGATTGGATGAAGGAGGGTATCTGCCTAGCTTCAATGGCATGTATTTGGGAACGGTAACTCTTTGAAAACATTGATTGAACAGTACCGCGAAGTAGCCAAGTTGTATGGAAGATTGAGCATGTCGGATGAGAATGGGATGGAGTTGATTCCGGTCTGCCATGGAGGTGAAGCTGACGACCGCCTCAGGGTTCTGCAGCATGACCAGCTCAATTGAGTCATTGGAACGCCTGGAGCGTGCCTATGAACTAGTCACTTCCTTGCGTGTGGAAGTTTCCCCCCGGAGCGTAACAGACGGAACAGAAAACTGGAAGCTGGCGAGAAGCTCTTGAAAATGAAATGAATCTGAAACATAGCTAGGGGTATCATAAGACAGTCGGCTCGAAGTATCTGATGGGATGTAGCCCGTCACCATATAGCAATAGTAAAAAACCAACGCACCTGGTAGTTGTAGATGCCAGAACGCAACCTAGACTGATTGACGGTGCCAAAATGCGGGAGACTGTCGAGAATGTCTGAGAAATTCCATTAGCCACTGACTAGGATCCTTCGGGAAGTCCCGGAGAGGTCTAGGGATGAAATAGAAGAGATAGTGGGAGAAGACTTTGTGAAGTGGTGCGAAGGAAACATCAGCAACTTTCACTGAAAGAAGGCGAAAGGGATGATGTCAAGCGATTTCCCCACGATAGATGAGAAAGATGAAACGCATCAGACGATGATGGAAATCAAACCCCTACTGATAGCATCGGTTTACTGAGTCGGAGGAATATCCTGCTGACTCATGGGGGGTGTGTAAGTCACTGCCTGGCGCAGACGTTTTGGTACCCCAAGAGAGCCAACCTAGTCCTGGTTTGGGATGCAGAGGAGTTATTCTCCGTGGGATTGCCTGATCAAGCCCAGAACGTGACGACACTGATGGTCAGCGCCATGCGAGCAGTGAGGTGGCTGGAAGCCAATGCAGGGACAACTGAACAGGAGATGGCCGTGCCAACTCCAGAGCAACTGAGCAGAGTGAGCGTCAGTAAAAGACTAGCTCTGTTCAAAACTACTTGTAAATTTCTAAGAATACCGAAGGCGATAGAAAGAATATGGGCAAGACAGAAATTGATGCCTTGGTTCCGTGCAGTGATGACAGCATGGGTGTATGGACGCGCGAAGCTTCGTATGTCCCGAAACACGTAAGCCTATCAATCCTTCTAGCTAGATATAGGACCGGAAGCCTATAAAAGAGCATTCCGGACATTTAGAAACGCTGTAACTACAGCTTTAAAAAGAGTTGCTGGAATGTCTTGCTCCTCAGAACACGAGAAAAAAGAGGTCTTATAAGCTGACCTAGAGCAAAATGTGAGCCTGTGTCTGCATAACAGCTTCTGCAGGAATCGGGAGCACAAAGTGAGCAGGTGAGGTTCATGATGCAGGTGTGTGCAGATTTTGATTGCTGTTTAGCGATAGTGTGAAAATTTTATATGGTTGTGAATTTTGGAAGGTAGATAAACTTAAGTCCGATGCAAACTTCTGTAAATGACCACTGGCACTGTATCTTGAGCAACACTCGGTTCTCTGGGACTCACTGGCAGATGACAACACACGATGAGAACATCGATCTCGAGTCCGGGGAGTATGTGCCAGTCGGTCATGTCTGGAGGTTTGACCTTGAGAAACCCGTGATTTTGGAGTGAAATTTTAATTTTGGAAATTTCGAATGGAGCATGTCATGCTCAGTTTTCTCGAACCAACTGAAAATGCAAAAGTCAAAAATCAGAACACCCGAATTAACAATTGCGGGAAACTACTCAAGAAAAAGGCAGGAAATTGCTATTCGCAATTTCTCGATACGAAATATTAAGAGAGTAGAGCTGTCTTGTCCTGAAAACAGGAGAATAGAATACGGACTTGAGCCAGAACGACTATTCGAATGGAAAGGAGTGAACTCTGAATGGAAGAGTGGACAACTCGAGTGTCCCAAAGGTTCATTCAGAGACTTTGATTCTAGAGACAAAACTTACTTCTGTTATTAAAACTAATTGGCATTAAAACTTATTTAGTTATATTACTTAATTCTCAAGCTGCTCATCTTTTACTTACTCCTCATACTCAAGTGCATCGATATGTGAGTTCCCAATTTAAATTTCTCGAGTGTATTTTATGATAGTTATGTTGAGATAAGGCGAGTTTTAGGTTGATCCATCTGAAATGGATCAAAGATCCACTGTCCAATAAAAAGTAACTAAGCGGATTGTTCCGACCCGGTTTTTAACGGCGTTCATGTATTTTGGGTATTCCGAGACCTAAGTATGGGGACGTTTTTATTTCTAGAGTGGGGGGTATTTTGGTAGTGGCCTTTAAGCTGTAATGGGTTCCAGTCTCATGTCGCAAGCGAACCGAATTGGCTCCGACCGTTCTTGAGGCGGAAAAACACAAGAGATAGTGTCCCTGACTCTTGAGCCAAGGGTTATAGGGCCTATTTTTCTTAAGCCTCATATGTGACTAAAGTAGGCGACTGTTACATAGTGTTTTTATGGCGCTCCTGGGTGTTTTTACGACATCATGACTACGGAGTCGAACCCACTTGACACAGCTCCGGGCTACATGCCCATTCTAGAGTACCGGTGGTACGGTTCAGCGGGAACGTGTAAACCTTCCGGTTGTACCGTGATAGCTTTTTAAGAAAACTCAAGAAAACTTCCTGGTACGCTCTCCGAACGAGGCTTAGCTAACCGAGTAAAGGGGGGCAACTAGGGGGACAAAAAAACGAGCAAAAAAGAATACAAATAGGAACAAAAACCATAAAACGAAAAAAGACAGTGACTTTGATACCAAATTAGTTGGATCGAACCTTTGTATTAATTAAATAGTATACACATACTGTTTTACAAGACCGATCGTTTCGATCAATCTAGAAATTTAATCCAGTGACTTCGGTAGGGTGCCCGAGTGGAGGGCGTTGTTAAGGGTTTTTAGATAGATTGCGGCCCAACCGGACCACTAGGAGACTTGACTGGAAAGGGTGACCAAACGAGTGGGAAAGAGGTTCACAAGGATCGAAACGGACCACTAGGAGACTTGATTGGAAGAGGTGACCAGTCGAGTGGGAAAGTGGTTCTGCTGTCAAGGGCAGAACAGAGACAACCAGCACAGGATCGCTACAAGAGGACGCACAGGGGTGTTCTCAAGACGAACAACGGGTATCGTTAGAATCCACATTACATTATAGGAAATAAGTGTTAAATTGGATAAGCGGAGTCCCATTGTTTTGAGGCAGTTTTTACTCAAGCAGGCCTGGAAACAGGTCTACGGTTTTCTCACGAGAGGTTTAGCACCCGGCGCTTAAGGGATTTTTCGGCTTAAGAGGGGGGCTAAAGAGGGGGGAGGTTAGTAGGGGGGCTGGTTAGGTTAGAGGTTGGCGGTTGTAAATTGCAAAAAGGGGGGAAATTAGAGTAACTAATTAATCGACATCGTTGATTCAGTTACATTAGCCATCAACACGCGTGGTAATAATAGGTGGATATCCAAAAATTTAACTCGAGTTAAGATTGGTACGCTGGTTGGATCGGTAGGGGGGAACGGATATAGACAGTTTTGGTGACACCTCATAAGATCACTAGTGGGGGGAGGAAAACGCGTGGCAATTAGGTACCAGACATTTTTTTTGAAAGAAGGTTGACATTTGTCTCCTTTGAATTTTAGGTGGGTTGATTTCTCTGTTTTATTATTTTTTCTGGTATAAAATTTTTTTTTATATATATATTGTTGCATTTTGGTGAAGATTTGCGATTGGTTTTTTATACAAACAGGTGATCACAAGATACCTGCGCACAAGTTTTGGCTTTCAATTGCTGGGAACATTGAAAAAGAGGTAACTATAAAAGGGGGGGCCAGATTTGGCAACCAAGAGAGGGTTTTTGGGAAAATTTTCACTAGAGCTTGAGTGGTGGTACAAGGTACAGTGAACCAAGAAGTCCCTACAACGAGGAAGAAAGAAATCCGACATCCAGACACTCAGTGACGAGTTTTGGGACATTAGTCTTGGGACGTTGGTCTTGGGACGTTGGTCTTGGGACGTTAGTCTTGGGACGTTGGTCTTGGGACGTTGGTCTTGGGCCATTGGTCTTGGGACGTTAGTCTTGGGACATTGGTCTTGGGCCATTGGTCTTGGGACATTGGTCTTGGGACGTTAGTCTTTGGCCATTGGTCTTGGGACGTTAGTCTTGGGACATTAGTCTTGGGACGTTGGTCTTGGGCCATTGGTCTTGGGACGTTAGTCTTGGGACGTTGGTCTTGGGACGTTGGTCTAGGGACGTTGGTCTGGGGACGCTGGTCTGAGGATACCAACAAGAAGTACTGGGACAACACTGAATAGTCTTGGGACGGTAAAGAGAAAGTCTTGGAACAGCATTAGGAAGGGGGCACTACAAAAGTAATAGGTTAGGTTGAAGCACCAAGTACAAAAACACGTTCCCTATCCTAACCTAACACGAAAGAGCTTACAAGAGTTTAAGAAAAATTGTTTTTAGCGAATTGTCAATTTCTTTTTCCTTAGAGTTTTTAACCTTAGAATAGAATTTTTGTAGATAATAATACTGTAAATAATAACAATTGTAAATAATGAGGCGGAGCAGGGTACCGGTAGCTGAAAAAAGATCTACCGAAGCAAAGTATAATTCGTCGCTATGCAAAGCAACATCAATGGGTCCGAAGATAACAAAGAAGAGCTTTTCAGTTAACATGGTCAGCACAAGGAGTACAACGGAGAACAGAGCAAAAGAGGGCACGGCGGGGGAACGAGTAGAACCCACCATCGAGATTGATCTAGAGACACCCGATCAAAGTGTGGATGAAACAGGGAAAATGGCGACGGAGTCAACTCCAATGCCCAACGCAGAAGAACCAAACCCGACACCCATAGAGTTCTCACCAATAGACAACGCGGAAGATGCAATAGGCAACACCGAAGAAACGGTGAAAGAAGACTCTCAAGTAAAAAGGACATCTTTTACGGAGAAGTTGGCAATAATGGTCGGAATAAAAACGAAAGAAAACGTGACCGAAGAACCAAAAGCTGAAAGAGCACGGACATTTGGGACAGTGAGCACGAAGACGACAGAAGCCAACCCAAGAGAGGAACACGCTAAAGCAGAGGCTACGGCCAAAGAGAGACCGACAGCTGACCATGAAGAGACTACCATTGAGCTGGGTGACTTATTGGCGAAACTAAATCAGATTGACAAAAGACTGAAGCACAGTGAAGAAGATAGAGAGGTGATAAAAAAAGAATTAAGATACAACAAGCACGAGTATCTAGACAGTTATTTTAACCTAGCTAAGGCAACAGATGAGAGACTCAAGGAAATGTCAGATAAGGTAGAAGCCACCAATGAAGAACGAGAAAAGAACATCAAAAAAGACATGCAACAGTTGAAAAACCGATATGATGATGTCAACAGCCAATTAGGAAGCCTGGAAAGGAGAATGGACACAATGAGCAAGAGTCAGGCCGAAAGTTCGTGTGCAATACAGGCGAAATTGGATGCAATCTTGAGAAGTTCTACTTCACAAGAAAGACCGGCAGCGGATCGTACGCAAGGCACCAGAGTTGACTTTGTAGAACCACAAAGGAACAAACGGCAATCGACACCGTTGCCCATAAACAGGGATGCGGTGAGCATAGCACCAACAGCTGCGAAAACAATAATGAAGAATGGAACGTCGAATACAACGACTGGTCCGGGAGATTCGACAGCTAACAGCAACGCAGGACCGGATGCTATGACATGGGCTAACACTTGGGAAATGATGAATAGAACTTTAGAGGCCTTCGCTACGAGGAACACTGACTCGAATGATAGAAGAGAAGGAAAATCCAGAAAAACATTCAAAAAACCAAAAGAATTCAAAGATGACTCTGATGGTTGCATTGATACTTGGGTGGAAGTGATGAGACTACACCTAGAACAGGACAACTTGGACGATGAAAGACAAGCGTGCACAGCCATACTCAGCAATTTAGAAGGCACGGCATTAAAATGCGTGGTTGCGAAGAAAGAAGAAGAACGCGATACCGCGGACAAAATCTTTGAAATACTGTTGAATAGATTCGGCTCAGGCATGAAGGGTCATCAAGCGATGATGCGATTTGAAAAAAGAAGACAGAGAGATGACGAATCGATAGACAGGTTCCTAGACGATCTCGAGAGCTTGAGAAGAAGGAGTGACCCAGAAGAATCTACCAATAGAAGAAACTTCAGCATAGCCTCAAAGTTTATTGATGGGGTAAAAAGTGATGACTTGAGAACGATGTTAGCAACGTATTACACATTGTCAAAAGATAGTGCACCAACTCCAGAAGAGATGAGGCAGAAGTCAAGAGAATACATGCTGATGAAACCCAAGAAATACTCGTACTCAGACAACAGGAACACCCAGGGGGGAGTCAGCCACAAAGGTCGTCATGGTACAAGTCTAGAGATGACATGGACAAACGCAGGTCGTGTGCTAACTGCGGGTCAGTTGATCATCATGTGGCGGATTGCACGACATACAAACAGGGCATGAAGAGTTTGGGATATGCACCAGATGAGGAAGATATGAGCCAGATGGAAGAACACGAGTTCTATAGTGGCTGGATCATCAAAATAGGTGCAAGATGCTTCCTCTGTAACCAAGAGGGGCACTTCAGGAGGGACTGTCCGTTGTTCTGGGAAGCGGTCAAGAATCAGAGTCATCCAAAAGACAAGTTGGCATTGGCAGCAGTGCAGAACCAGAGAAACAGACAAGGTGAATTCGAGACGAAAAAACTTGAGGGACCGAATGTAGAGCTACCAACGAAAACAGTGAAAGCTGTAACACAATGTGGTAGTGCAGCAGAGGCCACGACGAAGAAAGCCCCAGAAATAGATTATGAGAGGGCGGCAGCGGAGGCCATCAACAAGGTGAAGCAGGATCTGGCAGCAAAAGAAATAGAGCAACGATTAAAGCTGGAGATCGAGAAACAGAATTTCAACGAAGCATTAACTGGATTGATGACGGCACCAGAGGCTGTATCGGGCTCGACAAAGACTGGAAATTGTAATACCGTAAAAGTGGTGACGGGAAGGCCATTCGGCATATCGAAAATCGGGGCTAGGATAATGTCTATAATCACAGTGGGCGGCCACGAGGTAACCAGAAACTTGAGCGAACCGAGCGACCAGACACTAATGCACATTGACGTGTACGCAGATTACTTGATTACTTGAGTTGTATAAGCCCACAAACTACTTCTAGAGCGTTGAGAGCACTACTCACGAGAGGGGGCAGCAAGTCGGTACGTGTTGATAATAGGTATACTGAAGCTTATGGTCCACACGAGGTGATGCTAAATATAGATGGGATCAACATCTATACCAAGACGATGATAACATGTGACGAAGACCTAATTGGACAAATCTACGTAGGGAAAGAAGAGTTGAAAAGAGATCGATTGGACACTGCGCCATGCTTGAAGAAGATGCAATGCACATTGGGACGGAGGCAGATGTGACAGGGCACGTGCTAGACATAAGTGGCAAGAAGACTCAGTTACGTGGGTTACTTGACACGGGAGCGATCTTGAGTGTCATACCAATTGAGACTTGGGAACGAATGGGCTTCAACAAAGATGACTTGATAGACTCGAGAATACGGCTGTCAGCTGCAAACAAGGGGGCCCTTCGGGTGCTGGGCAGGACGCCGATAATAGCCCTCAATTTGGGGGAACGTAACCTGTGGATGAGCTTTATCGTGGTAGAAAACCTAGATGAATCTGACCAATTCATCTTGGGCAGAGACTTCATCAGGAATTTCGACGTAACGATTGATCTAAATAACGCAATGTTCAGGATACGGAACCCGGATAGGAGGTACGCAATCAAACCGGTAAATTTAATAATGGCAAATGAAAATAAAGCACCGGTATTCTTGAGTAGGAGGGTGAGGCTAAAAGCTAATGAAGCAGCAATCGTAAGCTTGAGGATGAAAAATTACAATGAACTAAGTGACAACAAGCAAGTGTGTATAGTTCCAAATCCTAATAGTCAAAGTGCTGCTGTTTTAGGAAGATCATTCTCGATAACGAAGAGCGGCCTCTGCGTCAGTGTCTTGTTGAATACCCTTGATATACCGATCACGATACAGAGAGGGAGGAAACTGGGATATGCTTTACCGGTTAAAACTCGATATGAAACGATTGAGAACTTAAAACAAAATGAAGTTGTTGATTGTCCCAATCACAGGGACAAGATTTGTATCTTGAGACGATTGCAAAAAATTGAATATTCTTCAGGTCTTATTAAATCACTTAAGTCAGAAACGGACGATGGGCTGTCGAGCTGTTCGAACTTTCCAGAGCGACCCACACTAGATGAAATACAGACAGATAAACCGGTTCTGCCGGAGATTGAACATTTGAGGGGCAAACTGAAAGATGAACAGCTCGAAGCCATCAAGGACGTACTAGAGCGGAACGAAGAAGTTTTCTCGAGGCATAAGGCGGATATCGGGTGTTGTAATTTTGTTGAGCATGGAATAGAACTTGAGGAAAACGCGGTACCACACAGGGAGGGGGCGAGGCGTATGACCCCACACAAATCGGACGCGTGCAGAAAAGAAATCGAGACGTTACTAGAGTATGACATGATAGAACCATCCAAGTCACCGTGGGCGTGTGGAGTAGTGATGGCCAAAAAGAAAGGCGACCAGTTGAGGTTTTCTTGTGACTTTCGATACGTGAACTCCGTCACGGTGAAGGATGCCTATCCCATACCTAGAATTGATGAAAGCCTCTCGAAGTTAGGTGATGCAAAATTTTTTACGACTCTTGATTTAGGCTCGGCTTTTTGGCAGGTACCATTAAGGAAGCAAGACAGGGACAAGACAGGGTTCGCCTGCGAGTTGGGTCTGTTTCAATGGAAACGGATGCCGTTTGGACTCTGCAATGCCACAGCCACGTTTCAGCGGCTGATGGCACACGCGCTGCTAGGCGTGACGAAGAAGTACGGCAACCTGGTAATGTGCTATGTGGACGACGTGGTAATAGCGACGCCAACACTAGAAGACCACATTGAGAGACTTGACGAGGTGTTCGCGTGCATGAAGAGATCGGGGCTGAAGTGTAAACCATCAAAGTGCGAGATACTCAAGGACTCAATTAAATACTTGGGCAGGGTGGTAGACAAGCACGGTATCAGACCTGATCCAGACGCCGTAGAGGCAGTCCTAACCTGGAAATCACCAAAGACGGAACACCAGCTGATGAGCTTCCTGGGCTTCGCTAACTACTACAGAGAACTCATCAAAGGCTATGCGGACAAGGTATACCCGATGCAACAATTAATGAGACACAAGGGCAAGAAGTTCACATGGAACAATGCGGCAGAAGAGTCATTCCAGAGAGGCACCAGTACTGGGTATGCCGACTGAGAAGGGGATGTATGTGCTGGACGCGGATGCGTCGGTAGTCGCGATTTCTGGGATTCTCCATCAAGAACAAGAATGGAATGGGAAGACAGTCTTGAGACCAATAGCATACGGGAGCAAAGTCTTAAGTGACACAGAAATGAAATACGGAGCACCGAAAGCAGAGATGTTCGCAGTGGTCACCTTTGTCGAGAAATACAGAGCATACCTAGGCAGTGAACCTTTCAAGCTGCGAGTAGATAACCGAGCACTAAGCTGGCTGAAAACGTACTCAATGGACCAGAGCTATATTGGGAGGTGGATAGTTCGCTTGGACGGATACAACATGATAATTGAGCATAGAACACGAGATAAACATCAAAATGCCGACAGCTTGAGTAAGAAGACGGAGTTCTACGAGAGACAAGAACAAAGAGAGGCGGACAGACCCGAGATCAAAGATGGCTTTTCCTTCATGGACAAGGAAACGTACGACAGCCTTCCACTCACGAGATGGCTGGACAAATCAGGCAAACCAATTGAAGACCATCCCGAATTACCAAAAGAGCCTCTTGAAAAAACCATCTTGAAGAAAAGCAAAAGGATTCC
Source organism: Symsagittifera roscoffensis (assembly GCF_963678635.1). NCBI lineage: Eukaryota > Metazoa > Xenacoelomorpha > Acoela > Convolutidae > Symsagittifera > Symsagittifera roscoffensis. The sequence goes on from NC_087062.1 coordinate 90,403,686, forward strand.
GTTAGGAATCATGCTCAGATCCAAGATCGTGAGGGAAACGCTCAAGGCAAAAGGTTATGATCTCGACCAGGTAGAGGAGGGAACTGTCAGAATAGATGAAGATTTAATGAGGTTGCTCGAGAAAATATCAGATGATAAGCCCATGACCCAAGGGAAAGGTCAGGAAGCACCGGAACTAACTATACTTCGGAGAGAAGAAACAGTGAACAATACTGACTCCTCAAAGGGAAGTGTCACTGACAGCAAGGATGTCGAGCGATCACTAGTTGAAAAAATCCCCGAAAACATTCTGGAGCCGACAAAAGTCAGGGGTAAGAAGGTGACATTCAGAGAAGAGGCTGAACACCTGGGACTAGATCAAGAGTCCGTGGAGTGGTCCAGGTTCGTGAAAAAAGAAGAAACCGGAGAAGGGAAATTGTCCGGGGAGCGTGAAGAATGGGATGAAGACTCGGATGAGAGCAGCGAAGACCAGGACAGTCTATGCATGATACTGGCGGAGGAGAAGATAAGACAACACGACAGGGAGTTACAGACGGATCCATCTTCAGGAACGTACAATCTGGAAATACAAGAGGTACGAGGTGGTGAAGAGCTCGAGAAAATAGCGGTTTCAAGAAAGCCATTCAGGGAACTATCGTGCAACTCAAACGTCAGAACGAATCTGGTAGACGACATGAAAATCATGAAAAGGATGATATGCGTGAAACTAAGCGATGACATCCACAACCCCGGAGAGATGAATGGACAGATCATGGCGCTAAAGGAGCACGTCAAGGCGAGATATAGGCTGTCTGACCTAATAAGGGCCCAGAAGAATGACAAAATGACAAGTAACCTCTCCAAATGGATCCATTCGGGAGTCAAGGAGAAGGGGGATCTTGAGGAAGACAGCTACAAGATCTTGAGCCAGTTCTACAAAAAAAGGAGAGACTTACTTTATCACACAGCTGAAGGGGTGGTAGCGTGCAAGAGGAGAGATGAGGAAAAGATATTACACAAACACAACCTCATCATACTACCACAATTGTACCAAACGGAGGTGCTTTTCAGATCACACGACCAAATGGGCCACCAGGGAATAGATAAAGTACAACAAAGGATACTTCATAGGTTTGACTGGCCGGGAATGAGAAAAGCTTGCGAGAGATGGGTGAATGCCTGTCTAGCATGCCTTCAGGTAAAAGACCCAAGGAAGATGAAGTTTCCCCTCAAGTCTGTCGAGAATTCGGAATTCAATGAGGTGGTGCAGATAGACCATCAGAAAATCTGCATGACGGAGTCGGGTTATAACCAAATACTGGTTATAATAGATCACTTCACAAAGTTGGCGGAAGCAGTTCCGAGCCAGACAGCCTCAGCCGAGGAGACATGTGATCATCTGATAACGCATTGGATATCGCGGTATGGTTGTCCAATGACTTTCCAGTCGGAGAACGGCAAAGCTTTTGTGGGGGACTTGACAAAAGAATTGATGAAGAGATCGCACATTGCTCAAGCACACTCGACGACCTATCATCCACAGACCAATGGGTTGGTAGAGAGACAGAACAAGACGCTGGTCAACATGTTAAGGGTGTACTGCTCGAGATACATGACGGACTGGGACAAATACCTGCCACAGGTAGTAGGGGCCTATAACAGTACTCAGCACTCAACGACAGGCATCAGTCCTTTCATGATGTTGACAGGCAGGGAGAGGGCAATGCCTCTAACATTCTTCTACCCGGAATTCGAGGGGAAGAGGACGTCGCCTCAAGCATATGTGAAGGAAGCGATCAAAAGACAACAAGAGCTGAACGAATTATGCAGGAGGAATACGGCGCAAGCACAAATGAGACAACGCAAGAAATATGACGAAAAAATATTACAAGCAAAACCATATGAAGTGGGCCAGTACGTGTGGGTCTTCCAAAATGTCATACCGCCCAAGGGAACAAAGAAACAACTCAAGAAGTGGAGGGGACCATTCATGATAACGGAAGTACATCAACAAGGACGGTTCTACCGCTTGAGTACTGGGCGAGCAGCACATTACGAAAATCTGAAGCCTCACGTCCCGTCCCCGGAAGACTGGTGCTTACCGAAAGACATGGAGGGTCTCGAGTACCTGGTGGTAGAGCCAGCGTGTGAAGTAAATGAAAAGGGCACCAGAGAGAAAAATGATGGCAATGAAAACTTGAGCTTGGACGACAATGAAAAGATAGAGGTGGAGTCTGAAGCAGGATCGTTTGCAGAAGAGGACTGGAACGACCCGGAGCAAGATGAGGTGCCGAAGTGGATGGAGCCAGAACGACCAATATCACTGGGAACCAGAACTGGCAATCGTAAAAGGACGGGCATGAGGTACAACAGATACGGGGATGACTTCTTGATTGACAAGATACAGCCAGACAAATTGGGCGAGGAATTACTAAGTGCAGGCGAACTGGAAGCCGAAGAGGAATGGCAGGTCATTGATGATGGTGGACACTATCCCCACGAAGACTGCTCGACACCAGAAGTGGAGATGGACCTCGAACAGAGCGAGATGGAAAGGAGGGAGAACACGAACTTGAGGATACTGGAGTGGATACGCGACGTCAAAGACGAAAGCCATGGAGGACAGAGTATCCAGCAAGTCGACGTGTCAGCAGCAAAACACGTGAAGTCAGAAGACCCTCTCTTCGGCTGGACGGCGACAGACAGGCCGCTGGACATTCCACCGGACAATGCAGATCCGACAACATCGACGGGGACGTCGATAAATATTTTTGTCCGGGGAGTGGGGGTAGGACTTACCCACACCGAAAATTTGATGATAAAGAAGCTTAAGGAAGTGAGAGAAACAAGCGAATTGGAGCTGAAGAAGAAGAGCCAGAGCCTAACATAGGCCGGAATTTCAAAACGAAATTTGAAATACCCAATCAGTACTCGGAAAACATCATGATAACAGATAGTGACTTCATCCTGTCAAACAGAACGAGCGCGATCTGCATCACGGCAGACATGAGTTTCAAATCAAGACTGGAGGCTGACTTCAAGAGAGAATACCAAAACGTAGAGTTTCTGTTCAGACAGAGACCAGGACTGGGAGGGATGGCAGCGCTCCCACCATCAGTAGCACAAGTCCCGGGGAAATACCTGTGCTTCTTAGTGACGAGGGTCAATGACAGGAACACAATTGATCCTGAACACGTAATGTTGGCACTAACAAGACTACGAGACTTCATGATTGAAAGAGAGATAACAGAGGTCTCGATGCCGGTGTATGACCCGAACAGGGGCAAACTGAGCCCAAGGGAATTGTACGCTATCTTACATGTAGTCTTTGCAGAAACTGAGATAATGGTATATCTTCATAAGAAGTACTACTTGAGCATCGCCTGAGTCGGGTACACGGGAGTATCGAGTCGGGTGTGAGGGAGGAGTCTTGAGCTAGGTACTGGGGTACAAAACAGGTAAGGGATCTTAGGGATGATTGGCATGACAATTATTATTTTAAATGATTGATGGTGCTAAAACATAAAATGTATCTGCATGTTTTTAGAAAATTTAAATTGAATTATTTTAGTAGGGTGAAAATGAGAGGGTTTTTAATCATGAAAGTAATGGGGTTTTCTGGTTAGGAACACAGCTTGTCGGTCTAAAAATCGGGTGTTATTTTCAGATTGATTTGTTGAGCTCAAATTGACTACTCATCTATATTCAATTAAAAGAAGAAAACGACATCTCAAGAAAACTCAAGTTGCTCAGGTAAAACTCAAGTTGCTCAGGTAAAACTCAAGTTGCTCAGGTAAAACTCAAGTTGCTAATACTCAAGGACTCAATTGAAATCACAGAAATGGCAGATCGATACTGGAAGTCCATGCCGTCGGCTCTGAAAAAGCCCGCACTTGACGAACTATACAGACGGCTGAGAGATCTGGATTATACTCAAGTGGACGAGAGAATGGCAGTGATGCTGAATGCCATCCTACAATTGTAGGAAGAGGGCGAGTGTCGAGAGTCTGCGACGGAAGCGGTCTTGATGGTAGGCTACACCACTGATGGGGTGTCCAATCAGGAACAAACCAGATGGCTGTCCTGGAACGTGGATGGAGCGATAAGGGGGTTCGATTTGGCGAGGAACCCTGGCCTGAACAACAACACAGAGTATGGCGCGGGGGAATTCCCACTGCCGGTCAGACCATCAGTCAGGTCCGCGAGCCAGAGTACGAGTAAAGTACCATCGATGTCACGGGCACAGCAGACGGGGGAAGCTTATCCGGACGTCAGCGCCATGAAAAAAGAACTCGCGAGGACCCAGCGGGAAAGGAATAAGGCGAACCTCGACCGGGATCAAGCGGTGCTCGAGAGGGATCAAGCGCGGAGAGAACTGGACATAATGAAAGCTGAACGGCTGCAGGCAGAAAGGGTGCGGGAGAATGCCGCGAATTGCTAGCAGCTGAAGCAGGCTCTCGAGAGAGATCAAGCAAAACTTGAAGAGGATCCAGCAACAACAACGCGAGCTCGATATGCAAAAAGGGGCTAGGCCCAAAGAGCGGGTAGTGACTGTCTCAAGGCCAGAGTCACGTATGGAAGTGGACGAAGCTCCTAGGTCAAAGGGACGATTCAACCTCGACCGTGCGGCTCAGGAGCATATGAATGAGGGGCTGGAGGTATGGATACCACCCGAATCAACGTCCTTCCTGCGTGGAATGGAGACTCAAGTAATACGACCATTGATGGACGTCGCGCTGCCTGGATACACACCGAGTTCGACCCCGGGTAGTAGTCAGGTGAGTGGCGGCTCGTCACGACTGAAAGAGTTGCACGAGACGCTACAGCTGAGGAATCGCGAGAGCCCGGCAAGAGTAGATTTACCCTCGACTTGGGGGGAGCAACCTGTCAGGAGTGTGGTGATCTCGAGCTACAAGAAGAATACGGAAGGGAGATATCGCAAGCACAATCGGATAGACTGGAATGCGGCGCAGAGGGAGAGGAGAGACTGCTTCCACGACGCGACTTGGGTGGAATACTTCACGTATCCGCGAGTGCCTGAAGGCGCGGTTCACTTGATCATTGGGGACAGCTTGCTGCGGGTGCTGACCCGGATCCAGTCCCATTGGCAAACGGGAATCTTGAGCTTCGCCGGAGCCGCAACGCCGCAGATGTTAGCGACACTTGAGATGCTAGGGATGGTGAGTGTATACACGGTCACCCTGATGGTCGGGACGAATGATGTGTCCAGGGGGGAAGCAAGGAAGGTGACAAGGCTGCACGAAAAGATGAGCTGCATTCTCGAGGAAATACGGATCCAAATGGATCCGTCCATTCTCACGGTGTGTACTGTTCCCTACAACATGGGAGCGGATCAACATGCGGTAGAGATGAACACAAAAGTGCGTAGCCTGAACGAAACAGTCAGGAAGATACATCAGAGGAGTGTCCTTCCCCTTAGGCTACTGGACGTGGCTCAGCAAATGGAGCTAACCTCTTTCCCTGACGATGCATCTGCGGATGGCATTCACTTTGATAGGCCCAGAGGGGTGGAGTGGTTGAACAACGTCTTTCAAAGACATATATGCGCGCTAGAGGCAGATTTGCTGGAAACAGCACAGGTCACGTTCGGACCACACCCAAACCCACCCTTCTTCAACCCGAGATCTTTGTCCAGTCGCTTGGACGAGAGAACCGATTCTAGAGATAGTGAGAGGAATAGCCGGTCCAAGTTACCGAGCACCACGCCCATGGAAGCTGATGAAGTGGCATCAGCAACTCCCCAGGGGTCGATAATATCCTCAGTGGTGGTTGCGGAGAAAAAAAGGTCAGAGAAGCCACTGGAGACCAGCAGACAGAAATATGAAGAGAAGGTCAAGGAACTGGATCTGGAGGACCTAGAATGTAGGCAGGAGCTAGCGAGAACTTTGGGTCATGAACAGGTCTCAAACGAAGACTTGGGAAGACACAAGTGCGTGGACTGGTTGAAGGCTCATGAAACACGTTTCTCGAGAGCGAAGTTGACAGAGACAGCAGACCTGAGTGGAGTTCCCACAAAGTCGATGATGGGACCAATTAATTATAGACCCCTCAAGTCTTTGGGGAGCCCGGGACTGGTGGTGGAGCCTCCCAAGCACCGAACCAGCATTGCCAGAATTAGAGTGGCCACTCCAGCACAATTGAGAGTGGTCGACAAACTGATGAACCCAAGAGAGATGGAGTTACCAGACGCCGCATATGAAGGTGCAAAATTAGCCAATGACCCCCGATATGGGAAACCCTGCGGGCAGGCGCAACTGGCCAAAACCTTAGCGGTTTACGACAGGGCAGACCCAGCTGCAGCAAGGGTGGTTATCGTGGCAGGATCAGATTTTGAAGGTACGTCTCCCAAGTTGTTTTGGCCAGAAACCCTGATATATGCCTTGCCGGGAGCGGAGCTAAACCAGATGTTGACCCTGGTGCTGGCAATGAAGTCGGAAATGCCCTGCGAACCTGAGTTACTGCTGTTTGCAGGGATGAACGATCATCTGCACGCAACGGGATTTCTTGAGCAGCTCAAGGGTGGTGAACCTACGCCAAAGAGGATCTGGGAGGCCATCCAGACCTTATTCGCGGCGATAAATGAAGTACAAGAGAAGGTTGCCTCAAGATTCGGCTCCAAGACAAAAGTGGCGTTCACAACATCCCCCGGGTACTCGAGCATGCCGCTGGCTCTGCAATTCGTGTACGCGATCTTGATCTTGTCGCAGAGGGGAATGGGTGGCGTGTCCTGATGGCAGCTCCCAACCGAGAATTGGAACCGACGAACTTGAGGCTGCGCAAATCAGAACTCGCGGCAGCATGGGCGGACGTCTCCCATGCATTGAGAGGCTTTCACGAGTTGGCCGATATCCTCATCATATTAGACGAGGTCCTCTTACTGGAAATATCTAATTTCGCTAGGCAACTCAAGCTCAACCCGATCATTAGGGATGATCATCCAGTGATAATTCACCTGACGGCTAGTCTGTGGTTTCGAGACATGGAATTGACCATCACGAGCTCGACCAGCAGATCTAGAGGGCCAAACAACGAAAGGAAGAACGTGGCCGCATCGGAGAAGCAACTAGAGTCGATGGTGCATCGGTTGGCACAAGAGGGAGGCAAATGGCCCTTCTTAACCCCAAGATTGGAAAACGCCACGAGGAAAACAAGAGAGGATGCGCCGCCTCTGGTGAAGCAGATCTGGGATTTTCTCGAGGAGCAACTGGGAAAAGCTGAGGAGAGGGAGATGACGGTTGGCAGGTTCGTCACAGCAGCCAATGAGGTCTCGATTGGAGGATTTTGGAGAGCACGCGTGGGGTGAGCTAAAGACGAGGAGGGATCATGAGATTCTCGAGTTCTTGAGTCCTTGTTGGGGAAAAGAATTCCTGACTGAAGTGTACAGCGCGAAGGAGACGATCTTCAAAGCATTCATACAGGAGGTGTTGAATATGCCTATCAGCCTGTTGCTGGCGCTGTACCTGGTCTACCCAAGATACTTATTTAATATGGGCCCTGCATACATGTTCAGTCGTGGCGTGGACGCCCTCAGAATAGACGGATACTTGACGTTAGTGCTTCTGACCCACGGTGAACTGGCGTCATTTCACCGATTGATGAGGTATGGGGAGCCCCTGTCGATGGGAAGAACACACTCGAGTATTGAGACCTACTCGTACAAGTGTGCGGCCGGGCTAAGGACGCTGCTAGTGCAGTATCTACTGATGCAGAACAGGCACCTGACTGGTGAAGAAAAGAGCCCGAAGACAAGAGAGGAATGGAGAAAAGTGAATGGAGGCATGCCCCTACTGACGGATCTATGCCTGGCCATGAGATCGGATCCCATGGGGATCATCCGAGGGCTAGAGGAGGTCGTGACTTGTATCTATGGACCGGCCGTCACGTTCGCATTTCCAGATCCTTTGGTGACAGCTTATCGATACTCCGTGACCCACGTGAGCCTCATCAGCGTACTAGATGGAACGACACTGAACTGGTGTCAGCAAGAAGTGCTAAGGGCACAAATGAGCAAATGAGCTCTTCGGAAAAGTGAAGGATCCAGAGTTGATCGTATACAGTTTCCGAGGACAACTGCAATGCCGGATGCGAGGCAAGCGCGAGGGCCCCATCGAAACTTACCCCAAGTTTTGGAACTTGAATCCCTTGGCAGCCAATGGACAAGAAATCTTGAGAATTCCTGCATGGACGAAAAGTTTCGAGTTAGTGAAAAAGGAGCTGGAGGCAATATTGGAGAGAGAAGCCCTACCAACGAGCATTCCCGAGTTCCCCATAGTGAGGAGAATGACCCTAGGGATGAAAAGTTCCCTGGTTGTCCCGTCCCCTTACGCGAGAACCACGACCGAAGAACGGCAGAACGAGTTTACCGACGGCTGGGATCCGCTCTTCATCGGCTATACTGCAGCGATTTATTTCCATACTAGCGATGTGAAGATAAACTCATGGACGGCTCAAGCCAAGAAAATCAGAGGGTCGATGCCCCCTAAATTCGAAGTGCGAGATACCTTGAGAGTACTTAAGCGGGCAGGCCTAGAGAACCAGCTGCCGGCATGGGACGACGGCAGGATGATAGTGGAGGAAGGGCATGTCGCACTGAAAGCAGACGCGATGCTGTTTGCCACAAGGAGATACCGGGCACCTTACGGACTAGAGCTGATGGAGCGGAATAGAGAAGGAAAGAAGCTAGATGCAGCAGGTCCATTGTACGTGGCACTGACAGAACATGAGGCGACGAGTTCAACGACACCATCACCCCTTCCAGTAGACACCCCTGGGGATAAAAAGAGTGGCACCGTGGCAGATCGATTCAAGAGGATTTTTGAGAGAAGGGAAGCAGAGTCAGGAGACGAGAGCATGGATGAAACTCTCAGTGAGGCAGGAGAGGACATGGAGGTGGGAAACACACCGGAGCAGAAGCCAACGGAAGTGGAATTTACAGCGCAGGAACTGTTGAAAGATCTGAGTGAAGAAAACTGGGCAGATACTCCCACGCCACCTTTGACCTCGTCCCCCCGCAAGTACCCAGAGATGTCATTGACAAGCGAGAATCCCAACATGGGAATGATCTTCTTGAGTGCGGAGAGAAGGGAAAAGAATACCTTCGAGGGAAACAGAGACGCCTTCCTGGGCACTCTGGATGGAGATGCTTGGCAAAAGTTCTTGAGCGATTTCAATCGAGAAGTGGATGAAGACACCACATTGGATAATTTCAAAGAGGAGCTGTGGGACACGGTGGTGAAGTTTGGTGAGCCTGTCCTGATGGGGACGGGTTTGGAAGAGAAAGCCAGAGTAGAACTACTGAACAAGATGGTCGAGTTGAGGAAGTCAAGAAAGACCAGAGAAGACAAATGTAAAGACAGCTCTACTCCGAAACAGAAAACTGACAATAAAATAATTAAGTATACAAGGGGGGATAAGGTAGGAACTAGTAATATGATTAAAAGTACTAATATCCTTAAGGCTCGATCAGGGGGGAGGCAAGAGTCGGCTGGAGAACACCAAGTTGAATAAGTGATGATAACGGCGACGCCCCCAAACAAAGACATGAGGTCTCGCAAGAGGAAGAGAGACGTGGAGGGATTGGGCAGTCCTTCAGCTGACGCGGTCTCGGAAAAAGACTTGAGAGAGACGGCCCCCATGGTTCTGGCGCGATGGAAGACGGCAGCCTACAAGAGTAGCTATGAACCGAGGAAACTGCTCGACATAGAAAAAGAAATGGAGAATCGGCTATACTGCAGCGATTTATTTCCATACTAGCGATGTGAAGATAAACTCATGGACGACTCAAGCCAAGAAAATCAGAGGGTCGATGCCCCCTAAATTCGAAGTGCGAGATACCTTGAGAGTACTTAAGCGGGCAGGCCTAGAGAACCAGCTGCCGGCATGGGACGACGGCAGGATGATAGTGGAGGAAGGGCATGTCGCACTGAAAGCAGACGCGATGCTGTTTGCCACAAGGAGATACCGGGCACCTTACGGACTAGAGCTGATGGAGCGGAATAGAGAAGGAAAGAAGCTAGATGCAGCAGGTCCATTGTACGTGGCATTGACAGAACATGAGGCGACGAGTTCAACGACACCATCACCCCTTCCAGTAGACACCCCTGGGGATAAAAAGAGTGGCACCGTGGCAGATCGATTCAAGAGGATATTTGAGAGAAGGGAAGCAGAGTCAGGAGACGAGAGCATGGATGAAACTCTCAGTGAGGCAGGAGAGGACATGGAGGTGGGAAACACACCGGAGCAGAAGCCAACGGAAGTGGAATTCACAGCGCAGGAACTGTTGAAAGATCTGAGTGAAGAAAACTGGGCAGATACTCCCACGCCACCTTTGACCTCGTCCCCCGCAAGTACCCAGAGATGTCATTGACAAGCGAGAATCCCAACATGGGAATGATCTTCTTGAGTGCGGAGAGAAGGGAAAAGAATACCTTCGAGGGAAACAGAGACGCCTTCCTGGGCACTCTGGATGGAGATGCTTGGCAAAAGTTCTTGAGCGATTTCAATCGAGAAGTGGATGAAGACACCACATTGGATAATTTCAAAGAGGAGCTGTGGGACACGGTGGTGAAGTTTGGTGAGCCTGTCCTGATGGGGACGGGTTTGGAAGAGAAAGCCAGAGTAGAACTACTGAACAAGATGGTCGAGTTGAGGAAGTCAAGAAAGACCAGAGAAGACAAATGTAAAGACAGCTCTACTCCGAAACAGAAAACTGACAATAAAATAATTAAGTATACAAGGGGGGATAAGGTAGGAACTAGTAATATGATTAAAAGTACTAATATCCTTAAGGCTCGATCAGGGGGGAGGCAAGAGTCGGCTGGAGAACACCAAGTTGAATCAGTGATGATAACGGCGACGCCCCCAAACAAAGACATGAGGTCTCGCAAGAGGAAGAGAGACGTGGAGGGATTGGGCAGTCCTTCAGCTGACGCGGTCTCGGAAAAAGACTTGAGAGAGACGGCCCCCATGGTTCTGGCGCGATGGAAGACGGCAGCCTACAAGAGTAGCTATGAACCGAGGAAACTGCTCGACATAGAAAAAGAAATGGAGAATCCCACTAGTTCAGTGACAGAGGAGGATTTCAAACCTCAGAGAATAAAAATGAAGCGAGGTTCGACGAGCGGGCAGACCTGGGAAGTAGATGTTGGCAAAGAATGGGTCTCAAGTGAACATCAGGCTGTTGGGAAACAAGTGACCAGTGATCCTCTTGAGAAAAGTAAAACCAGAAATACCTCCCGACCGTGGTGGATAGCCCTCGAGACATTGAAGGAGATGGAAGACTGTTTGAAGAAATTGAACAGTGGAGTGGCTCGCAAACGACACAGTTGGGCCACCCAGCAGAAGGCTGAGGTTAACAAGATAGAGTTGGCGAACCAGCTGAAGAGATCCTGGCAGAACTTATTGAAGGATCATTTTGAAGAGGCGATGAGGACACCCTCATCGGCACCACCGCTGATGGCGAATCCCTTTATCAGGACTGCAGGACAACTGATGTTCGCGTGGAGCCTGTTGGGGATAGAGCTGGAAACGCTGACTTCGTGCGATAAGTTGAAGTTAGGAGGCAAAAATCTAGAGATATACCGAATGCTGATGCAGCACGTTGCCAGGGACAACTCAGGCTTGAGTCTGGCAAGAAGGAAAGATGCAACCTGTTTCTTGAGGTGGACGATGTCGATGATGACTGACAGCACCATCCTAGCATGTCATCAGAGGGCAGTCGGAAGCAAGACGCTGGAAAGGAGAGTCTCCACAGTCATCTTGAATGTGTATCAGAGCACTGGGATAGAGAAGGAGGATGGTTCTAGGCAATCTCTGGAGAGCCATAGGAAGTTGGATGAGATACGGAGGTTCTACAACAAGAAATTCGAAGAGGAACACGACGTTCACCGCAACCTGGCTTCGTCAGGGGAGTACTTGAAACTCAACAAAAAGGGAGAGTACCAATATGTTTCTGGAGTAATGGGAATGGCGTACAACCCCTTCTTGGACCTGGAAGCTGGAGGTGCCCACAGAAACTATGAAGTGGCGGAGCTGCTGAAGTTCTGGACAGAGAAGATAGTGGAGATAGACACTGTGGAGAGAGAGAGACCTAGCCTGGGTCTGGTTCTTGAGGGGACGCCGGAAGTGATAAGTGTGTCACGCTCAAGTAAAAGAGTGGAGCTAAAAATGGGTGACGGAGTGGCGTGTTGATCACGAATCTGGGAGTGGTATGGAAATTACTCAGACCCTCCTGGTGTCCACATCCCCATGCAAGTCTGATTGAGGAGGTCACTGAGCGAGTGAGATTGGCACCGACAGAGGATGGGGACTTGGCGACCTTGAGTATAGTACACAAACTGATCCTGCCTCAGATGAAAGAATCAAGTGAGGTGACAAGTGGAACAGGGTCGGTGAAGAGGATGGAGCCGGGCAGTTGTCTTGATTCGACATGCAGCAACGGCGAGCATACTTGTGATGGACGATCATGCGTCAGGATACAGTCTTTCCAGAAGGAGGACCTCATTACCTGGTTTGAGGATATCATCGAAAGGGAGAAGAGTGAGATACAGATAGTGGCTGAATGTTACGCGAGTACCACCGTGAACCTAGCGACAGCCTTGGGATTCTTCTCAAGAATGTGTAGTCTCCAGTCACTGGAGAGGCTAGAGTCAGAACACCACCTGGTGACCGCGTTAAGCGTGGAATCGTGACCCGGAGTGCTACAAGTGAACCAGAAGCACATCAAGAGTTGGAAGATCGGACTCGAGGCGGAGATGGGATTTCCCATGAGCGAAGCCTATGGATTGCCTCTAAATGCAAAATCCTTAGTGGGGTCAGTGCTGGCTAATCTATGTGGGAGCCACTATCCACTACACATGGCGATGGTGGAGGTGTCCAGCCAGAGGGTAGTGATAGACAACGCCTTCTCAGTGCCCAAGTGCGTGAGATTAGCTCGGATGTCACACCATTCACACAAGCTGCTGAGGAAGATCCGAGGAGCAGTACCAAAGGAACAAAGAGATGACTTGAGTGAAATCTGGGGTGAAGAACTCCTAGGCTTGGAGAGCGAAAACACAAGTGATCACGGGAGACAGAACGTGGTGGGGAAGCCCGCAGTAGGTGCTCCAAGCTCGGAAGAAGTCGACGTGATACACGAGAAAATGATGGAACTTGAGCCTCTCCTAGAAGCTTCGGGAGAACGCAACCTTAGAAGCATCGACCTCACGCATGGGGATTGTCCATGCCACTGTCTGGTGCAGACAGTGTGGTACCCGGACCGCGCCAATCTCTGTCTGATCTGGGACGTAGAAGAAATTAAGTCACTGGGACTACCGGAGCATCGACAAAAGGTGACCATCCTGGTGGTGAGCACGATGCTGGCTCTGCGATGGATTGAGGAGAACATAGCGAAGTACAGAGAATCGAGAGCGCCAACAGCTGAGTCGATTCATGCTATAGATTACAGCAGGAGACTGGAGTTGTTCGAGACTGCATGCAAGGTATTCGCCATACCAATGCAAGTCAGACACATATGGAGCCGCCTGAGATTCTTTCCTTGGTTTCGTGCGACGTTAACATCCTGGTTGTATGTAGTGACAAAGGACCACATGAGGAAACATCAAAAGGAAAATCGACAATTCCAAGCTGAAATAGGACCAGATGCCTTTAAGAGACCTCTGCTAACCCATCGAAATGCGATCACGGCGGGGTGGAAAAGAGTGGGCAGAGTATCCAGAGACAATTCTAGAGCGAGGGAAACGATACTGGAGGAGGACCTGGCGAGGAATGTAAGCATGAGTCTTCACAACTCCTTCTGCTTGAACCGGGAGTCGAAGATGAAGAGCCTACCAAGTCAATTGAAGAGGTTGCAAGAGCAGAGGGAGTGGATGCGATCCTATGAACAGCTGAAGGCCTGGGAGGAAATTGTGATCAGCTCCGATGACGAAGAGGCACTATTGGAACAAATTACAGTGCCAAGAACACCGGTATCGGGTACCTCGAAGGCGAAGAACACGAGGTGAGCCAGTGGCTCGAAAGGAAATTCTAGAGTCTTGAGTCTTGAGAGGGAGGGGGCTTGAGAGTGAACTTGGATGAAATCTGGGTTCACGAAAAAGAAATTTTAGACGAATAAGATATTGTTACTAATATGATAGATCTATTATATAAGTCAAATTGATGCATGACAATTTCCTGACTGAATAAGACAAAAGAAATTTTAAAATTACCAGCTTAAAAAGCGGGGATTCATGGGTGCAGGTGTGTGCAGATTTTGATTGCTGTTTAGCGATAGTGTGAAAATTTTATATGGTTGTGAATTTTGGAAGGTAGATAAACATAAGTCCGATGCAAACTTCTGTAAATGACCACTGGCACTGTATCTTGAGCAACACTCGGTTCTCTGGGACTCACTGGCAGATGACAACACACGATGAGAACATCGATCTCGAGTCCGGGGAGTATGTGCCAGTCGGTCATGTCTGGAGGTTTGACCTTGAGAAACCCGTGATTTTGGAGTGAAATTTTAATTTTGGAAATTTCGAATGGAGCATGTCATGCTCAGTTTTCTCGAACCAAATGAAAATGCAAAAGTCAAAAATCAGAACACCCGAATTAACAATTGCGGGAAACTACTCAAGAAAAAGGCAGGAAATTGCTATTCGCAATTTCTCGATACGAAATATTAAGAGAGTAGAGCTGTCTTGTCCTGAAAACAGGAGATTAGAATACGGACTTGAGACAGAACGACTATTCGAATGGAAAGGAGTGAACTCTGAATGGAAGAGTGGACAACTCGAGTGTCCCAAAGGTTCATTCAGAGACTTTGATTCTAGAGACAAAACTTACTTCTGTTATTAAAACTAACTGGCATTAAAACTTATTTAGTTATATTACTTAATTCTCAAGCTGCTCATCTTTTACTTACTCCTCATACTCAAGTGCATCGATATGTGAGTTCCCAATTTAAATTTCTCGAGTGTATTTTATGATAGTTATGTTGAGATAAGGCGAGTTTTAGGTTGATCCATCTGAAATGGATCAAAGATCCACTGTCCAATAAAAAGTAACTAAGCGGATTGTTCCGACCCGGTTTTTAACGGCGTTCATGTATTTTGGGTATTCCGAGACCTAAGTATGGGGACGTTTTTATTTCTAGAGTAGGGGGGGGGGGTTATTTTGGTAGTGGCCTTTAAGCTGTAATGGGTTCCAGTCTCATGTCGCAAGCGAACCGAATTGGCTCCGACCGTTCTTGAGGCGGAAAAACACAAGAGATAGTGTCCCTGACTCTTGAGCCAATGGTTATAGGGCCTATTTTTCTTAAGCCTCATATGTGACTAAAGTAGGCGACTGTTACAGACATTGAAAGGGACTGACCTGGGAGTATGTGCATATGTGCCATTCCGCCGGATTGACACAGCCGAACCCTCCGCCGGATTGCGAACTCGTTATGAAAAGGAGGGTCGGAATGTTCTTGAATTTAAAATTTTGCAGTTTCGAATCGCGGCCGAATATTTCCCGGAAATTGAGAAGAACGGCCATATTTGTCATAATAACACAGACTAAGGAATTAGCAAGACAAGAATCAGTTGGAAGAAACGCTTTGAAATACGAAGCCTCTTATCGTGGAAACAAGACACGATAAGACGCTTACCGTGAAGAAACCATACGGAAGGAAGGTCCAGTGTGATATCCTGCGGGAAGATAAGAGAGTTATCTCTGAGGGAGAGTGGTTTTGGAGGCCCGTCGCTCAAAGACTTAGTAGACTGCAGAACTTACTTTTGACCTGAGGTGATGCCCTGAGTAGCTGAATTAACTGCTATTTTATATTATATTTCAGAGCATGAGTAGCTAGAAAAGGAAAGGGTCAATCCATCTCCAATGGATTTAGTATATAACTGTCATTAAACTAGCCCTTAACAGAGCAGAAAATCAATTGGCTAGGTCTAGACGGTGAAAAACGTAGAGTTTAGGTAACTGACGCCGGCCATTCGTCAATAGATGCTTTTTCTACGCTCCGTCACTATGTAGTATTTGAGCGAATGTTACATGTATTTAGTTCGTGTTTAGTGCGAATTTATGGAATTCAGTCGTAGTCATATACTTGCTAAACGCCAACACAGAGTGGTTATTTACCAGGCAATACTTGTCTATGCCAGTTTTGGTAGTGGCGAAAGAAAGTTATCCCTTTAGTGCAATTGAACGATTTTTATTTGGCAGATACATCAGTATCATTAACGAAAATGTTACATGGGAACTGCTGATAGTTAATTGTTTGTTAAGACGGTTTATTTTTTGTTCCATAGTAAATCATTATCGGAAACAATTTTCTAGCCCTTGCTGCGAACTCGAGGGGACAAATTTGACCCCCCCTCCCTCCACTCCGTGAGTAATTATGAGGGACATCTTGCTACTGCTTAATCAATACAATGTACGGTTAACCGTGCAAAAGTTTTTTTATTAGCAAGCAAAACTTTTACGTTGAAAAAGCTTTAACATGATAAAATATAAAGGGATTTTGGAATTGGTGCTCAAAGAATTCGATGAAAGGAAATGCAATAAGCTAAAGTTAATTCTTTACATTAGAATTTAAAACTATTGGTTTGATCTAAATCTTGAATGGCAGTGTCCTTCCCCAGAGTTGTCCTACATTCTTAATGACAATTCATCATGATAGCGTTTTTCGGCTGACTAAATGTGTTTCTAGGGTTTGTAATGGATCCAGATGACTCAGTTGCTTCTGAAACTTATTCCATTGGTATAGTCAGAGACCGCACGGAGGAACTCAGAAATTGGGCTGATGAGCCTGACGGTCCAGTGGCTGATATAGAGATGGAGGGTGTAACTGGCAACTTTGATGATATAAAACAGTTCGCTTCCATGGTATTTTGTTTTGTAATTTGAAAACACAGTCAAAACAAGGACACCTATTGTTGTATTTCACGAATAAAGGGAAATGTTTTTTGTTCTCAGGTTGGAACCACTATAGTATCCACAGTTATGGATTTTGACAAGTCGTCGATCGAAGTTTTCAGAGACAGCGTAAGTTTTGTGATATGAATTTTAGTTTCCCTCTTGACTATCATGCACAAAGTTGTACTGAACTAATCTTAGGATCCTAGTTGTTTGATTGAGTTTGAGTACACGAATTAAGAAAAACCTGACCCCCTGAAATGACGTCTGTAGAGGTGAACCACTGTTATCTGTCGGTGTATGCGTTACCGGTTTTGTTACCACATCACGGAATTTTCTTTTGCTGTAAACAATCTATCTATAATTATATATTTAAATGCGGGATTCACGAGCTCGCCATGTTATAAGCTTTTTTAACGTATTGTTTTTGCATGTTCAACGAAAGAATTGTTTCACGTTAAAGCTATATCGTATATTGCAATGGTTAAGAATGTTATTTCTGTACCCGTGTCAGTTTTTTTTGGCGTTCCATTATGAGGAAATGCGGTTTCTATGACTTCTGAAACGCAAGTAAAGGAAAGCGAAATAAAGGAAATAGAAACGGGAAAGAAGATCCAACTCCTTGTCGAATGAATAAACGCCATCCACTTGACATAAGTATCCAGAACTTGATAAAAAAGACATTAACTGAAACGAAAATAAAAAATAGCAATAACGCTTTTCTGTTCACTGAGGCTGTTTGACTGCGCCACTGCATAGCCTATCAACAGTTAATTCAATGGATTTTTAACAGGTTCTTTGATTGGCGCGTGCCTATGACGCTATAAAAACCCATTGAGAGGGGGTAGGCCCCCCTCGGAACATTTTTACTTTTTAATTTTTTTGAATGTTAGTCAGTTCCTCTCAGTTTTTTGCGAGCGACCCTAGAAATAAACGGCAGCTTGTTTATGATGTTTTGCGATGGTTTTATTGTTGAGATGGGTTTTCGTCATTTTTGACCTTTTCCCTTAGACCACAAAAATTGATTTTTTTCAATTGTCTATCATTCAGTAACTTTTTTGCTTTGGTCAAAAGGACAATTCTAGTAGTGCCTCAGAGATGTTTTATTATGATGCTTTAAACCGTTTGGTAATATAATTATTTGTTTGAAAAAAATTCAAATTTTCACTTTTAAAGGCTGTCATCTAGTTCGAAAGTTGAAAAATTTTATAAATTGAAAATAATGGAGTTTGACAACAAAGCAGCTCACCCGTTGGGTTATACGGAGGTCCTTATAGCGAAAAAGCTTTTAAAAAAATTTGTATATAAGTTTTTTTCTTTTTTTTGTGATTTAACCAAAAGCTATAGGAAAAAGTAGAAATTTGAGTTTAGATAGGTCCTACATTCACTTTCATGGTTTGGGACATACATAGCAATACGGAAGGTCTAAATTACCAAATTTTAAGGTAAACAGTCGCCAACATACATGACACGTTGTAAAATTTAAAAAAATAGCCGCATTATTACAAAAAAAATTCAAAAAATTACTTCATTTTTAAATTTCAACTGATAAATTTGTAGGATGCTCTGTAGGCCTCTTAGGGGCCAGTAGAGGAGCATCCAAGTCGGAAAACTTAAAAAATAAAATTAAAAAAACTTTCAGTTGCTCAGGTATCTTGTCCAGTTTTGTCTGAGCATTATAATTGCGCCCAAAGGCACTTAGCATAGCGGTAAGGCGTTCACTTTGAAACCGTCAGATCGTGTATTCGATTCCATGCCATGGCAATGACAGTGTGCGAGGACTAGCGAGCTCTCACTTGACCTCTAGCTTCAGGTCTACCACAGCCTGAACAATTTCGGCTGCAATAGTGGTACCACGTGAAAGTTTTAGACGCAAAAAGCGGCCTTGTCGCAAAAAAAGAGCTTCGCTCAACAAAATAGCACAGTCTAGAATGTGGAGAGATAATACAAATGGATCATCCTCGACAGGACTATTAAAGCCTGCTGATAGCTCCTCTGCGATTCACAGGAACCACATTATATAATTGTCTTGCGAAAGCATCTTCAGCTGCCCTGCGCATCCAGTCAATTTCGCCGGGTTGTGTGCTTATTGTTACTGAATAAACGCAGAAAAAAAAACACTCAAGGTAGGAAGTGTGGGGCGCTTACCTTAAGGTGCTATGTGAACAGACCTTCAGCTCTTGGAAGACACTTTGTACCAAACAATTGATGTTGGCTTCTGACAAAACACTAATCCAACTGGCTATCTTTTTCGCAAGCTCGTAGTAGACGGAACCAGGCATGGAAATGATCGCACGCAAAGGAGTGTTCTTCTGAACCTTCGCATTTCCGAAAAACGGAGCTCGTTGTGAACCACAATACGTACTTCGATGTTCTGCTTTTCACTGATGAAATTCTGTTGACGCAGATCAGTCAGTATGTTCTGGAGTTTATTTTCTTCAGCCAGATATTCTTCAGTCGCTGAATTTGGGGGCTTTCCGAAAGTTGAGGTAGCTTCTGATTGTAAGTGTTGGTTTTCATCAGGTATAAACCAGTGTCTTTGTCATATGGCACGGCGAGGAAATCATTGTCAATCAGCTATTTTCTCACTTTGCCTGCTTTCTTATCAGTAATTTGTTTCTTACGAGCAGAAACGTTACCTACAATGAGCGAATGCACTTTGTTAATAGTATCGTTCTCAGCATTGCAGTTGTGGTATCGCTCGGGAACAAGGTCCGTTTTAGCCAGAAAACTTTCCTCGTCAAACTTAGTACAACAGGGGTGTTTCGGACCAAACCGAAGAATTTGCTCCTCAATGACAGGCACATCAATGTCATCCGAAGCCGCGAGATATCCTTTCATATTGGGAAACGGCTTGCCTTTTTGAGCGCTGAGGTTTTCCAGTTTCAGAACACGTTTCTCTTGATCAGCTCTCGATTTGACATGAAACCAGAGATGGCAATAGTTTCTCCGGAATATTTTCTTTCAGTTCACTTCTAGCAGTGTCTAACTTGGACTGTAAATTGTAACGACTCAGAGTGGTTGTCCGTTTTTCCCACTCACCACTTGTGTATTGAAACGCCCATTTTCTGGCACTCTGAACTTCAAAAACTTTGGAATCAGTTTGTCGGCGTAAAGTTTCTCGAAAAACTAGTGGCGTAAATTACTTGATTTTGTAAAAAAAAATTTCTCGTAAGGGTAAAAATTTCGAGGTGCCACCCCTCTGAGATGCTAGCCTCAGGAATTGTTTGGCCTTCTGGCGAAATGGCACATCGGCTTAAGGGTTGTTTACCTTTATTCTTTTCGGCCTAGCTGCCACTCGATACATGTTTGGTTATACTTAAACGCCGGGGTCTTTCTTGTAATTTCCTGCGAACCGCAAATGTAATCACTTTCATATCATTATTTTTGCAATAAGCAATGGTATTGCAATCGGGCAGTAGGCTTTTTCCCCTCATAAACAACTTTGTCCACGGGATTTTCACTTCTAGAAGACCTTTCATCTGACAAGCTCAACTTCTTAAAAATTCAAACAAAAGTATTATCCCTTAGCTAGTAATTAGTTCAAGCCCTTTTCAAGCTGTACTTATCTTTTCAAAAAAAAAGTCTCATCTTGGGTTCTTGGTTTTCGTCCTAGTTTCTGTCGGTTCATTTTCCGTTTTTTTCTAAACGCCATTTTTTCATCTGTAGGGTTTTTACTGGTTTATTTTTTAAAGCATGGGTTTTGCTCCAACTTAAACAACAGTTTTAACTATAACTGAAACTTCATAAATTTGTCATTTTATCTTGTCTGATTTTTTTTCTTTTTTTTCCAATTTTTTGCTCAAATCTTTAAACAGTTTCAGTTTATGTCATATCGACTTCGTCAAATTATTTTGTATAATTTTGAGGGCAAAATATATCCGTTTGGGATTATGTGTTAAGTTTGAATGGGTCTTAAAAACTTTAAATTTTTTGTGACAACAGTTTTGTTTTCGGCTGAACAGGTTTCGACCCAAAGTTTGTCGCTTTTGTTGCCGCTCCGTAATTGATTTCCTAAGGGGTGCTTTTGAACGTCATCTGATACAAATATGAAGTTTTTGTAGCTGTAATTTTTCATTTTTTGTCAGGTTTTTTTTTTTCAATTAATTTTTCAGATTTTTTGTACTTGCCTTTTTTTTCATTCACTATTTTGTAGCGCAATGTGTATTTTGCATCGCAATTGTTGCGAAGCTCCGCTTTGCCTTTGCGTTAGTTTTCTTACGAACTCGAAAAGTAGCATCTTCAACTAGTGCTTTCGAATTCGTATGTTATGCGTTCGAATATCGGTGGGAATGGAGTTTTTCAGCTGATTTTATATGCCACATTTTCTAATATATCACCGAGTTAACTTGGTCAGTAAAGCGGAAAAGGCAAGCTAATTTTTTCACGACACGTGGATAACGTTTCAATTATTCATCGCAGCTGGAATCACGACTGAAAGGGCTTCAAAATGATATATCACTCAAAATTTTCGAACATCTACTAATACTATAGTTATTTGTGGTTCTTGGATTTGCGCGGAGAAGTTTACGTGAATCGAAGGCACCTCCCAAATCAGTGATCAAAACCATAAGTGGTAACACCAAACTTATATCACAATGGTAAAGTGTTTGATATTACAATGCTGAAAACAAAATGGTAGGGGTCAATATTGTGCTTTTTGTTGCAGGTTACTGAAGTGAAAGACAATATTGATAGCTTGAAGAGTCAGATCAGAGAGCTGAAAGGATTACAGGCACATTTCATCAACTCTCCCAATCTGCATTTCGGCGGACAGACGAGAGAAAGCGAATTGATAGAAATGAAGTGTGATGAAATCAAACAAGTTTCCAATGCAATAAAAGCGTCCATACGACGTAAGAAGCCACAAAAATTTCAATGATTGTAGGTTTTTTGTTAATTCTCAGAATGGATAAAAAATTAGCTTTTATTTTGTTTTGATTCGAGTCAGGGGCGGATCTAGGATTTTCTCGAGGAGGAGCGGATTTAAAAAAAAAAATTATGAAGATTATTTTGACCTTTTTTTGGGCCGACCAAATTGATTTTCTGAGCTCTCCCAACTCACTAAAGACCCCTTATTTTATCGATTGATCCAGCTTTCTCAATTATGGTTAATTTTTAGCAAAAAAGTACCAATATTAACTTGTCCTAAAAATTCACAGAGCTTTAAGGGCATCTTTTTTCTTAGAAGTTCGAAAGTTGAGATTGCGAAAGGAGATATATGCCAATGAGTCTAATTTAAATACTTGTTTAGTGAAAATTTTTTCAAGCTGAACAGATGTCGAACTGACATTGATATCAGGGAAGGAAAAGTAAAAAAATACCAATTACATAGAATTTGTTTTTTTTTAGTGCTTCAGAAAGAAATCGAAGATGCGAAGAGACGTGGGGAGGAGATGAACGGGACAGAAATGCGGGAGAGACGGACTCTGAGTCGCAGCATGACGAAACTGATGTTGGAGGTGACGAGTGACTACTACGAGTCTCAGTTGCAATACAAGGAGAAAGTGAAGAGCAAGATCCAGAGACAGCTGGAGTTGGCAGACCAGGGCTTCACTGCAGAGGAGATTGAACGCATGTATGAGGCCAACATGAATGTATACTCACAGGTTAGACAACTAAGAAATGTTACGTTGGAGTTTTGAAGGTTATGTTGGATTCCAAAGGCAGTTTTGTTCCAATTATGATTTAAAAAACTCCAGCAAAGAGAACAAAAACGGTGATTAAGTCATTTTAAGGACTTTATGGAAAAGGAGCGAGTGGAAAATACTGATCTTAAAAAAGGGCAAGTGTTTTTGTTGACATAAAATTTTTCTGTTTCAGGTGGCCGAGAACCTCTACGTAAGTAGCTTCGAAATTGTATAAAAAAATTCAGAGCTTGAATAAACTAACATTCTATCCTAACTTTCAGCCAGTTTCCGAGCTAGCCCATTTGCTGCAAAACAATCTCTTTCTTTCTTGAGAGCCACCAAATACTTGACCTGAAACTATTTGGAAACTCCGAAACTATCTGGATACTATCCTGAAACTATCTGGATAGCTGCCGATTCTGTGATCTTGTAAGTAAACTGCTAATCAGATTTTTTTGTTCCGACCATTGAAAATCGTGAGAAACTTTGTTTTCGGGTGTGTTTAGTTTATTTTTGTTTTCCAAGGAAAATTAGGTACCACAAATAATCATCGGACTGGATTGAGTGATAGATCATATGAAAGTCCTTACAGTCGAACCACATTTTAAAAAATTTCCTAGTGTCGAGAAAAAGCGGTTTGAAATTTTTGATTTTTCGTCATATATCGAGAGAATAAAGCGAGCGAGCAGCAGTCGTATTTTAATTGCTTAAAAACTTGCAATTAGCTTAATTTGAAACGTAACAAGGATAGCCTGTTGCTGTGCTAGTAGCATAGAATGTTCCAACAACAGTCTTAAAAAATACAAAGTGTTTTCTCAAATTGGTGTAATTTTTTTTCAGTCTTTGAAGAAAATTAACTAGAAAAACGAAACAAAAAAATTGTGAATTTTCAATTTTTTGCGGAAATTTTTTCGAATTTTCAAGTTTTTGATTCCCAAAATCGCTAAAAACTCCAAAAACTACCATTAGTTGAATAAAACCAAGTTTTCACTGCTTAAATTAAGCTTAAATAAGCTATTGCAATTAACTACCTGACTAATTAGCGCGAAATTAGACCAAAAATCAAAAATTTCAAAATGTTTTTTCTCGACAATTGAAAAATTTTTTGAATTTTTAAATGTCTTTCGAATTACGACTGAAAGGGTTTTAACATGATATATGACTCGACCCTGTAAAAAAAACAGTAAAAAAAAATTAAAACACCCGAATACAAAGTTCCTCCCCATTTTCAATGGTTGAAACAAAAACTTAGTTTGCTTGAGTAATGTTTGTTCACTTTGAGTATTTAAGCGTCTTTTTGGGATCAAAATTTTCAAAAATTTTTTCACTATAAGTGTAAAGTATACCTAATTTCCAGTTGTTTGTTCAGCTTCTTTTATCTACGACGCCGATAAAAAGACAATGATTTAAAAAAACTTGGTTGCTTTTTTAGACTATGGTCGGAACATTCTGTGCTAATTGCTTTATATATACTACTATTAAATTTATGAATTTGTAATTTGTTCTACAATGAATTGTAGTGTTTTCTGTGTATAGTAGATATCATCTTTTCGAATAATGTCCTTGTATAAAGTTGTTGAGTTTCATAGCTTTTAGTTTTAAATAGTTTTGACGTTTCCTTTACAAAAAGAAAATCCGTTTAATTTGTTCTGTTCCATTCCAGTTGTCTTAATACAGAACAAAAATTAGGATATGGATGTAAAATTTTATAAGGCACGTGAAGAACGTGAAACAAGAAAACAATATCATTTTTTTTCTGAGGAATAGCGTTCTAGGTTTTGATACTGGTCAGGTGAGAAGAAGCTAAGCATCTGAGTTTGTTGATTTGGTGTTTTTTAGCTATCGATGACTTTAGAAGAAGCACATGCAGCTAAGGGCAAAGCGGACGATAGGCACGAGGGAATGGAGAAACTTATGAAGGCGCTGAATGAGCTGTACGAGCTGTTTGCCGACCTCGCTCTCTGGGTGGAGGACCAGTCGGAACTCCTGGACAGTGTCGAGGTACACATCGAGAACTCGGTGGACTATGTTCGCAAGGCAACCAAAGATACCAGACAAGCAGTACTGTATGCGAGAGCGGCCAGACGGGTTAGTACTCATAGTTTGAATTCTATCGAGAAGAAAGTCTACCTGTTACAGAGGCCATATTTATGCTGGTGTAGTGTCAGTTAATTGCTCACTTAACTGAACGTGACTAACGGGAACTGTTATCTCATTAATTCTTATTAAGGGTGTTATACCCTCATCCGTTAGGTGAGATATAATCTATGTCTAGTGAAGCTTATGCGCTAGATAAGGATGAGACGAGAAAGATAACAACTTAAATTCAACTCGCTATGTTTAAATCTGGCTGACACTGACCTCGAATCATTTGAGAGACAGTGCCTCATAGGAACTCTTCTAGTTTTTTTTACAACTGGAACGGTTAAGCATGTACAACGTCTGAACAAACTAAGGATTCTTATCTAGTGTGCGGGTTTGTTTTTAAAGCAAATCTATTTATTTTTAATCGGATGTTGAGCATTTTATGTTTTTTTTAGAAACAAGTGATGATAGCCATTCTGGTAGCAGTTCTACTTGGAGGTGGAATAGCTTTTGCCCTCTACTATATGGAAAGCAAAGGAATCATCTCATTCTGAATTTCTGTCGTCTTATTATGTAGTTACATTTTCAATTCAATTCAATTTTTGATAGATTACAGCTCATATGTAGTTTGTTCATATTTTTGGTAAATGATTTAATTTCTTTGCAGTTTTTGGCTGCCTTTTAATTTGTTCAAAATTTAGAATGCAATTTAGTATCGTAAATTCTCCTTTTAAAAGGAAATTGAAAACAGTGCCTAAAAAGCGATCGAGTTTGAAGTTTAAGCGAATTATGGCTTTTGTTCTAGTTTTGGTGAAGTGAAGTTTCACGAAAGTTAATTTTCAGCAGTGAAAGTGAAAACCCTCAAACTTTTTGGTGGCTGAGCGCATAAGTGGTTGTAGTTCGTAAATTGCAAGAACGAGAGGAAATGATTGGAAACTTTTGCTTTTCACTCAAACAAACGCTGATATTGTCCTAATTTAGTGCTCAGCAAATGTGCTGAAAATAAATATCTGTGTACTGCTCTTGTGTTTTTATAAACATGTTGTCTATCCGTTTTTTTGGTGGTTGACCGGGTGGCCGCGCTATCAGTGCCTCAGTGCCAAGTGTGATCTGTCAGCTCTATCAATACCATATCACTTTTATTTTGAGCCATTTTCATAGGCTCTTGCATACTATATATATGCTGCAGTTTCTCTCCTGACTAGTGCATGCATATGGCGACTTTGCAAAATTACAATTATGGGAACTTATGGCGTCGATGCAAAATTTCAATTATGGGAACTTGGACGTAATTGTATTGTTCGTGTCTGAAATTTGTTACTGACAACAATCAACTTTCGTTCGAGCTTTTTTAAATGCAAATCAACTTTTCACATGCCGCAATTTTCAAATTCTGCAATTTTTACAAGCCGGAATTGTATAATTAATGAATTTCAAAAATGTTTTATTATATTAAGATTAACGTTTTATAAATCAATTGTGATAAATATTTTGTTGTGTAATGGGATCATTATAATATACCGTATCTGGCGGATGGATAATACGGATATATTGTCTTTTAGTGTAATGCGAGCTGTTCAATTGGTAATTTTATTTAGCGCTACTGGCTATCAATTGTATTTAGATTGGATTCATTATTTTAGATATGTCTCGAGCGGTTAAGACCTATCTTGCTTTAAAGGATGCTGGTTCCGATTCCTAGCTTCTGATATCTCGCAAGCCGATTGGCGCAAATAAGAGCATGATTGGAATATTTTATTCAGTTGATTTGTCTCCAATTGATTTCTAGCTCGATATACGATTCCAATGATTGGTATTAATTACCATCAATGTTTACATAGTTAAATAAATATATGATGCAGCTCTATTTTTTATCATCAAGGTGAATTATGTAATCTATTCGGTTCAAATGATTAATTAGATTGAATGACATCATGAAGGGATGTCACACAACCTCACAAGAAGAAGTCTTCCCGGGTGGTTGAAGTGTTTCATCAGATACATTTACAATAATTCACATAATAATTTAAGACTGCTTTTGATTAAAAAAAATATACGTTTATGAATAAGATATGTATCTATCGAAGGATATATCACAATAATCACAAAAATTTAGAAGATCTCATAGTACTAGGAGCACAGGTTATTACTTCAATTTATGAAATGAGAGGAAACAAAATTCAATTTGAAGAGAAGATAATTGTTAAGCCACCTTGAGTCTGGGTTTCGGAGTTAAAGTGATATATGATAAGGATAGATTAATGATATCATGATGTATTCAGTTGTCAGCTGTAACTAAATTTGCACGGCAAGTACTGTCGCGTGGAGTAGCTAACTACTTTGGTCGTCGTTTCATTTCACATTTTGGTATCGCTGTCTTCGTTCGTTCGTTGCATGACATTCGTGTTGCTCTGTCGATGCTGAGGTCGGTGTTTGAGTTAAGATGAGGCTGTTAAGTTCTTCTCGTATCCTCAATAATTGCGAATGTGTTTTCAACAACTTAACAATGATTTGTTTTATTGAAATATTTACTTTGTTTTTGAAGCTTTTCAACTAGAAACGCAATTTGTACTCTGTTATACATGCTTATAATTTGATGCTTCGTCTTCTACTCGTTTTTTTGTTTTTGTTCCCTCAGAAGTCTTTTTGTCTTCTTCGTATGGGTGTTTTGTGCCTTTGTTGGCCTTACTCCCTGAATGAAGATGATCGACTTTTTTATTTGAAAAAGTCAAAATTACACGTTTCAACGATGTTTTTGCATTGGTCGCGATCATCGTATTTTGTGCATTGTCTGGCTTTTTGTGTTTTCAATTCGTTTCTTCTACTGTAGCTGCACTTCACTCCTATAGGCTTTTAAGGCAATTTGCTGGTTCGCCTGAGCAAAATTTGGCGTCAGTTAGAATTAAAATTGATGAGTTTAAGTTTTTCATCAAATTTGTTGATATTTATGATGTTCTAATTAGCTTTTAAAGTTCGCGTGTTGCTTTTCAGCATTGCTTGTAACCTTTCAGGGTTGTCCTAACAATTCCGTTGGATCTTTGCTGGCACATTTGAGGGTTTTCTTTCCGCATTTCTGCATCAATTGCTATGAGATTTTCGGCTTTTAGGGTCAGAATTGAAAATTTTCCAATTTCAGTTTTGAAAGGCAATATCACGTGGTGATCAGTGATGTTAAATGCAGTGATGTACAGCAGGTTATTTTTCAGAACTTCACTAATTGAGGAAGTGAATGCAATTTCGCAATTTTCTTCAAATTCTTTCGATGGGATTACGATTCCGGTTGTTTTTGCCATGTCCTGGCATGCGTCCTTTAAATGACATTCTACAAGAATTGTTTGATGCGGAGCTATTGTTTGACGTTTTGTTAGAGTCAGAGGGAATTTTTTCACTCGATTAATTCTTCTATGTTCGTTTGGAGGTTTTATCTCGTTAATTTGCAGAGTCAGGTCTGGGAAATGAAGTAAATTATACTTGGCACAGATATGAATGTGGTGTTTTTTGTAGAACGGATTTCCTAGAATTATTGAGTTGGCCGCGTGTAGAACGAGAAAAGATTCTACAAATGTCATATCTGCCAATCTAAATTCTATTGTTACTTCTGTTTCAATTGGCACGAGTTGTCCTCCTGCCATTCGTACTCTCTTAAGTTTCGATTCACTTATTTTAAGAGGGCGGTATAGAGATTTTTCATCTTTTAAGTCGTCGAATGTCTGTTTTGAAATGACATTTGCGCAGGCTCCTGTATCAACCAGGGTTCTTCTTTGTAATCCCGATGAGAATCGTAATTTTGTGTACGTCAAAACTGTTCCTTCCGCTGGAATTATTGCGTAAAGGTTGATTATCTCATCGGGTTGAATTGATTGTTTTGATGATTGAGATGATTTGGGGGGCTGACTCGGTGGCTTTATTAGTTTTTTGGCTCGTTTGGAAACATGAGCGTTGCATCTTGTCCTTGTGGTTTTTGTCTCCACCAGCATTGACTTGCTGTGTGATAAAGCTTTCCACAGATGTCGCAGCGTTTTGCTGGTGATCGAACCCTTGGTGCAAAAGGTCCACCGGGAAATTGAATTTCAGCTTGCGCTGTCTGATTTCCAGTGAAGTGTTGTTGTTGTTGCAGGTAGTTCGCGTTTGGCTGTACCTGTGTTGGTTGGATTTGCACTATCGGTTGATTTTTTTGCATATTTTGGTACTGTTGGTATAGGTACCATGGAGGATATTGCTGAGGTGCAATTGGTCCCGTATTTTGGAAATTAGGCTGATTATTGCTAATCCAAATTGATTTTGCCAATTATTTATGTTTTTCCCTTTCCTGCCACTTTGTTGCTGTCCAGGCAAGTTATTTTGATTTTGATTACCACTAAACTGACCATTTTGGTTGGTGTTGTTCTTGTTTTGTTGAAAAGGCGGATTCGATTGTTTCTTTGACTGCTCAGCTATTTGTGATCTCATTTCGTTGATCTGCTTCTCAATTTGTTCCTGATTTATGGACAATTTTGTGAGAGCACTGATTAAATTTTCTGAGACTCTGTCATTTACTTCATTAAATCCGTCTTCCGGGTAATCTTCTTTTCGGCATACTTCTCGAATCATGATTTGCTTCTTTGTCAAATTACACAATTCTTGGACAGTAGTTGCTTGTGGTTGCTCCATCAAATTTGGTAGCAGCCAGTTTGGCATTCCTTTTATGAACAATCGTCTAATTTGTTCATTGCGATTATCATTTACTGCATCTATTCTTTCTTGTCTTTGTGCAGTTTCTCGATGAAATCTCGCCGTGTCTGCTACTAATGGTGCTCCATTTAATGCAACATCGATTGGTTCGACAGCTGGCAAATCTGGCGTTGGATACGCTCGTTGCGCTTTATTCGTCAAGTTCACCAAGAAGTTCTCGGGTGGATCGGTTTTAGAGTCGTACCGGAGCTGTTCTAACTTCAGTACGTGGACTTCCTGCAGCTGCGGATTATAAAAGTGATCCCTTAGAGCTGTGAGGCTGTTCTCCACGTTCGCTCTGATTGCTTCTGGCAGCGTCTGGGAAAACCGTAGTGCCGCTTCTCGTAGATGTAGTTGTAAGAAGTTCGCTTGTTGGCCAGGGTCGATTCCCGCTACTCCGATGTATCCTCGGAACAATTGCTCAAACTGCTGAAAGTCATCTGTTTCCGTTCCTCTGTAAGGTTCGACCGAAATTTGCGCGTGTGCCATCTTATTACAGTTGAATGAATATCAAGTTTATGAAACAGTTGATGATAAAGCACAGCACTTAGTCGATTTAAGGGGAACACAAGAAAATTTTGCTAGACTTTCGCAATTTTGGATTATTCATACTTTATGCAGCTTTTGCTATGCTGTTTTTGGTTATTATTGCCATCAGGTTTGCTAATATTTCCGTTACTTCACTTTTTTGTGGTTGGGGAACTTATTAGTTACAATATCAATTTACTGCAATTGAGAGTTTTGAGTTTATCTGTTTTACTAACTGTTTTGGCGTTGAAAACCTTTCATCTACTTCCTTTTCTGCCTTGTCAGAAGCTCACTTGACATACCATCTGACTGGAGCCAAAAGTAGAGAAGTTGTAGGACACAATCCACATATCTGCTTCTGTAGATTGAGGAAGTTGTCAACCCAGAGATGTTGAAAAGTTATGAGTGTCTTCTTTTCCTTTCTTTCTCAGTTAGTTGTTCAATGAATGTTGCTCTGCCGCCAACATCTGAGCATTGCTGTGCTGATCAAGCTGTTTTTCGCTGTTCTGCGTCAGCAAAGTTGTTGTCACTTTCTGCTCGAATTATGATGTTTGGAATTGCCGATGACTGTTTTGAATCCAGAAGTAGAAATTCCCGCGAAAGTCACCATATAATATACCGTATCTGGCGGATGGATAATACGGATATATTGTCGTTTAGTGTAATGCGAGCTGTTCAATTGGTAATTTCATTTAGCGCTACTGGCTATCAATTGTATTTAGATTGGATTCAATATTTTAGATATGTCTCGAGCGGTTAAGACCTATCTTGCTTTAAAGGATGCTGGTTCCGATTCCTAGCTTCTGATATCTCGCAAGCCGATCGGCGCAAATAAGAATTTTTTATTCAGTTGATTTGTCTCCAATTGATTTCTAGCTCGATATACGATTCCAATGATTGGTATTAATTACCATCAATGTTTACATAGTTAAATAAATATATGATGCAGCTCTATTTTATCATCAAGGTGAATTATGTAATCTATTCGGTTCAAATGATTAATTAGAATGAATGACATCATGAAGGGATGTCACAATCATATACTAATTTGGTAATTATGAAAACTTGTTTTAAGCACTAAGTTTTGTTAGCCCTTTGCTTTGCGTCTAAAATGCGTCTAAAGTTACACTTCCAAAGTTTTACCTTAAATTTCCCTTACAGTTTTCAAAAAAGTCATTTTTCATATTTTTCGGTCTTTTTGAGTAAATTGGCTCTTTTCCATCTGTTTATTGGCTATGCTGTGTTTGTGTCTGCCAAGCCAGCGTCTGTCGAAATTTGTTGAGGTTGGTTTGAAAATAGGATCGTTTTAAGCTCTACACTTTTTATAACCTGACAATAGGGGTTATGTTTGTGCCTTTTTGCTGGCAGCGAGTACTAATATTGCTGATTGCTATACCGTTTCATTGTCAAGGTCAACGAAGAGTTATTACTAACTGATTACCAATTGTTTGCTTAATGGCATCAAATTGAGCTGAACAATATCTTTAAATTTCAGAAACCATGCTATAGTTGTTGTAACCTGGTGTCTGCTCGTGATTATTACTTAAAATGGGTTCAATGGGAAACTTAACGTCTGTGCTTCTTTCGTATGAAAATTTGATTCACGCTGTTTCGGGTGCAGCTGGATCAACCGTCGCACTATCTATCTTCTATCCTCTCGACGTCATCAGAACCTATCAACAGGTGACGTCAGAGAAAACTGAAGAACGAAGATCGCCGTCACCTCGCAGAAACGATTCAAAGAAAAGGTCCAACCAAGTGAGCAGTGCCTGGATAGAAGTGGCCAAAGATATTGTTGCCAAAGGAGGTTTGGGAGCTCTTTATAATGGCATGGGCGCAGTAAACAAAAGCGTGTGTGTATCTAATTTTGTCTACTTTTACGTTTACCATGCTTTGAAAAAGCTAGCTCAAACCCACGGTTTCACACAGAAACCTGTTTTGAATTTGGTTCTGGGGATGCTCGCAGGAACTGTGAACGTCCTAGCTACTACGCCTCTGTGGGTGGCTAATACTAGAATAAAGCTGCAAGGAACGAAAACAGACGAATCAGAGAATGCTGAAACTCTACAGAAAACATTCTATAAAGGTCTAATTGATTGTATGGTAAAAATAGCGAAAGAAGAAGGCGTAAGGGCACTGTGGTCGGGGACGTTGCCTTCGCTTATTTTGGTCTTCAACCCTGCGATTCATTGGGCTGTTTACGAAACTCTCAAGTCAAATATGAGCAACAAGACAGGGTTTTTGAACAGTGCTTTGTATTTGTTCTTGATAAGTGCTATGGCTAAATGTGTAGCTTCTATCACTACATATCCTTTGCAGCTACTCCAGAATCGACTGAGAGCGAAGTGGTACAATACTGATCAGAAACATCTCCAGATCTCGATGATTGCATACTTCAGAAATATTTTGAAAACTCAAGGTGTCAAAGGCCTGTTTCGGGGGTTGGAAGTAAAGTTATGGCAGACGGTGCTAACAGCTGCATTCATGTTTGTAATATATGAGAAAATTAACGCTAGAATATTGCGATTAGTTTTAAATAAATAAATTTTGTATTAATGTATCATTTGTAATTTATACTAGACAAATATTGCTAATTGTGAGTGCTCCAAAAAGTCAAACATGATATCAAAAACGAATCAAAAATTTCGACGAATTCCAAAAAAAAATTCAAAGATTTAGGGGTATACCAAATCAGTTTTCCGAGATTGCTGCGAGCAGTTAAATGAAAGGTCTACATTTTCCTCATTATCGGTGTCAAAACTTTGTGGGCATAATGGTTTCCTGATTGTCGCTAAAACGTACACGTCTTTTTTAAAATTTGCAAAAAAATTGTCATAGAGTCTGTCGAATGTAATTAGTTCAATGAAAAACCTTTGTGTAGCTCCTTAACATTTTTGATTCAGCAGCATTTCATTTGATTGGTTTTGTCTGAGCCAAAATTCGAAAAGACAAAGTTTATTTATAAAGAAGAATAGCCATTAACTGTGCAAATAGCACAGAATGTTCCGACCGTTCTTGAAAAGATAAAAAAAGTTTTTATTTCAAATTAGTTTGGCTTTTTCTGCGTGGTTTGGCTTTTTCAGATAAAAAGATCTGAACGGAAAACTAGAACTTGGGCAAATTCGAAAATTATGCTAAAGTAAGCAAATTGGACAACAGTTTTTGAAAAATAATGATTGAAAAACAAAAATTCATAAAACACAAAAATGTTGGTTTGAAATTTCCAGAAATCTTTTAATTCCCAAAATGGCGCCAAGAACACTTTATATGTGGCTAGCGCTTGGTGACTATCAAGTGTCTGAGGCTAAGTGGTTGGTGAATTAGACTCTTAATCTTCAGGTCACAAATTCGAATACCAGAGGTAGCCGAATTTTCACTAATTTGAGGCTTAATCTCTATTTTTATTATTGCACTTTAAAAAGCTGCTTTTTGTGTTCTCGCAAGTGGTTGAAAAGCGATGTGAACAATGCGGTAGAGAAGTAATCAAGAGTTACTTCCTGAATCAACGCCATTTCGGCTGACCGGCACACTTGGTCTGTAGGTATCGAGTACTCCTGAGACTGCAAAGGTCTTGGGTGCGAATCTGACGGGACCTGTTTTTTTTTAAACGAAAAATATTCTTCACAAACAATTTGTCGGCTCATTGTTTGTCAGCTTATGTTTTTTACCGGTCTAGTTGTCATATCGAAAGGTTTTTTTTTTAGTTTTATTTATCTCACCTCTGGATCGCACAAAAAGCTAAAAATTCTAAAAATGCTTAAAATATAAATTGTAGTCCATGACAACATTTTTTTCGGTTTTTTTTCTTTTCTTTCGGCCTAGTAGGTTTTGGCCTTTATTATATCGGTTTAATAACCATATTTCGTCTTTCGACGAGCGAAAACAAAGTTATTGGAGTATGCGTGTCTGTGTTTTGAGGATGAGGTGGGTTATTAAACAATCAACAAAACTTAAATTAATGTTTTCGGCTTGAAGGGTTTATTCCGAGGTATTTTTCGGGTTTGTTACCGTTTTCTTCCGATGATTATTTCAGATTCCATTGTCTTGGCTTGTTTTTTATGTGATCTAGTTTTTCGAAATTAACGAATTTTTTCTGCTTTGCGGCTATCTTGTTTTGTAGCGCAAGTGGTGCAAAGCTCAGCTTCACCTCTGTGTAAATTAAATTTGTCTTCAGAAGTTTGAGGTTGATTGAGGTGAAATTTTTTCGTTGTCTGGATGATTTATATAGATAGTTGCAAAAAGTTGGAACTGACAGAATTAATTGAAAAGAGCAATTGTCCTAAATAAGAAAAAAAAATTGCATAAGCTAGTTTTTCAGACAAAACTTTTGTGTCAAGGTCACCTACAAAGTCACATTTGCATGCAAAAGTTGCTCAAAATTGGCAGATTGCTTTTTAAAATTAATTATCTTCCAACTTTTTGCTACATTATATATAATTAGTAGCAAAAAGTTCGGACAGACAGAATTAATTAAAATGAGCAATCAGTGCTTTTTGACGCTTTTTTGCATGCAAAATCTGACGCCGGACAACCTTGAACTTTTTGTCAGACCAAATTCGAAAAGCAAGATTGTCGATTATCCGATGATTATGCTAGCCTAATTTTTAAATGCTGCGACATCCAGATTTACTACAAAATAGTTAGCAAAAGTAGTTAAAAAAACTAAAAACTAGAGTTATTTTCAACAAAAAAAAAACAGATTAGGCCGTTCCAAAAAAAAAACAAACGGAAATAAGAAGATGATCAAATCATTCGGAATTTAGAAAATAATTGTAGAAAAATTTTAGCCACCCTGTTTCCGTTTCAAGGTTTACTATTCCCCGCTTCGTATGCAATTGCCCGCCGTGGTTATAAATTTTAAGCGATACTCTGCGTTATGTTTATTTCAGTTTTAATTTCCGTTGATGTCTATACAGTTGCTCTTTTTAATTAATTCTGTCTGTCCGAACTTTTTGCAACTCTCTATAGAGAGTTGCAAAAAATTCGGACAGACAGAAATAATTAAAAAGAGCAACTGTCTAGACATCAACTAAAATTAAAACTGAAATAAACATAACATCGAAAGTTCATAAAGCAGAGTTACGGGATCTACTTAACAATCCCCACTTTCAAGAAAGGGGAGGAGATTGTTAATTAGATTACCGGCAGCGAACTTTCGACCAATCAGAATGCAGCAAAACTCGAATTTACATACAATGCTCTAGTGCGAATTTACTGTTTTTATTTACAGGGGGTGGATATTATTTAGTAAATACAAAAGGGGAAGGGAGGGGGGGGGGGGGGGTGAGATTGTTAAGTAGATCCGAGTTACGCTCAAAATCTATAACCACAGCGGGTAATTGCATCCCAGGGTCGAGCTGTTTTATAGTAAAATCTGGATGTTCATCGCACTATTTAAAAATTAGGCTAGCATAATCATCGGATAACCGACAATATCGCATTTTGAATTTGGCCTGACAAAAAATTCAAGGTTGTTCGGCTTCAGATTTTGCATGCAAAAAAGCGTCGAAAAGCACTGATTGCTCATTTTAATTAATTCTGTCTGTCCGAACTTTTTGCTACTAATTATAGTTAATGCTTAATTTGGCAGTATCTTTTAGATCAGCTAATCTGAGCGAAATCAAGTAGAACAAAAGTGCGTATTTTGACATCTGAAATCAAATTTCATTTCAATCGTAAAACCGTATACAGCGAGTTGCTAAAAGTTCGGACAGACAGAAATCATTAAAAAGAGTAATATGCCAATTTTGAGCAATTTTTATACGAAAGTTTGAGTTTTTAGGTGACCTTGAGTCACCTTGCACGTAAAAGTTTTAGTAATAGTTCATTTGCTCTTTTTAATTAAATATGTATTTCAACTTTTTGCAACTCTTTATAACCGTAACATCAAAAAATCCAGTTAACCTAGAGCAACTGTTTTTCGACCGTTTAAGTTGCTCAAGGTCGCCGATATTGCTAACAATTTCGCATTAACTGAAGTTCGAATCTTTCTGAATCTTCGTCGCTTTTTTTCAGACACTGAGTTGAAATGGACAAACTGTACACGCTCCCTCCCGCCGACCACTTCAGGTCTCTCAAAATCCAATTCGCAGCAGCCCTTACTGGGCACAAATTGGAAGTGCTCAACAAGGAGCCGGACTTTGTGTTCGGTGAAACTAACAAGACTCCTGAGTTCCTGGCCAAGTTCCCCATGGGAAAAGTGCCGGCACTTGAGACAAAGAAAGGCGAGGCAGTCTTCGAGAGCAACGCGATTGCCTATTACGTTGCGGACGAGCAACTGCGAGGAAAACACGTGATTGATGCCGCTCAAGTTCAGCAGTGGATCAACTTTGCCGATAACGAGATCCTGCCATCGGCTTGCACATGGGTTTTCCCGACAATGGGGATAACTCAGTTCAACAAAGCCGAAACGGAGGCTGCAAAGGAGCATTTGAAGAAGTGCTTGGATGTTTTGAATGTCTATCTGACCAGCCGAACCTTTTTAGTTGGTGAGCGAATGACGCTTGCCGACATTGTTCTGAGCTGCAACATGAGAATGTTGTTCACGGATGTGATGGATCCCGAATTCAGGGCACCATACCCGAACGTCATCAGATGGTTCGAAACTATCGTGAATCATCCCGAGTTCCTCAAACTGGTGAAGGAAACTAAGATGTGCATGAAAGCCGCCCAACCGGACCCGAAAAAGTATGCTGAGATTCACGGCAAGGGAAAGGGAGGTGGAAAGAAAGAGGAAAAGAAGGAAGCCAAGTCGCCACAGGGCAAGAAGGGGGGAGGCAAAGAACAGGAAGAGTCAGCAGGTGATGTTCCTCAGGAGAAGGCTGTGGATCCCTTGGCTGCACTTCCTAAAGGAACCTTCGATATGGATGCCTTTAAACGAGCTTACTCCAACGAAGACACTGAATCGGTAGCGATCCCTCTGTTCTGGAAAACTTTCGATAAAGAGCACTACTCGATATACACATGCGAGTACACCGATAAGGAATCACTCAAAGGCAAGAAGCCGTACATGTCCAAGAATCTGGTAAAAGGTATGTTGCAACGAGTTGAAAAATTGAGAAAGCATGCTTTGGGAATCATGTACGTTTTGGGAGATGACAAAGAACACACCGTCGAAGGCTTGTGGATCTTCAAAGGTCATGAAATTGCGTTTGGTCTTTGCGACGATTGGAACGTCGATGCGCCTTCGTACACGTTCAAGAAGATGGACGTGGACAACCCTGCTGACAAAGAGAAGATCGATTCGCTCATCTTAGCGGAGACTGTGGGATCTGCTACGTTCCCTCACGAGGATCTCCTGCAGGCCTACGAGTGCCTCAAGTGAGAAGACGACTCGACTCAGAACAGTGACTGATCATTAAAGTGACTGATTCTGATGTGATTGTCATGTTGACATTTGAGCATTTTGTTTGAAACAAATTTCGATGTCGACTTGATTTTGAATTTAAAATATTTAAAAACGCAGTTGTCCAACAGGCAAACTCCTGAACAGCATGCTTCTTTCATGCTCAAGTTTCAAAGAACCGTCAAAAAGTTCGATGTAGAAAGCAAAGCTTTTTTATCCATCCAAATTTAAAAAATTTGAAATTATTTTTATCGGGAAAGGCTTACAAGAAATGAGAAATAGGAATCTACGGTGTTTTCAAAACACGTTTTTAAAATCCTCTTTCTCATTTTTTTGCAGGCGCTCACAAAATTCGACGACTTCTGATGATACATTCACGCATGTTCTCCCGGTTTCTTGTTCACGAATGTGCTCCCATTGCATCGAGTTTTTACTGCATTTTGTAATGAACAAACTTCTACAGTACTGATTTGAAATAGCCGGATCAAATTAATTTAAACAAACTTTTCAAACTAGTTACTCTGAAGTTCGGTCAACTTAAGGCCTAAAAGAATGGGTACATAAATTGTCAGCTTTTAATAGTGCAATTTAAGAAAGTTACACCTTTTAACGGGTCAATTCTGTTTCAAAATCAGGGAGGAAACAAGGTCAAACGCAATTAATCTTTCGAATTGACCGTTTCCCTCCTACTTTGA
The DNA here is from genome assembly GCF_963678635.1 of Symsagittifera roscoffensis. Taxonomy (NCBI): domain Eukaryota; kingdom Metazoa; phylum Xenacoelomorpha; order Acoela; family Convolutidae; genus Symsagittifera; species Symsagittifera roscoffensis. Next base: position 90,441,566 of record NC_087062.1, read on the forward strand.
TCCGAATGAACTGACCCACTCTACGGGTGCTATTTTGGTTGAAGTTTCGTAAATGTCGCTCTATAAAATTGCTGGCAAAATTTTGAACAGTTTTTGACATCCGTTTTTGTCCGAGGTTATGAGGAGTTGAGAGAACCGCGTTTGAAAATTTTGATTTAGTCCATTTGTTCTGGATATTTTAAACCATTACTATAAAAACTTGTTCACAGCACCGAATTCAAAGAATATTCGATAAACGGGAATAAATGCCTGAAGAAAAAACAGTCAACTTGAATTATACCAGCATTTGGTGAATTTATACAGCCTTTTGCAAAAAAAAATGGCTTCAATAGCCCAAAAATTTGAGATTGGATTCACAAATAACGTATTTTGAAAGCACCCTATTAAAATTTCGAATTAGTATTTGCGAAACAGGCCAGAAATTGGTGCATATACAAAACAGTCCCATGTAAAACAGTCCGAAACATCAAAAAAGGTTCTAAAAAACAGTCCCATACAAAACAGTCCAAAACCAGTTGAATTTCTTGACCTTGATCTTTTGGCGCCGACAGAATTGATCTACGCTTTGAACACTCAAACAAGGGCAATTAAAGATCAAAGAGCCAAAGTTGGAACAATAATTCGGATGAAAATCAAAGGACTCATGGTATAGTGGTTAAAGCGTTAGTCGCAAACTCTATAGATCAAAGGATCGAATCTCCGGCGGCACAAAAAATTTTCCAATTTTCCGAAAAAAGTTGAAATTCGGGTAAATATGATAACGGGTACAACAAAGGGTTCAACCTTAGAGGGTTGGGCGGAGGGAGAAGAAAAATCAACACCTTGTATGTATTCATTATTTTGCCGGTTTCAAATCGACTCTAGCTCAATTTTGAAAAATCAAGAAAATTAAATAACTTGGAACAATTTCATTGCTTGGCAATGTGGAATAAATGTAAAAATTGAAAAGAATAGAAAACTCTGATTATAATTTAATATTATAACTACATCCTTTCAAAAACCCAATGATATCGTAGGGTTGATATGACGTAATCATAGTGATCAAGTTTTTGTCGAGTTTTTGGTATTTAGCTTTTTTGGGTCTGGCTACTTTTTGTCCTGCGCACATTTTTTCCAACAGTATATCTTGGGGACTAGAATCGTGAAGAAGGAACTGCTGTCCATCCTGGGTTTTCTGTAGAGCCAGTGGTAGTTCAAAGCCAGTCAGCGATGTTGGCTCTGCCATCTTTGGTCTTTTTTCGCGTCGAACTCTATTTACAGCTTGCTGATTAGCAGAATAACTCGGTAAATGAACAGCTGTTTCTCGGTTCACATCACGTTGGGCTGCGAAAATAGTCTTCCGCGGTGTTACATCGGATACTGCTGCTCGATCTTTAAGTGTTTTTCTGAACTTACGTTTTTCGATGTCAGCTGGATTGGGAAAGTGGCAGTGATCTTTAACGATCTCAACGGAGTCCTCCTTTGTACGCACACGGCCATTGCAACTACTTAGTGCGCAGCGCCAGGAAAGAGAGTTGTCTGCCAGTGTTCTGTGCTTAATATAAGCATACCCTTTAAAAATCAGTAACTCAGAATTTTTGTTTGTAAGTATGATTTCCATCGATAGATAGTGAATTTCGTTTCTATTGAGTGTTGTCAAGTGTTTGCAAATGAAGCAGATTGAACACACTGTCTCTTTTTGTTTGGATTAAGAAAAGAGTCCATTTTCTTAAATTGCGTTATCTTTAATGTTTCGAATATTAATGCTTTTATTGAGATGCCGCTGCTGTTATCTAGGTTGTTCTAATTTCTCTACTATACTACTCATTGTTATCCGGATTAATTGGAATCAAAATATGTTTAATATGAGATAAATTTACTTATCAGCTTCTAGAACAATTATCACTTCGATCAATGGGACTGTTTTTTGGACTATTTTTCGGACTGTTTTGTATTGGACTGTTTTGTATGGGACTGTTTTGTACAGACACGCAGAAATTATATTTCAAAATGCGCCCTATTAAAAGCAGAATCAAAAAGTTGAAGTAACTGGTTTTTAGTAGTTTGATTTGGACTTCTTTCGAAGTTGAGTTTTTTTTTTATAGGAAGGGAAACTCCGTTATATAACAACAAAAGTATTAGGATTATAGAATTAAGTTTTCAAAATTTTTCTAGCTCTTCTCACAGATTTATTCCCGAAGCGATGGTTGTGCTCACCACTAGCAAGTGTTATGTATTCGCAACATAGACTGATTCTTATGAAAACTCCAACAAAATCACCGAATCGTTTTCTCAAATCCGCACTCAGAAATTTGAACGAAGTAAGCGATAATGTCAGTCAGCTGCATTGGTTGGTTGATAATTTCCGCACATTCAGTCGTTCTCGCATGGTAATAGCCTTCGCATCATATTTCATCGTTGGATAAGCGAAACAAAATTCCTATGTGTGCATGTCTTTTGAAGAAATAATTAAATTACTTGTGAACATTTCAAAAAATTTTTTTGGCTCAACGGATGTCTGCTCAAACATTTTCGGCTTTCGTACAGCCTTGTTTTGATGCAAGTGTGATTTTCAATTGTTTTAATTTTGTTTCTGACGGTTTTTTGAATAAATTTTATGGTAGACTTAGCGTTTCTCGATTTTTTCAATTTTTTTTACGACATAATGGCTTTCGTTTTAATTTCTGACTGCTGGTTTTAATATTTTTATGCTGAATATTAACTCGTTTTGAAGGGGGAGAACTGTAATTGAAGCTTCAAAGACAAGATTAATTATTGTAAGAATTTAATTTAAGTCTCTAGTTTGTCCCAATTTGTTGTTATTTCAAAGTTTAATGGCTCTAATCACTGTAATTTGGCATAAAGAGCAAAAAAATAGAATAGTTTTTTCAACAAAGAAAAAGCAAAGGAAAACTTTCAAATATAGTGAAATTATCGGCCCGCGATCGTTCAAAACTTTTTAATGGAAAGGCTGACCATAAATGTTAAACAAGACTGCTCGTACCAGGGCGAAGCCCTGAATGTTCCGACCGCCTCTTAATGTTTATGGAGCAGTAATAACATTTAAGAAATCAAATGAAAAAAAAAATAATGAAAATTTTTTTTCTAAAATTTGAATTTTTTTAAAATAAAAATCATCCCCCCACACGCCAGATAAAGTACAAAAGGATAGATTTCGCTCCTTGTAACAAACCAATTATGGCAAATAGGCTTCTTTTAACCAATTTGGAACGATTTCTAAGATGGATTAACTCTCCGCTTACGCGTTAATAACGCGAATAATATCGCGCGTTAATTGTCCCAAATTGGCCAAAATGGCAACCTTTAAACCCCCGTAACTTTACGAAAAATGATCACAGGTGAAATATCTTTTCAAATTTGAGCTCAGGACAACAATACCTTTCGAATGATATGAAAAAATTCTATCAAAAATGGCTAGTTAAAAAGTCGAAATTTGTCTGAAGAAAAGAAAAAACCCACCCCGAGCACAAATATTCCGTTACTTTCGTATCGAAAGTCGGAACAAATACAAGACTTGCTGGCAGTTTTAAGCAGGCTTTTGAGACGATATCTGCTTAAACTACTCTCAAAGTGACTCTAGCTTGACAATCCTCAGCAATCTGTTTTACGAATTCAAAGGTAAGTTGCAACAAATCGTGAATATTGAGTAAAATTTTAATGTATATTTCCATGTGAAAAAAAGTTTCGGTTATGAAATTGCCGGCATGGTAATTGAAATTCCATACATTAGTTTAATAATTGAATTATTACCTTGCCAAGCTCTTAAAAATACGTGGAGTGTAATACAACCAGGTACTAGATTTTTGCCCTCCTAAATAATTTTGTTCGCAGAATGACCAAAACATTAAATAGTAAGTTTACTCATCTCTTGTACTACTTAAATTGCGCTCGTGCGAATGGCTGTGCGGGCGGTACATGAAAAAATTCTACAATGTGAATTTTTCTTAGCGCTGCCAAAATTATGTTATTTCAAGCTCTCTTTGTTAGTTTCTTCCTTTTTGGTCGTCGGTTTATTTACCTCTAATACTTTTTTGATTAAATTCCAGTCGTTTCAGATGATATTGATTCAACTGTGACTATATATTTCGAAAGGTTCAATTTAATTTTCAATTCTTGTTTCAAAAACTAGAAAAAACACGATTTTAAAAAAATTCCCTTCATTTTTTGTTTGTCTTTTTAAACTTCACAATGTTAGTTCGGTTTGAAATTGTTTTGATTTATCTTGGTTGGTATGCTTTGTTTTTACACTTGCAAAAGCAAGTGTTTTGTAATCGGGAACTAGATTTTTTTCCCTGTAAACAGCTTTTATTACAATTTTTCACTTTTCAAAGTTTTTCTCAAAAATAATTCTACAGATTTTCAAAACAAGGGGTATCCGATAGAAAGATCGCCTTCGCCCATGGGTGCCTGCATAGTCCCCTAGTTTGATTTTAATTTGTTTTTTTTGTGTGTTTAAAAATTTGTGTTTTAAAAATTTTGTCTAGAGCCTTCGTTAAAGTCTGTGAGGGAGATTATTTGACCCATGTTTTTGGACTTTTTTTCGTATTCTCAAACACTACCATTCTAATCCTGAGACTTCGGGTTCAATGGATAGAACAAGTTGTGCAAAACTCCCCTGCATAATCGGCTACGCCAAATTATGAGATCGTGTGTTCAATGAAGAAAACAGTTAACGGGAAGCTCCCCTGCAATAGCGGCCACACAATCTTTTAGCCAAAATTTATCGCCCTCGGAAAAGTCAAGTTTTTGAAGTTTGACCTTTTTCTTGAGCTTTTTAAATAGTCTCGAAAAATATCATCCCATAAATGAGATTTTGGGTTCAATCTGAAAAAGGGTTTTGAAAAAGTCATTGCTTACGCGTCTACGAGCAATGATTTGACACAAAAAGTTATGGCCATCGGGAAAGTCAAAATCTTGACTTTTCGACTATTTTTGAAATTTATGACAAAAAATTTCACACTTCTCACTCATTTTAGTAGAAAAACAACTAAAGTTTGGGCAGTCTAACTAAAGTGTCCCTCGTCAGTACAACAAATTCAAAAAATCAAAAAGTACATCCAGCTTTAGCTAGGACCCTAGTTTTTTTTCATCGAACCACACAAAATTTTGATTTTCGTTTTTTCGTCCTATATTTTTTATGGCAAACAAATTGGATTTTTTAAAAGTGTATTAGCTCAATAAAAACTTTTGATAGCCTGACCCTGATTGATAACAAACTGTTTTTTGATAGCCTGATTGATAAAAAAGTTTTTTGTGTAGAGATAAAAAATACTGAGACGTCTAAATATCTAGATTCGAATCGGACTTGGACCGGCGTTTTTTTAAACCGATAGTTTTCTGTTTCAAAATTAAGCATCGCTTGATGTTTTGTCGACTGAAATGCATTTTCACTAACTTTTTTGGAGCTGTAAATATACTTCGAAATAATTGAATTTCGCTGTTTTGTTTTTAAGCAAGCGTTTATTCTATCGGAATATAGATTTTTCCCGGGTTCACAACTGTTTAAACAAAATCAGTTGAATCACTACGTTTTTTTTAGTGGGCGTAGTCGCTTATGCAGAAGTTTTTAATTACAAAATCAGTTTTTTTTTGGCTCAACTGGTGTCTGCTTAAAGATTGACGGCCTTGTTTCCGCTTCGTAAATGTTGTTCAGTTGCAAACTTGAATATCAACTGTCTTGCTCGGCATGTTTGCCTAGAATTTCTGTTGAATAAAAAGAGGTAATATAAAAGTGTATGGGATGGAAATTTTATTTTATTTTTTTTTGAGAAGCTTGAGCTTTCTGATTTTCAAAAAGAGTATCCATAAAAAGATCGCCTACATTCTTGTGTGCCTGAATATTCCCCTGGCCGTTTCTGCTCTACCCCTTTGTCAACAGCCTACAAAAAAGTCTGTGTGGGAAACATTTAACTGATATTTTTCTCACAAACTTATCTACCAAATCTGAGATTTTGATTTCATTGAATAGAACGGACTTGAAAATTGGCGGCTACGTCCACACATAATAATATGGCTATCGGAATAGTCAAAAATTGATTTTTTTAACCGTTTTTGATACGTTTTTAACTTTTCCTGAGGTTGTGGGTTCAATGGAGATAACTGTATTGGGACGTCCCCTCACATTAGTCCACTCACATTTTTTTTCACAAAAAGTTATTGCCCTAGAAAAAGTCAGTTTTTTTTTTGCTTATTTGAGATTTTTTTTTCTAAATTTTATTAATTTTACCAAAATCTATCCCCATATCTGAGAATTTAGATGCAATACACAGAACGGTATGTTGGCCACTCTTTTGCATATGAGACTACGCCCAAACGTTTTGACACAAAAACTTATGACCTTTGAAAAAGTCTTTTGAGTTTTTAGTTTTTGACCGTTTTTGAAACGTTTTGATTTTTCTCGAGAACTACCCTGCAGATCTGAAATTTTGGGTTCAATCGACAATACAGGTTAAATTGATATCTTCTGCATGGCAACTTCACCCATTTTTTTAAAGACAAAAGCATTGACTCTCGGAAATGTCAACTTTCTGATTTGCTGACCGGTTTTTCAACCTTTCTTGATAACCATTCTGCCGAATCTGCCAAAAATTAAAAAGTTTTAATCGACTCAACAGGTTGCTGACACCTTACTTTTACTATTTGATATGCCCAAGTTTTTTCGATAAAAGTTATGGCCTTCAAACCAAAGAAAGTTTTTTAACATTGGCCGTTTTTTGGACGCTTTTTTTAACTCTGCTAGAAAATTACCGTGCCAATTCGCAAGTTGAATGTTCAATCGAGAAACCCAATGTTGGCAATCTTCTCTACTTTACCGTCCTGCTTTTTTTGGTGAATTTACGAGTTTCAGAAAGTGAAGTTTTTGAGTTTTCTTAAAAACTACCCAATTAAATCTGAGATAAAAACTTCAATCTGTAGAAGCGGTTACGCAAATTTTTCCTGCAGAAGCGGTTACGCAAATTTTTCCTGCAGAAGCGGCTACTCCTTAATTTTTGTAAGAACAAGTATCAAACAAATTCACAAAATATCAAACAAATACCTCCTATTTTAGTTGGGCCCTAGGTGTCCTTCATCAAGACTTGCGAAAATTTTGGTTTTCCCAGTTTTTTCCAACTTTTTTCTTTTTTTTCGAACTTTGCTTTTTTATGATTGTGTTGTAGCGCAGTTTTTGTTTCGGATGATTTTGTTGAAAAAAATTAAAGGGCAAAATTTCTATGAGAGTGAGTTGGCGAATAGCTTTGATGTTTGTTTCGATTGGTCCAAATTGTTCGAAGCTCAATTTTGGTCACTCAATGAAAACATATCTTGTTTACATTTTAACGCAGAGTTTAGGAGGTAAAAATTATGATTTCTTGAGATTCAGGAGTTCATGAATTTCAATATCAGTCAATTAGCTCATATTCCAACAACGGAGATTATTTCCAGCCTCTTAGTTCTAGTTCTCTGCCTTTCATTATTGATATAATTTTTGAAATAGTCTATTTCTACAAACGCACCAAAAAAATCTGAAAAATGTCATCTTCAGCTTCTTCAGAAAATGTTTCTTTGGATCAGATCTTTGCCGAAAAAAGTGTTAGACCAAAACCATGTGTAATCAAGTTAGCTGGAAGTATGAGTATCGTCTTTGATGGCTTCAAATTGTTCAAAATGTTTTTTTTGGTCTGTCAGTGAAAACAAATCTTTTTATATTTTCACTTTTGTTGTGAAAGTATTAATTTTTTGAGATTGAGTTTTCTCACATTTAAATATTATTCTAATGGCTCCCGTTCAACAAACGGAACATTTTTCAATGTCTTTTTAGATATTTTGATATTTTGAACGGCAGTTCCTGATTTTTTTTAAACCAGTCGATTCGTGCATATTGCAGAACAAATTTGGTAACGCCAGGCTTAGCGTTGCTCATAAATGATGTTGGGACCATATGTAGGCCTTCTCAATGCGGCCCTGTATACGATTAGCAAGTACACTGCTCTAGCTGATTGCACATGAAAAAAAAAACTTTTATAATGGGTTGTTTTGCTGTTTGCATCTGCTTCACAGTATGCTAGCAAAAATTCAGACAGATAAAATTTATTACTTTGATTGACTTTTCGGACATTCACGATTTAGGAAGCGACTTTGCGCGCCTGAAAAACAGCGCTGCGACTTCAAATTTTTTATCACCCTATTCTCTTGACAAGACCGTAATGCTATCAAGTCGTGCCTTTCAAGACCTTGCGCGACTATTACGAGGCCAAACTGTACACCGGAAAAGCGCACAATTTGGTACCTGTATGTTTCTGGATTCCCGAGACAAATTTTTAAACAGGTTCCAGAAGGTAAGTGGATTCCAATAACAAAACTTTCGAGGATTCTGCATACAACTACTTGTAACGTAACATTTGTCGGCACCTTAAATTTGTCGCGGATTGCGCAACGAGCGAACATAGTTAGGTGTTCCGGATTCCGCAAATGTAAGCAAATTCCGAAGACGTTATTGCATTCTGCGTATATAACAGATATAAGTGGATCCTAGCTTTTTTGTTATACCGAACTGAACCAGTCCTTGTGTGAACAATTAAGAGCTATAGCTAGAAATACTATCTAGCAAATACGGAACTTAAAAGCAAGGTTTTAACTTGTGTTACTGGTTTTCAATAACAAATCTTATATAGTTTTTCAACTTAAGTCAAAGATATACTCTTTTAGTGTTTGGGAGAAATAAAAGTTTTCAAAAATTCAGCATTATAACCCTTGAAATAATTTATCTCAGTTGAAATTGAGCTGTTGGACAGTCTCGCTGATGACCCGCAAAGTAGATTTAATTTAAAAATGTAATTATGAGACATAACCATATGTTTTACTGAATTCCGCAAACAAAATGCGGATTCCGCTTACAATTTGCGGATTCTGCATGCAGTTTTGGATTGCGAAACAGCGCAATTTTTCTAAACTTCTTAAATTTACTTGTGGATTCTACAAACTCTTTCGGATTTCGCAAATACTGTTGCGGATACCGCAAATTTGTCTATTTTTGGAGTGATTTTGAGCGGTACAGTGTTTAAATATTTGTTTGTGTAATCCAAAACAGCAAAGAAAATTTTGAAAATAAAAGCAATAAATCGCATTCCGTTTACTTTTCACAAAATGCACATTATGACCTCGTTATGATGGGCGCGAATTTGAACGACTCGAAAACCTCTGTTCAACTGCGATGTACTCTTTTAGTGTTTGGAAGAAATGAAAGTTTTCAAAAATTCAGCATTATAACCCATGAAAAAATATATATCAGTTTGTTTTCTTTCTTTTAGTATTTGAAATTGGAAAAGTGTGGTTGTTTCAGTACTTGAGATTGGAAATGTGTTCTTTCTTTCAGTTTTTGAAATAGGAAAAATGTTCATTCTCTCACTAATTGAAATTGGAAAGGAGTTCATTCTTTCAGTATTTGAGATCGGAAAACGGTTCATTTTTCGGTTTTTGAAATCAGAAAAAATTGTTTATTTCTTCAATGTTTAAAAAAATTTAGCCGATTAGTTTAAAATGTTGGCAATAATTGAAATTGAACTGTTGGACAGTCTCGCTGATGACCCGCAAAATAGATTCAATTTAAAAATGTAATTATAAGACGTAACCATATACTTTACTGAATTCCGCAAACAAAATGCGGATTCCGCTTACAATTTGCGGATTCTGCATGCAGTTTTGGATTGCGAAACAGCGCAATTTTTCTAAACTTCTTAAATTTACTTGTGGATTCTACAAACTCTTTCGGATTCCGCAAATACTGTTGCGGATTCCGCAAATTTGTCTATTTTTGGAGTGATTTTGAGAGGTAAAGTGCTTTAGCTATTTGTTTGTCGAATATAAAACAGCAAAGAAGATTTTTTAAAAAGTAGCAGTAAATCGCATTCCGTTTACTATTCACAAAATGCTCATTATGACCTCGTAATGACCTTCGCGAATTTGAGCGTCTCGAAAACGTCTGTTCAACTGCGAATTTTCGGTCGCTCAATCCCTTTCGCGCGGCCGTATTCGATCGGTATTGAAATCGCAAACCTCAGCTCATGGTGTTTAACGATTGATTTATTATATGAAAACCTTTAAAGATGTGATTTTGTACAGATCAACTGAACAAAGCTTTTCGTAGCAATGCGAAGTTTCAAAACTCTCGGAATGTTCCGCCTGCCCTTTATGATCTATGAAATAGTTTTTGTTCCGAGCGCTTGACGAAGTGAGCAAAAGGGACTTTCGGACTAAAAAAAACTCGTTGGGGGTCAAGTGTCGTATCATTTTAAAGCCCAGGGGTGGATTTGGAGGACACTCTCCCTTCTCAGGGATTCGAACTCTCGCCATCAAAACGGTTCCCGTTTCATACTGTTTTATGACTTTCATTTTTTTCCGACGAACGTTACATATTTCCAAAACGCCTTTGGGCGCCAGTATAGCGTTCTTCTGAGGGAGAGCGGGCGGCAAAAAAATCTCAAAAGCGGCATTCTTGGGCTCTTTTTTCAGAAGCTTGCCAGTTAAGTTTTTTAGTTAAGGTTGATAAGTCATGATTTTTGTCTCCAATCTAAGGTAATTGATTCGTCATCCATAATCCAGCTCAGAGTTCCTACAAAGGAAAATCATTGAAGCTCTGTGAATTTACTCGTAAAATGAAAACATAGTTTTTTTCTTGAGTTTAAATAAGCGCGGTTACTTTTCACAAAAAGAAAAAAACTACTACAGTCAAATAGTTCTAAGTCACGTCAAAACTCTGCTCATAAGAACGTTGCTCTTCAAAGTTATTCATCTAGCTTGGTATTATTTATTTCTCTTTTTATATATACTTTTCATGCTTGGATTTATTGTTCCAGTTTGCATATTTATTTAAATACTCTTGTTTTTTAAATGCACTATCAACAAAATTGTTGGTTTCAACCCTTTTCTTAAAATAGTTTCTTTAAAAATTGGTCTAGTTAATTATAAATAATGACAGATATTCAAAATCGAAAACCGAAACTCCTCTCAAGCCGGGAAAGGTTTTTCACTGAGTCTTCCGACGATCGTGAACAAACTCCCTCGCCGAGGGAGACGAGTGGAACTTTCATTAGTTATGCCGACAGCTGTTCGGCCTCGATCGAAGACGAGACGTCCCAACTCCGACACGACTTGTCCTCCCCACGTGATCAAAAATCACCACATTTAGATTTCAACCAAAGACTCAACTCGGTCGCTCAGACTCGAGCTTTCTCCCCGATTCCTGAAAAAGTAGCTCCGGAGTTTCTGAGGAATTTGGAAATTTCCGACGACGGAAGTGACAAGGAGGCAATGGTTATCTCGGCTCAGATATCGGGTCGCTCGACACCCCAGGCAAACTGGTATGTTAACGGTACCCCGCTAAAAGGAGATTCCACCGGGCAAGATGAAGGAAAGTATGAGCTTAAACGAGATGGAACTACTCATAAACTAGTACTGAAGGATTTATTAACCAGCGAAGAAGAAGAATCTTGGAAGATCAGTTGTATTGCGGTTAACAGTCTAGGTGCGGCAAAAACATCAGTTGTTTTGGGCCACCATATAGAGACGCAATACATCTCGGCGAGCCAGTCGAACCTATTCGAACATGAAGAAGGAATCGACTCGGAATCCGATAATGAAGACAGCGAAGGAGGCTCGAATGACCTTGACGACACCTCGACCGCACTGAGTGTATCGACTGAAAACGGATTCAGGTCTTCAGTCAAGAAATTAAATGACAGTCGGAATGATATGTTTGGTTTTGTACCAGATATGAAGGTTGGTTGAATCCAGTGTAGTTGAATGAAGTTGCCATCAAAAATATTATAATTTAATTTTTGAAGCTTTTTTCTTACCCATTTCGTATAAGTATCATTTTTATGGGTTTACGAGGGAAGCTCTTTTTCCTCCTCCCGCCAGCTACCATAGGCATTAATTTTATAGAGTAGCGGGGGGCTTTACAAGGTTCAGTATGATGACCAAGTACGCTTGGCAGGGCCTAGCGTACTTGGTGATAAATCGGAAATGTGAACAAAAAAGTTGGTTATAAAAATTTGCAGGTGGGGAGAACGAAAAAGAGTCACGAGGGATTAATTAAAATGAAGTGTGAAAACCAAATATGTGAAATAGCCTGCTTCGTACTTATACCAATTCTTAAGAAAACCGGAAATTGCGAAACAAAATTTTGCAAGTAAAATTTTGCTGGTGTTATTTTAATAAGATAATAATCATATCTTTCCTTTCACCTTGTCGGCTTTAAAACTCTCTTATGAACTTTTATCATGATTTCTTCTTCAAAAAGTCAACAGAATTCAGGAAAAGTAAAAAAAAAGATAGTTCTATAGTCAACTTTTTCATTGATCGATGATGGTTGTCGGAACTAGTGGCGTAGTTCTGTAAGTCTAGCTACTTGGACGACAGGGAGTGTGGGATCGGTTCTCAGAGTGGGCAACTGTTGGTTGGTGGCTTGTGTTGATCTGGTGTCCACACTAAGCTCTATGTCAATATGGTTGTGTAGTGAAAGCGACATAACCAGGTTGTATGATGAGAGGCGAACCGGCCCAGGGTGGAAACACAGCAGGCAAAAGTCTCCGCACGGAGCGGTAGTTGGACAGCACTAGTGAGCGAGCACCTCTCAACAGCCACTCTGAGAACTGGGACTCAGTCCTAAATTTTCCGTTTTTGTTTCGTCTTCTTTTCGCAAGTACACCCAAACAATGAATTATGTATTTTGGGGGTCTATAATTCATTGGGGGGGGGGGGGGGGATAATGGGAAAGACTTTTAATTTTAACTGAGATCTATTGAATTGACAAGGTAATTGCATACATAGAGCATAAGATTTTGGTGGTAGAAGATGATTGGAGAAAAGTATTTTTCCCTCTTTTTTCCATTTATTACTCCTTATTATCCCCACTTAAATTTATTACTCAATATGAAATCTGGGCAACTTTCAATTTTTTTAGTTGTTTTACGAGTGATTATGGCTAAACGCGTGATGCTAAGATGAAAGGTTTGAAGAACAAATCTGTTCACCATGCAAAACTTCATTACATTGTGACAACGTAAAAATAGTTTTTCAAAACTTAAATTCAAATGTGGGGGTTGGAAAAGAGCTGAAAACTGTTCGTTTTTGTTCGCATAATTTTAAGTAAAAAAACCTTGATAAGAAAGATCTTTCAAGTGGATTTGATTTAGTTTTTTGGAATCCAACTCAAAACTGCGCAGGTAAAATTTATTTGCTTCACTCTTGATTGGTTTGTTTAAGCTTCTAAGGCTAGGCAGGGGTCTTGTCTGTGAATCTTCAATCGAGAAATTCTCTATCTACGAGACCTCAGTCGACGTCACGTGGCTGTTGGACGGGAGAGTCGTTCGCCAATCAGAACACAGTAGGATGGTGGAAAACGACTCCAACGACTGTTTTCAGCTCCAGATATCCGACTTAAGCGTGATCAAAGAGGGAACCCAGATCCTCACGTGTATTGTGTCTTCAGTAGACGGACATTGCCAGCAGTCAACCAACATCTCCGAGTTCCTGGAAAAGCAATGCAACCAAGATGAAAACCAAGAAAAACGGTTCCTCGAAAGCAACGAATGGCTCAACGACTTACTGCTTCTTAACTTTCATTCTGATTTTTACACCCCCGAAGAAGAGTTTGTTTCGCAGATTTTAGTTTCAAGTGAAATCAGTAGCGAAGACGTGAGGGCGTCCGAGATGACCTTTCAAGTTGACCTAGGCGACTTTGAAGAGCCAGTGGAGCCTTTCTGGTTGGTGGATGGAGAAATTGTGCTGAACCAAAAGTGCTTTCAGAAAGATTTCATCGAATACAGGCAAGAACTAATCCCTTTTCTATGATTTGTTATTTCAACTAAAAGTGAAAAGTCTCATTTTTCAATTTTTTTGGCTCAATTTTTGTCTTTAAGTTCAAAAGGATGATACGGCTCAAATATGAAATTTATCTAGTCTCTTACCCCGTTTTGAGTTTTAAAGTTCAATCAGGTCTGGTCACTGTAAAATCTTGAATTTTTCTCTGTTGCCCCAGATCTGAAGCATGCATATGTTAAGCATGCGCATGTCTTAGGACAGACGTGCCGCATATTTGATAATTTTTGCAACATATCTGATTAAACATAAACCATAGCTGATCCAGATCTATGAATAAAAAAATTGTCAGATCTAGGGTACGTCTGTCTCAAGACAGGCGCATGCTTAAAATATACATGCTTCAGATCTGCGCCAACAAAGAAAAGTTCTAAATTTTACAGTGACCATAAAATCTTGAGTTTCTTTTTGTTGCTGCAGATTTGGAGCATGTATATTTTAAGCTTGCGCATGTCTTAAGACAGACGTGCCGCAGATCTGATTTAAAAAAATCATAGCTGATCCAGATCTATCAGATCTAATTCAAAGCAAAATTAGAGCTGATCAGAACCTAAAAACATTAGATGTCATACTGCAAACTCGTTAAAAGTCGTTTTTCAAAATGTGAAAGCCTTCGAAAATGATACTCGATAATTTTGTAGTTCCAAGTTTCAAAAAAGTGGGAAAAAAGTTCATTATGAATTTTGTTTCTCCAAACAAATTTGAACACATCAACGAGCTACTGTGACCAGATTTCTATATCTTCTGAAAACTAGAAATCTTGTTAACTGTTCCACCAATCATCCATAGTACCTAGTAACGAATTTCCCCGCCCTTACAGAACTAAATCAACGGTTAAACATAAACAATTATTTTATCTTGTCCTGATTTTTCTCGCTTTTGCAATACGGTGGCGCCGGAAAAGTTAACAAATTTCATGCATAACAATGCCCACAGACCAAAAAATGAAAAAAAAAAAACTTATTTTTCAATCATTCTTGCAAAGTTTTGGAGGTTTTAAAACTGCTAATTTGGGATAATAACGCACAAAAACCTACCATATTGAAGTGTACCACAATCTACTTTTTTAAATCCGGCACTGCATCATCTCGCAGTAAATTCCAAGTTGTAGCAACACACAGTTTGCAAAAATTGAAGGAAAACGGCACCTCAAAAGGCGTGAAAGTTGATTATACCGCGGCATTGAGTATACAGCGAATTGTCAATCAATGCCAGGTGTCTTTTTTGCGAGTTGTGTTTTACGTTCTAAGATTTAATACAGTGCTGATTTAAATTAACCGGACAAAACGCGGTAAACTTGAAACTTCAAACGCATTTTTCTCAAATTGGGTTGAATTTAGGTGAAAACTTATGAAGACAAAACTTGCTTAAAATTTTAGCAGAATTAATATGGTGTAATTTGTTTTGCGAAATTCGTCTCAAAATTTTACCCCAAAAATGGGTCTTTTTGGCGTTTCTTAGTTAATCAAAAATTACGCCGAAAATACCTAGTCGATCACAGACATAATGATATAAAAGTGAGCCCCTTACGAAGCTCAACAAACTTTATGAAGGGTTTTTTCTCCAAAAAAAATTTGCAAATTGTTTAAAAAATGTTTTTAAATAAAAATTTGGTATTTTATATAGTAAAAACGACCTTTTTTGTCTATCAAACAAAAATAAATTAATTTATACAATATTTTGGAGAAAATATCCTTCATAAAGTTTGTTGGGCTACGTAAGGGGCTCACTTTCATATAACTATGTCTGTGATCGACAAGGTATTTTCGGCGTAATTTTTGATTAACTAAGAAACGCCAAAAAGACCCATTTTTGGGGTAAAATTTTGGGACGGAATTTCGCAAAACAAATTACACCATATTAATTCTGCTAAAATTTTAAGCAAGTTTTGTCTCCATGAGCTTTCACCTAAACTCAACCCAATTTGAGAAAAATGCGTTTGAAGTTTCAAGTTTAACGCGTTTTGTCCGGTTAATTTAAATCAGCACTGTACATATCCGACAGAACAAAAAACTTTTAAATTTGTTCTTTTTCAATATATGATAACATAAGTCAAGTTGCACTAATGTAGAGCGAATAGGCGGAGAATAAAATTTTACTTGAAATTAGATCTCAATTCAATAAATTTGTTAAATGTGAAAAAATAATTTCTTATTGCAATGAAACGTAAGGTCTGCCTATTTTTATAGAAAATTTTTGTTTATATCGAAGAGTTTTCAGGCATGCGCAGAAATAATTTTTAATGAAAAGAGCCCGTACCCTTCTTTTTATTGAAAATTAGTTCTGCAAATGCCTGAAAACTTTTAGATTTTCAAAAAAAATTCTATAAAAAGGGGCAGAACTTACGTTTAATGCAACAAAAAAGTTTTTTTTTGCATTTAACAAATTATACGAATTCCTTAAATTGGGATCTCAATTCAACTAAAATATTTATTCTCTGCACTACCAATTGACTTGTACTACCAAGAATTAGAAAAAAAAAATTTAAACTATTTTTGATCCGTCTGATAACGTAATAAAATATAGAACCTAATCCAATTCGCAGTATACCCGCCGCCACTGTATGCTCAACTTTCACAATTTTTGAGGTGCCATTTTTTAAATATTTTTGCGAATTGGGTTTTGTTACAACTTGTAATTTATTGCGAGATGATGCAATGCCGGATTAAAATGAGCAGATTGTTGTTTCAATCACTATAAAAAACCTTGGTTTGATTTTTAATAAAAAGCTGTATCAAAAATTAAAGTGACGCAATTTTTTTTGCGTTTATAGCTGCATTCTAACTTCCTCGATGAGCTCGTCAAAATCCAAATTTTCCCGCATCGACTTCGTACTTGTCGGTATTTCTCCAGTCGAAGATGGCTTGCCTGCCGTTTTGCACCGCTACGTCGAAAGACCTCAATTGGTAGGAAAACCTTACCTGGAACTGATCCCCAATACCGAGCTCCTATTGGTTGAAATCCCTCTGCGAAGCTCGCCGGGACCCGAAGTGTCGTGCTTTGTAAACGAATTACCAACAAGCGGATTTGATTGGGAGTTTTCAGCTCCCGAGAAATTGTGTTCAGTTGCACTAAACGATGTTTTGGACGAAATTGCCGAAGGCGACATGAGAATTGTGTTGACCAATCAGCTTGGATCGCTGAGTATATCTCTTACACGTGATCAAATTATGCGGTTCAAAAAACAAAGTGTTGCCAGAAATGTTGCTCGTAAAAAGTGGTTTCGCGAGTGTAGCACTGTCGAACAAAACATTGCAGGGTCTGGTAAGAAATTTGCATTAAAATAAAAATAAAAGTAATCACAATTTGAGTGATTTTTTTAATCAGCAAAACTTATTTGACAGAAAAAAGCAATGTGTCTCGACGGCGCTTCAAGGAAATATTTCTGAGACCCTTATCAGCTGAAGGTTTGTAATTTCTAAATTGACCAGTTGAACAAAAAAGTTTTTTACAACTAAATTTTTCTTTCTTTTTTTTAGCGGAGACTGTAAATATAATCTCAACCAGTCAAATTTATCGAGCAGATCTGCATTGGAAAGTCTACCAAAATAACCAGCGTGTAACGAGGAGAACGAAAAGTGTTTTTAAAGAAAACCCTGACTTCATTTTAAGTTCTGCC
Source organism: Symsagittifera roscoffensis (assembly GCF_963678635.1). NCBI lineage: Eukaryota > Metazoa > Xenacoelomorpha > Acoela > Convolutidae > Symsagittifera > Symsagittifera roscoffensis. The sequence continues at coordinate 90,459,042 of NC_087062.1, forward strand.
GAAGTCAAAAATATATTTGTGGACGTTTACATTACTGAAAACGAACATTTCAGTTTAACATGTGGTAAGAATTTGAATCCAACTTGATTTTTTCAGAAAAAAAAATCATTTTTGTTGTTTATAAAAAAAAATTCTTTGCACAGGTCAATTTTGTACACCTCAGAATGTGCCAGTTCATACCAATGTACCGTTTGGTCAATCGATATCCTTCAAGCATAAAAATGAGAAATTTGATTGGACATGCAAAAATTACCCAACTTTTTTTGACCAATCAAAAATCAGCTCTCAGTCATCAGAAGAAAGTGAGGAGAGCAAAACAACAGCGCTGATTGACAGTTCCTCGTTTGAAAATTTGATTGAAGAGAAAATACTCGAAGAAGAAATAACGACAGACGAAGAAGAAATTAGTTTCTCTCAAAATAATTGTTTGAAGTATTTTGAAACGGAAACAGTGAAAAATTTGAGACCAATGCTTGAAGACGACAAAATCCCATCTATAGCAAGCAATGATTTTCATGATCAAAAAAGTGTGGATAATTCGAACCCATGTAAGCCTGAAATTGAAAGAGAAAATTTATTAGTTCCAATGATCAATGAAATAATCGACGAAGAAGGGAAAACCAGTGATGGAAACTCTGACAGAACAGTTTACGAAAACATGTCAGATTCCGAAAACTGCGAAACCAGCTCAACTGAATCCAGCTCAGAACGTGATTCAAACTCGAACAAACTGCCTTTATCCCACTCTGGTGGTTTTCTGGATCAAAATTTACAGAAAAACTACAGAGATTCAATTATCTCAAAGGTTCTCAGTTTTGGTGGTCCGAAAGTGTCTACAGAGAGTCTAAGCACTCTGGATGAAGAAAGCGATGGCAGCGAAGGTGACCAAGATGGATCCGAGTTGATGATCAGAGATGATTTATGCCCGAAACTTGAATGTGAAATCGAGGTCGAAGAATTTCTGGATCCTATAGAGGAACTCAAAGGCGATGATAAGTCGGTATCTGAAACTGATGAATCCGACTTTGAGCTTGGAGGGGATCCCATTGTCGAAAAAGATCTAGAGGACGTGACTGTAGAGAAGGGAGGAACTGCAGTTTTCGAATGTCAGATGAAAGGAGTTGAAATAGTTACATGGTAAGTGTAGAACAAAAACTCTTCAACTTTTTTGTCCCTTTTCCAGCTTTAAATGTTTTGTAAATCACGGAACTTTGGAAACTTCCATTACTAAAACCAGGCGCGGATCTAAGAGTTTCTCGAGGGGGGCGGATTCTGAAAAAAAATTTGGAAATTTTTCTCGACCTATTTTTTTTGTAGGTCGACCAAATTGATTTTCAGAGCTGTCCCAAATCACTCTAAAGACCCTACCTATATTTACCAATCTTTTTGCGCCGCAGGCAACTTTTTCAAAAAACAGGCCTAAAAAGGCGTTTTTGGGCATTTTTTTGGAAAATGTTGACCAAGAAATTGCGTTTTTTCGGCGCGCGCTCCCCCTCAAAGTTAGTATATATTGGCTTTAGAAAAATTTGAAGGTCAGTCGTCCAAAAGTGGAAATCTCAAAATAGTACAAAGGGGACCCTTTTGGTCGACAGGGGGTCGATTTCTTGAAGGGGGCGTCCGCATGACCCCCCCCCCCCCCTCCCCTGCTCCTAAATCCTCAACTGACTAAAACCATTTTGGCACAATTGAGTCAAATTATGTTTATTTCGAATTCATTAAAACCAATTTGATGCTAAAACAGCTGTTTGTAGGTTCAAGAACGGTCGCAAGGTTCTCGGTTCTCGCTTCATACAAGAGTCATTCGCCGCCTCCTTGTCGTCCACCTCGTCTACCGTGTTCCGACTGACAATAAATGACGTGAAGGACTGGGAAGATGATTTGAGGTTCCAGTGCAGAGCCAATACAGACCAGGGGTCGGAGGAGGTCAAGTTACAAACTAGTGAAAAAACTCTTAGTGTCGCAGGTACAGTTCTTCAGTCGTGCTTTCAACTGCAATGTCAAAGCTTCATAACCGTTGTCAAGAAAAATTGCTTTCTCGCTAGATTATCATTTTTACTGATTGAAATTCAATCATCAACCCATATACATTTACGCTTGCATTTAGTAAACGTTATCAAATCGGAATTGAGACTTTTTCTTAGATTAACGGCCTGGGAAGAGGTCGCGGACTTTTCTTGCTACCATTAAGACCCAAAACGTATATCTTGATTGCGACTCAAAATGGGTATGTCGCGACTTTGCGCGATCGCTGGATTTTTGCGCGACTTTGCGGGACATAAAAAAGATATGTCACGATTTTGCTCGACCCAAAGAAGACGTTGCGACTTTGCGCATGCAAAAAAATTTCTTCGCGTTTTTGCGCGTGTAACAAAATGTTGCGCGAGATTGTGAAACTCAAAAAACATAGGTTCCGACTTTGCGCGAGCAAAAAGGCTTTGCGCGACCCACAATTAGTATATCACAAGTTTGCGCGACAAAGATGCCTGTCTTCGACTGTGCGCACACCAGAAACGTTATGACTAACTGATTCGAACGATGACCATTTTCGATTTTGTTTGACTTTACCAGAAAATGTTCGACTTAGTCTGAATTTACCAGTGTTGTTTGAATTTGTTCAGTTTTACCGCGCGGTTCGTGGTCGTGGATTTAAGTTCAGACTAGAACATTGAGTATCAAGAACGTTTTGTAACTAAACTTTTTTAAACCAATAATTTCGTTTTGGGCTCAACATGCAACTTTTCCGATAAGGATTTTTAGTGTATTCGTGAATTAGGTTATAACCAATGTGAGCGGCCGAACAATGTTGTCAAAACTTTCGCAAAGACTTTGAAAATTCTCCCTCAAAAAATCCTATTTTCGCTCGTGGTATTATTATTTACCATTATATGTTTTTCAAAAATTAAAGTACATTTTTCAGCTTCACCGAAAATTGATCCTCCGAGGAAATACCAGAATGCTCCGACCATCACTTTGCGTCAAGGTGAAGAACTGAGTCTTTCGATTCCCATCATCGGTAAACCTACTCCTTTTTGGACCTGGGAGTTCCGAGCAGTCGGAGAAAATGAAACATCGGAAATACATGGAGCCGAGGGGCAGTCAAACAAAGCGGAGTTACGATTAAGAAAGATGGTTCGGAACAAGAGAGGAGTGTATATCCTGCACTCCTGGAATGAGTTCGGCGAAGATAGGAAGGAATTCAAAGTTGATATCGAAGGTCTGTATGGTCTTTGCTAAGAAAAAAAAATGACAAGAATTACTGTAATTGGTCAAAAAGTATGTTGTAAGCGAATTAGATAATTTACACTCAATTTTACATTTTGAAGAGAACAAAAAATTGTACTTAGTTTTACTTACATGTTTAAAGGGAATAAAAGTTTGTCTACGATTAGAAAATTGCAAGTTCACTAACTTATTTTAATTTCGTCGGCTGAAAATTTATTTAAAAGTTTGTAAAATTGAACTGAAAGCGTACGCACCAGCGGATTTAAGGGGCGTACGCACCAGCTCGTAACGAATCTCTTAAAGAATCCCCTTTTGCAAAATTGGGTACATAGTTAAAGAGATCCTAATTTTTTAAGACTTATTTTAGCGCTTCCGTCTAAAGTGAGGAAAGTGAAGCTGGAAACTGACCCTTCATTACAATTATCCTGGGAGGTCCCGGCAGACGATGGAGGAAAGCCAGTTATTAATTACCTAATCCAAGGGAAAACTAGCAGCAGCGTCAACACCTGGCGAACTCTACTCAAAACGAACAAGCTGGAAGCGAACCTGAAAGGAATTGTGTCGGAAGCTTCTTTGGTCCGAGTCATGGCCGAGAATCGAATAGGCGTGAATGAATCAAATGATTTTGAAGTTATTCAGATAGCCGACGGGGAAGAGAGCCGAAAAAGGAACCATTCGACAAAAAGCTACGAAGCTGAAGAAACTTCAAAACTGATGCAAGTAAAACCGAGCGAAACGGAAAGACCGCTTGTAGAACTCATTGGAAAGTGAGTTGGAACTACCTTTTAGATTTTGCATTTGTATGGTCCACTTTTTTTTACTGAGTTGATGTTTGTTGTATTGTTTTTTTTAGATTTGGTTCTTGCCAAGCTCAAAAAGTGACGATAAAAGACGTCGCAACCGTAAAGTTGATTCAAGATTCATCAAATCCTCTGTTCATGACAAAACTGGTGCTTGCGCTGCAAAAAAGAAAACCTGAAAACTTCCTTCAGCTTATTAGTTCAGACACAAATTCAACAGTGCAAACTTATAAGCTGCAATTGTAAGTGTAATTTAACAAAATTGATTGTTACCTGGGCAAATTTTTTTAAGTATTGAGTGTTTTAAACTGGCAATAATTCTGTCTCAACCCTTGCCCAAGTTTACTTATGTTAAAAGTGAAACAAAGTTTTGAAATCAGTAAACACCAAATCGCTGTATATTTTTACCGAAAGGCATAACAGCGAAAAACAATTGATTACAGCCGGTGATTAGAGCTAAGGAATTGAATCGATTGCCATATATCGATTGCCATATGTTCTGAATTCCTGCCGGCCCAAAATAGAAAAAATAGGACAGAAAAATGAGTTTCAATTTTCGCAACTTTTCATTAGGAGTCGATGAAAGTCCACGCTCAAAATTATTTTTCGCGTTTGACTTTTGGTTCATTTTTAGGTTCAGTTCATTTTTTTAATCAAAAAGAAGGCAAAACTCCCTATCGAACAGCAAAAGTGTAAACGTCGAAAGAGGATTTTTTTTCAGATTTTCAAGTGGAATAAAAATTTAACCTTTTGATCCGGTTTTCTCAAAATGAATAAACTTTAACAAAAAAAGTCAATCATAAATTGTTCTTAAAAATCAAAGAGCTTTATGGCCATATATTTTTGTTCCGACTTTGGAAACAGTGCGGATTTTTTTTTTCTTCAGTCAATTTTCGCTTTTTAACAGTTTGTTTTAACCGAACTTTGTTGTTATAAAGCGTACGCGGCAAGTTGAATCCTTTCAAATAGAGGCAAGCATTGTGGTTTTATAATTGCGTAACCACACGCGAAAAATATAATTTGGTACTTTTTATAGCTTGTGAGGTAAAAAATTGAGAATTTTTTTTAATGCTCAAAATTGTTTCATTTTTTTTTTCGTTTTGTAAGATAGTGTAAGTCAAAAAAAGTTGTGATTGACGATAGACAGCAGCCGGAACATTCAGAATTTCGCCTTCATCTACAAGAAGTCTGAAAGTTCATCTGAAAATTTTTGTTATCCGGAGCTCAAAATTTAATCTCTTCAAATACTTTTTTGTAAAGAAACTGGTTCTTAAAAATTGCTAATTTGGTCAATTTGTGACAATCAGCGCGCGATTTATTGCATTCTCATTACACGCGTAAGAAGCGGTTTAATGCGTTCCGAATTGAATCGATGAAAACCATATAGTCGTATTATCGAAACAGACGCTAAATATATCCCTCTTTGTAGTTCACGTTAGTATGTTGGGGGAATAAATTGAAAAAAAGATTGAAAAAAGCTGTTTGCTCTTTTTTTCCAACAAAAAATATTCAATTGGCCGCAACAAAAATCTTTAAAATTGAAATCAAAATGTTATTTTATTTTATGAAGGAATCGGTTGGTTCTGACTATTGAATTTTTTTGGTGAGACAAACAAAAACTGGTCTGCAAAAATGTCGGAACATTTTGTGATGGACCGCGTTATATCTATATCTAGATATTCAATTTCAGCTTGGACTTGACTGACTTTATGGACCCCTGTGGGTGGATGAGAGATCGAACTGAGGCTGCAATCGGAAGAATAATACTCCAGATATTGCAGTGTCTCCAGTTTCTACACGAGCGATCGATCTTGTATCTATCTTTGCATGTAAGGTGGTTGAAATCAATTTGCATAAATTTCGAACGAAAACTTGGAAAAACTTCCAAAAATTTATAATTTTTGTACTTAATTTGTGAGAAATGAGCCGAAATAATACTTGTGGATAATTTTTGAGTTCTAGTCACAAAATCAAACCTTTTTTATTTGAAAACCTAGCCGTCAGTCATTGAAAAACTATATCAGAAAAAGTAATTATTTAAAATATGATTAAATGTTTCAGCCCATTTTTCTGGCACTGGACAAACAGAAGCAGTACTCTATTCATCTTTTCGGGTTTCCTTTCTCCCGCAGAATTGATCCCGATTCCGTCGCCAGCTTTCCCAAAAAGTTTTCCGAGTTCTACGCGCCGGAAGTGTTCCGGGAAAAACCTGTCGGGCGGTCCTCGGATGTTTGGTCAGTTGGAGCTCTGACAGAGTTCATGTAAGTAAACATTTCGCTAACACGATCTGCCAATTTAATGCTTTTTAACCGCCAACTCTGTTTATAGGAAAAATTGATCCCACTCTCAGCCTAGTCACACGAAATTTGTTGCCCAACAGTAATTTTGGTAATTGGGTCTATATTTTACTGAGGGGGGATAATGGCTGGTAAAAAGCAGAAGTATCATTAATCGTCACCATTTAAGTAACTTTTAGAAATATCTCACGGAAATGTTTTTTTTTCATTCCTCTGTTGACTCTCGTGTTGCAATCATTTTTTTCTGAAAAGACTCGAAGACCCAGACTTAAAAGATATCCTATGTGACAATTTAATAGTCAATATCAAAGACTCTCTGCAATTTTCACCTTCAGTTTTTTTCGCTTATTTTTGCATACATGCGGGCATTTTGCATGTTTGCACGTGTTTGCACAACAAAAAAGTCGCTGTCATCCCGTTTTTTCACAAAAATCTGCATGACTCTCTGTTTTAGGATTAGCGGTAAGACATTCCTGCCGGATTCCAGACTTTCAAACCAAAGTTCGAGTTCTGGTCTCAAATCCGCTGAGTTGCACAACTTCATTCAGCTCGCTATTCAGCCGGACTCCTCGCAGCGCACTTCAATCGAAGAGTGTCTCCATCATCGATGGATGAACAAACTGAAGATTTCAAGTGGCGAGAAGGCGGAGTTAGCTAATCCGAACAAGAATGTCGGAGTGAAATTTATGAAAGAAAAACTGAGGGAGTGGCGAAGCGTGGTAAGATATTTTCCCGTAGAAGCCATGCAGTTCGCTTTAATTTCAGCCGAAATCGGTGTCAATAAAAAATATAGAACTATTAACTGGTTAACAGTAAAGATTAAATCCGTGATCGCTTTTGGAAGCCAATTAGGAAAAATTAGTATTTTTTTGGGAACATTTGGGACTGCGTCTCAGTTCGCAGAGTGGCTGTTGAGAGGTGCTCGCTCACTAGTGCTGTCCAACTACCGCTCCTTGCGGAGACTTTTGCCTGCTGTGTTTTCACCCTGGGTCGGTTCGCCTCTCATCATTCAACCCGGTCATATCGCTTGTACTACACAACCATACTGACATAGAGCTTAGTGTGGACACCAGATCAACACAAGCCCTCAACCAACAGTAGCCCACTCTGAGAACCGATCCCACACTCCCTGTCGTCCAAGTAGCTAGACTCACAGAACGACGCCACTTTTTAGTCGCGATATGCCAATAAATTGAAGTTGAATGAACAGAATCTTTTTTTTTGTTTTCCTGAATTGTTCATGCAGACTACAGTTAAAAGACGATTTTGAATAAAAAAACTCTTTAAAAAAAACTTGAATAGAAAACTCGAAAAAACCTGTTCACAATAACTAAACGGTTCTCCGTCCAAAATATTATTACATTGCGACAACGTAAAGTTAGTTTTTCAAAACTGAAATTCAATTGGTGGGAGAAAAATTCAAAAGAGCCTTCAATATAACGAAAAGTAACAAGTAATTATCATGAATACACTTGTGAGAGCAAGTATCTCGTAATCAGGATTAGACTTTCCCGCAAAAAATCTGTACACAATTGTGAAATTGCTTTTTAAGTGACCCTTAGTATCTTCAAGACTTCTTAACACTTAGTTTGAGCTAACGCGGTTGCATTTGGCCATAAAGTCTTAGGTTCAAGTCCCTGCCGGACCTTGATTTTTTTTATAATTGAAACTTATTTTCCAGGAAAAATTGTTTTCCAGGGCAATTTTCGGTTTCTGTTTTTTCATTGTGGTTTTCACTGTAAGATTAATTGGTTTCGGCTGATGCTTTATCGGCTTGTTGAAATTATTTTGTGTCGCTTTAGGGGCAACAAATAATTTTTTTTTCATACAAATCAGGAAATTTGTGTTGCAAGATTTCAATTTTTAAAACCTAATTGACAACAATTTTTTTATGACAACAATTTCTGGGCACATTGTTTTAGTTTTCTGCACAATGGATGTCAACCTTTTTGTTGTCGACTTAGTGGCCGCTCGCTAAATACAAAAATCTTAATTTATACTGGTAGTTCCCATGTTCGACTGGTTTTCTCAAATTATTTTCATACCCCATTTTGAAATCGGAAGGAATTGTTCCAACCATTGAAAACGGTGAGAAGCTTTGTATTCGGGTGTGGTTTAGTTTTTTTCTTTTTGTTTTCCACAAAATCAGGTACCACAGATAATCATCGGACTGAGTTGAAAGCTATATCATAAAAAAGTACTTTTTTCGTGATTCAAACTACCCAAAAAAATTCCCAATTTTTTTTAGTGTCGAGAAAAACCTGTTGGAAATTTTTGATTTTCATCTAATTTCGAGCAAACAAAGCGAGTGATCAGCATACAACAGCTTTGTTTAATTTACAGGCATACAACAGTATTTGTTTAATTTGCCTGTATTACTATGAAAGTCAAATATGCCCTAAATATAAATTTACATCAGTCTTTTTATCACTCCACGCAGAAAAACTAATTTGAGAAAAAAGCTTGATTTTGTAGTTTTTTAAAGACTATGGTCGGAACATTCGTTGCTATTTTCATAGTAACCGGCTATCCCTTTCTTACTTTTGCTGCAAGTGCAAGTACACTGCGAGTGCAAGTGTTTTGTAATTGAGAACTAGATTTTTTTCCCGGTAAACACCTGTTCTTTCAACGGTTAAGTTGCTTTATTAGTGAACCTTAGCAACTTCGAGACCTGGTCCACATATTACGTGGATGCTTTTGTACCATAAGGTCTGGGCTGGACCTTGTTTTTTTAGTATGAAAGAATTTGAATTTTTTTCCGGGAAAATTTTATTTATCGGATTTTCCTTTGTCTGTTTTTGTTTTGTCGGCTTAGCTCCCATATTCACTTAATTTTTATTGTAGACGCTAGTTTTTTGGTTTACTACTGTAATTTGTTAAATTATTACCCCTTCGTTGCATATTTTCGTTGGTTTTCCTTTTTTCGCTAAAAAACTTTATTCGGCCAGAATTGTTTCGGCTGGTTTTTTCAATCGGCTCAGCAACATTTTTTTGAGTTGCTTCAACGGCAGATAATGATTTCTTGATTCAGGTAGTCTGTTACAAGATTTCAAAGTATTAAAGCTTAATAGCTCAAAATTTTTTAATGACATCAATATCCTATGGCTTTTTTTGTTACTGATCAGGAAGCGTTTACTCACTTGTGGTCGGCTTACCTGCCACTTGATAATTTTTCTAAGTTTATTTAATACTGGTGGTTGTGTTATCGACTGCTTTTCTGAAAATGTTTTGACTTTTTCCCAATTGTTTTTTTTTTCGATTTGGTTATTTCGATCTCATATTCTATTTCATAGCTTGCAATGCTGCGCTTGCGTTGTGTCTTAAGTTATGCGAAGCTTCGCTTCGCCTCTGTGTGAAAACTCAAATGCGGACTGATAATTCTATGACAAGCATAATTAACCGTATAAAACCGCTCGTTGCAGCGTAAAGTTGCTGCTCGTGTGAGGTGGATGAAATGAAAAAAAAAGAGCCGCTCAATCTTGAAATGTTCTGTATGTATTAGAAACGAAGACGAAAGAATACTTGAAAAATCAAAAATTAGAAAAAGTCAATTTTTAGAAAAAAAAATCATGATTCTGAGTCAAACACTATTCCATAGACTTTAAAGGGGGGTAGAAACGTTCAGGGCTGCTCAGAATTTTTTTCAGGAACTTTTTCCAGCTAAGAATATGTGCCGCACACTATAGTACCAGACAAGGTTGCTAGGTTGGTTAACATTTTCAATTTCCAGGGAATGATGCTCAATCCAGTTCTCGTTCTGATCACAAATATTTTTACTTTATTTCTTCATTTTTCCATTCTCTATTAGTTTTGTAAATCAATCAAAGTATATTGGGTAACTTTAGGACAATTGGACGGAGAGTGGACACGTGTATGGTCGACTGACCTATCTCGAGGAACTTCGAAACGGCGGAAATGAGATGCTCTTCTGTCCGATAGGTGAGAAAATATTGGATTAGAGATTTCTTTTATCAGGTGTTTTATCAGTTTTTTGCTTTAAGTTTGCAGTGTGAGTCGAAGATTAAAAATATTTTATTGTGATTGTTTTTATCAGTTTTTTGCTTTAAGTTTGCAGTGTGAGTCGAAGATTAAAAATATTTTATTGTGATTGTTTTTATGAGATTTTTGGTAGCTACAAAAAACCGTGCTGAATTTTGATTTTTTTCTTAATCCAAAATATTAATTATTAATAAAGGTCCGATTCGATTACTTCGAGATAATTTCCATCATTTATTTTCAATCATGCAGTAACAGTTGTTATGGTGAAGTTTTCGAGGGGGTCTATGTGTGAAGTCTGGAGGTTTCTTTCTCGTTGATCACCCTCCAGCGACCAGATGATGAGTTCTGAACCACAAAAACAGGACCTCGACCCGTTAAGGTTGTTTGAAGCTATCAAAAAGGAAAGCTTGCTTTTTTGAATTAAATTTTTATGTCCAAACAATGATTACGTCTCAAATGGCAAAAAAATGAAAAATTTCCCAATTGGCATAAGTTTCATGCAACAGTTGCATTTAAAAAAATCGAGAACAAATTTTTGATGAACAATTTGAGAAAATTTGTCAAGTTGTCAATTAAAATGTTGATTGACTTTTTATCTTGATAAAATTGCAGAGTTGTTTTATCAAAAGCGAAAAGCATAAGCTCTCGGTTATTGATTAGCTTCTTGAGGTCAAATTTTTGGTGGAATCCCTCATACGCGAAGGAACGAATGCGCAAAAATAAAAATCAGCCAATCAGATTTCAGTAATCTAAAAATTGGAAAGAAAGTAAACATTTCCAGGGATGAGTATTGATATTGGCCGAATATAAAAACGGCAGAAATATGCAAAATTTTCAAATTGTCATTGACCGCCGCAAAATTGGGACAAATTTTATATTTCAAGTGTTTCGTAATGAAAGAAGCAAAATATTGCTTCATTTATTTCATTTAAATTGAATGGCAATTGCTTCTTTTAAAAAGAAATTGACTTTCGGCTAAAATTGAGTTCGATCTTCCGCTCACGAGTTTTTTCGCTCTTTCGGTTCTTCGCGCATGAGAATACCTCCCAAATTTTCCGCCAAATTTGTCGCTTAACATTTGTTTGGAAGCAATTAATTCCATATGTTGTTCACATGGTTTGGTTCCTGGCAAAATAAATAATTAAAACTGATAGAAAACGTTGGGGCCTAGGAAATTAGACGATAGGCAAATTAGACGGATGCTACGAAAACGAAATTAGACGGAATTTTATTTTTACAGATCGTCATTTTAGACGAAAAATCTATGAAAAGGAAAGGGACAACAAATCTTTATCTTAAGAGTCAAATTTCACAAATACAAAAAGAACATAAAAGGTCAATACCTATCGAAACAATTAGTTTAAATGAACAAAAAAATATCAAACCCGAATAATTACTACAGAGTTTTCAATTGAATAAATTATGCTTGATTGACTTGTAAAATTTTTGGCTACCGCAATTTAACTGTTGTCTACGAACAATTATATTTTTCTCGCGCAATTTGTATGCAAACAAATTTAATCTCACTCACTTTCGTCTATTTTCTCTCAATTGCAGTTTTGCAAAATCGTCTATATTCCTTTTAAGTACATCCGTCTAATTTGCTTATTGTCTAATTTCTCAACCCCCGAAAAAGTTTGACTTGGAGGCTATTCTCGGGCCAGTACAACAGTGCCGAAGTACAACAGTGATGAAAAAAATATAGTTCAACAGTGCCGAAAAAGAAAACTTTGTTCAACAGTGCCGAAAATTTCAACATAGTAGGTGTGGCAATCAAAAATAAAACGGCGATTGTTTACAATCTTAAGTGACACTTAAAAATTTTCAGAGAGAAAGTTTACAATTTAGACGTTTTGGAGCCAAAATAATTGTTTAATTCGCAGTTGCAGACATTTTGGCGCCGAAATTGGAGTGATTTTCTTTGATAATTAGCGTCAGTAATTTCCCGCTCTTTAGAAAAAGCGTTTAAATCATTTTGAAATTTTCCCGTCTTTTTCGGCACTGTTGTACTTCGGCACTGTTGAACGCCCCCCTATTTTCATGCGCGAAGGACCGAATGAGTGAAAAAACTTGTGAGCGAAAGACCGAAAACAAAATTAGCCGAAAGTCAACTTTTAATAAGAAGCAATTGCCATTGCTTAAAATGAATTAAATGCAGCTTTATTTTGCTTCTTTCATAACAAAACCCTTGAAATATGAAATTTGTTTCAATTCGGCGGCGGTCAGTGACAATTTGAAAATTATGCATATTTCTGCCGTTTTTATTTTCGGCCAATTTCAATATTCAGTCCCTGGAAATGTTTTCTTTCTTTCCAAATTTTAAATTATTGAAATCTGATTGGCTGGTTTTTATTTTCGCGCACTCGGTCCTTCGCTTATGAGGGATTCCATCGTTTAACTTACAATGAAAACTTAGAACTTATGCCATCTGGGAAAAGTTTTTTTAATGCCATTTGTGATTTATGCCATTTGGGAAGTTACCCAAACAATTTGCAACTCTCTACAATATCTCATGTTTTTTGTCATAAACTATTTTAGTGGTGAACTTTAAATAGTGTCCAGCTGTATGGTTAAACTAACTCGTTTTAGAAACGCTAGATGCAGCTCCTGTGTTCCTTTCCCTGCCCCCTAAAGAGCTCAGTTGCCACAGGGGCGAGACTGTCACCATGTCCTGTTCAGTAGCAGCCATCTCACCACCAGTCGTGACTTGGTAAGCGGCAATTCTAATCATGATTTATTCATTCACCTTGAAAATTGTGTTTGTTTTATATTAAAAGGCACTAGAAATAGTTTTTGGCCGTACTTCTGTACACGAAATGCTAGCTTACTTGGCTTGTAAAAGCACTCGTTTTCTTCGGTTAAACTGCATTCAGGTTTAGGTCATATTTATCCGGGTTGTTATAATACATGGAATCGGGAATCTAAAATTTTGACAGATTAACTCAAATTCGAGACGTGATCGGAACAAAAGGTTGCATTTAACACCTTAAACAGCTTTCAAAAAAATTAGGTCAATTTTTTCTAAAATTAAAATGACAGGGGCTTCGATTGGCTTCTGGCGTCTAATCGAAACTCTTAGAAGAGGGTTCTTGAGATCTACCTTACAAAAAAATTATTCTTCTGGAATTTTTCCATCGAGCTTGAATTTTGTAATAAACAAGCTTCATTATGATGTGCACTTTTGTAGTTTATTTTTTCACCTAATTTAAGGTGAAAAAAAAACACAGGCCAAACTTCCATCTCCATCCTGGAAATGTCGAAACAATTGCTGTGAAGAGCTTATTAAGTAGTTTCAGAGAAGGCAAATGATCGACTCATTTACTGTAACGACCGATCCCAAAGAAGAGTTTTCAATAATGACACAACTGTTGCCAAAGGTAATCATTATCCACTCCTAATGTATCGAAATCAAACATCAAAAACGACAAATATAGATGTCGAAAACAAGCAGCGATATGCAGTGATCTTGTCAATTGAGTCCCTGTGAAGAGATTGATAAAAAATTGCGCACAGACGAACCAAATTCACGGTCGAACATTCAGGCCAGACAATAAAACAAAAATTGTCAATTCTTGTGAGAACGTTGACCGAACTTGTTATCCGGCCGGATTGGCACGAACCATTATTAAGTATTTATATTTATATATAATTTATACATAGTTAGTCAAAGACCAGATGGATGGCCTTCACGATTAACAAAAATCATACGGCTGAGCAATACCGTTCAGTTGGTGTTAAATTCAAAATTATGTTCAGCTACTTTTCTTAAAAAGACTTACTTAGTCATCACTAGCCAATCCGTTCGGATTCGAAAACAGATCATACATTACGATATGACATGGCGCAGCCATCAGGGTATAAAAACCCGCTGAGTATTCCACCGTTTCAGCAGAGGGCATCAGTGAAACCGCCACTAGAATGGTCAAAGTGGGCGGCAATGATGGTAATGGCTGTGATTGCCAAAGATGGGATGGAAGTAAGAATTTTGCTAAGAACGAAACCTCCAAGTGCTAGGACCAACTGAACCAACCTACGAGGTTGAAATCACTGGAGAAAATGAAGCGGAGAAACGTAATAGAAATATCAGAAACCAATAAAAACGATTTACTTGGGAAAATACCGTGATAAAAAGCAGAGACAAGGGCGCATACTGTACCCTGGGACGACGAGGAATTTTTTTTTCATTCTTGTGCCTGAGAGCAAAAGGGCAGCGCCCATTGCAACAAAAGAGACCACGCCTTAACATACAAACGTCAAATACAAATGAGCTAATGCGAATTCTTTAAGATATATTTGTAGTCACATGTTCAAGGCCCACATGTCAAATGAAAAAATAGCAAGGCGATAAAAAAAAAACGTCTAGAGCACCAGCAATTACTTCAGTTTATTATTTTCTGGCCTAGTTGTTTATAGAAGGGGTTTCCGTTTATACTTCCGTTAGTTTTCCGTAGTAATTTACCTTTAAACTGACTGTTTAAGGGCACTCGGGATGATGGAGGTTTTGAAGTAGTAGGAAGGTCTGAATCGTAGCCTTTCTCCAATGGTGACTGGTTCTTTTTCGGTATGAGGGAGTCTTTGTATCCGTCCTCTATCCGATCGTCAGCGTTCCAGTCGAGGGCCCTTTCTCTGCTTACGATCGACTTCCCTTTGTCTAAAAATCCACCGGATAAATTATTAGATGCCAATTGCTTCCAGATCGTGTTCGGTTTTCTATTAAAGTGTATTTCGAACGGTGAGCATTTAATTTTAGATTGGAAGGAAGATCGTAGATTCCAAATGATTTTCGAAATGGCGGTTTGTAATGTAGGTTTTTGTTGATCCAATGACATTGCTAATAATTTTATTTTTACAGTATGAACAAGTTTTTCTACAAGACCGTTAGAACGATGGTCTCCAACTGTACAAAATATTAGTTTGATATTAAGAGAATTGCAAAATAATTTAAAATCCTGACTAGTAAAGCAGGATGCGTGGTCGACCCGAATAGATTTTGGAATAATCTTGAAGAAATAATCTTGAAGAAATTCGATTACTGTGTTTGATGACGTTGAAGATGTAATTTTTGCTGAAGGGAATTTTGAAAAACGGTCTATACACAATAAGATGTATTTATTGTTTCCCCAGTTGTTATCTAGTGGGCCGGAAAAGTCAAGATTTATTTCCTCATTAGGTTCGAATAAGGTCGGAAGTTCGCTAATTTGTGTAGTTGGTATGATGCTTTTTATATTCTTACCGGTTTGAGTGCATTGTGTGCAATTAATCCCGTGGAAGTAAATTTGTCGATATATGTGTGGCCACCAAATGTATTGTGCCAAGTATTTCATGCCGAATTGGCCAGGGTGAGATTCATGTAAGGTTTTTAAAACGGCGTTTCTAAGTGTAAACGGAATAACCAATTTTCCATCCATATATAATAGTCCGTCGGATTCATGAAGGTCTTTCGAAAATTGGTGTAAGTAACGGGAATTTGAGTTGATGTTATCTACTTTTTTCTGTAAAGCTTTCACAATTGGGTTTAACAATTCATCATCTTCCGTTAATAAAGCGACCAATTTTGCATTGAATAATGTATTTAAATCCAAAGGTCTTTCAGGTAACTTGAGGTTTTCTCGGAATTTAGTTACTAACTTCTTGTGCTCTGAGGAAATTTGAAAATCGATAGAGACCTGTATCCCGGAAGTGGAAGGATTCACTACAATTTGGTTATTTGACATATTTACACTATTTATAAGTTTGAGATCCGAAGGATTACTAATTAAGCTACTGTTAAGAATTAAAAAATAGATAAAGGCTGAATTTGATAGAGAAATTTTAGTAAAATCAGTGTTTGAGAAATCCGAAGGAATACATTTAGAGTTACAAAGTTCTGTTCTATAGTGTTTTTGATTGCAGATTGAAATGGAAGAGTTGACGAAATTCAATGCTGTAATTATTACGTGATTTCGTAATTTCGTGTAATGGGAATTTTCCGAAATCGAATTAATTGAATTACGTAATGGATTTTCATTATCCAAAGGATTGATTGCATTATATATTTTTTTGGTAGTAGCAACTACAAATTCTTCGTCGTAATGTGATGAGGGAATTGCTTTACCCGAAGGAGTTCTTGAAATTAAGTCTGTAAAACCCATATCTTTTCCCGCTAAATGTTTGATAGTAAAATTGAATGGTAGGAGACGATCTACCCATCTTGTCAATCGGCTTTGGTATGTTTTGTTTCCGTGATTTGGTGACAAAGCGGAAAGGAGAGCTTTGTGGTCGGTGATAATTTCAAATTCAGAGCCGTAGAGATAATTTTTGTAATGTTCGACCGCCCATACGACTCCTAATAGCTCTAATTCGTTTGTTGAATATTTGGATTCATGGGGATTTAAAAATCTTGAAGCAAATGACACTGTTTTCCAAACCTTCTCATGAAGTTGTTCAAGGGATGCACCCAACCCATTATGTGAAGCATCTGTTTTTACTCTCGTGGGCTTTTTTACGTCGAAATGAGTGTTTTCAGTAAGATTTACTATTTCTGATTTAATCTTTACAAAAGCTTTTGAGTGATCTTCATTCCAAAGGAAAATTGACTTCTTGTTTAAAAGAGGTCTAAGCGGGCTTCCGAGGGATGCTAAATTTGGTACAAATTTAATGTACTGATTAGTTGACCCAAAGAATGATCTTAGTTCTTTTAGATTCTTCGGGATTGGAATATCTTTAATTGCTTTGGTTTTATCGAATAGTGGGGCGATTCCGGATTTCGATATTTTAAAACCGAGCCATTCGATTTCTTTTTGGAAGAATTTGCACTTCGACCATTTAACTGTGAAATTGTAAGTGTCTAACGTTGATAAAATTTTATAAACGATTTTCTTGTGATCGTTCAAACTTCCTTTGGAAGCGACTAATATGTCGTCGAGGTAACAATTTGTAAAAGTAATGTTTCCCAAAGTTGAGTCCATGACTCTCTGAAACTCGTTTGGCATATCGCCGAGTCCGTAAAAACCCGTTAAAAATTGATAAGTGCCTGTTATATCTCCGCCGACTAGACTAAAATTGCATTGGCTGCTAGTAAAATTGTCCAGCGCAAGTTGACTATATGCGTTCTTTAGGTCTAGGTTTGTAAACCATACTTCTCCGACGGAATTGTTTGAAATTTGAGCCGCTACGTTATCAACTAATTCGTGTATATTAGGCATCTGATATTTGTTCTTGTAGATTTGTTTGTTGATAAATTTTGAATCTAGGGCTAGCTTTATCGATTTGTCTTTTTTACAAGTAATAACTATCGGACTAATAAATCTGTCCTCGTCACAATTTTCTAATTTTTTGATGTGTCCTTCGGATTTAAGCCTGTATAATTCTGTTTTTACTGAATCCAGTAAGTGTAAAGGGACCCTCCTGCCTTTTAATTGAATTGGCTTTAATGGTTCATGAAAGTGTGTAATTTTTGTTTGATTTTTTATTTTTCCAATCCGAAGGAATAGTTGTTTGAAGGTTTTTCCAATCATTTCTACTTCATTATCTATGTCAAGTGAGGTAACTGAATTGATAGACTTACAGGTTCTCTTGTTGGTGAATGTTGCGTATTGTTTTTGTGAAACTTCGATTCCGACTTTTGGTAAATTGTCATTTCCCAAGATATTTCTTTCATGACCTTGAGTTAGGAAGAAGTGACATTCCTTGTGGGACCATCCATTTGAGAAAATTGGGACAATTACTTTTCCAGTGATATTTATTGCATTGTTCGTAAATCCACAATAGAGTTCCTTGGTAGCCTTATCCACTGGATATATTTTCACGTAGGGGTCTCGTAGTTTCAACTCGTGTAACACATTCTGTTTAAGGAAGCTTACAGGATCCACCTGTATATTGAGAATTACTTGGTTTTCATTTCCTAAGCCGATATTTAGTAGTTTCTTCAGTTCCTTTCCTTGATCGTCGTAGATAGTTGTTACGTTTAATACAGAGTAATCATCGTTATCGCTATGTCCAGACTCTGACCATGCGTTGATTACTCCACAGCATTCTCTATTAGCGTGGTCAATATGTACATCTGGTTGTTCCGAAGGATAATGATGATCTGTATTATTTACAATTTGACTATCCACAATATTTACATTTTTACCGCGTGATTTACAGAGTCTAGTAAAATGTCCTCGATATTTACAAGTCGTACATGTTGTATCTTTAGCAGGGCAAACCGCTAGATGTCCTTTTGTAAAATTTCCGCCGCATTTCATACATGTGTTATTTTTTTCAATGTTTAGGGAGGGTTCTCTTTTTACATTAAAATGATTAAAAGATTTGTTGGAAGAATATCCGCTGGATTTAAAAGTATTCGTCATCTTGATGTGGTTTGTAATTCCTTTTTCGTCAATCAGGGCTACGTTTAAGGCTTCTAGTGGTGGTAAGGTTTCCGTGAGGAGTTTCCGTTGGATATCTGAATTCTTCATGTTATTAATAAAAATATCTCTAATCCATTCATCTTCTCCTGTGGGAATGTTACATCGTTTTGCCATTTCTGCCAGTGCCCCCCAGAATTGTTCTAATGATTCTCTGTCCCTCTGTTTTCTGTTTAGGAGTTTGTGTCTTTCGAAGGTTATGTTTGTTTTTCTCACAAAAGCTGTGGACAAATTTTCCCAAAATTCTTTGAAAGAAATTTGTAGAACTTTGACTCTCGTGAACTTTTGGCCGAATATTTTCTTTCCTTCGTTTCCGAGGGCTAGATAAAGTATGGATCTTAATTTTTTGTCCGCCTCTTCCAGTCTCATGCCGTTGAATTTCTTGGTTTCTGACTTTATTGAGGCCATTTCTTTATCATCGAATATCTTTTGTTCTTGAATATTCCTCTCGATGCGTGATGTTTTTTGAGCGTCGGATTCGTTTTCCGGCCGATTTTCCAATGTTGGGGGAGGTGGGTGATATCGTTCCGTTGGATTCAAAAGATTTTCGATGTCGATATTCTCTTTCGCGATTATTGCTAGCTGGAATAGATCGCTCCACTCTTCCCAAGGAATTGGTGGGTCCACTGTGTGGTTTTGCCAAAATGAAGGTATACCTCTCACGTTTGATTCGTTGCTGTTTGACTGCGCCATGATAAAATGTTCCTTTGTTACGGTTAATTCTATTTAGTTACAAATAAGATATGTTTAAAAAGTGAATTAATCTCTAAGTTAAAACATTAAAATAGTGAACGGTCATTCTCTCCGTCGGAGAGAATGAAGATAGCAAGGTCAAATCAAGATTAACCAGTTAAGATACTTTAAAGTAATTAGTGAAATAAAACAAATGGTAAGAATCACAACAATCTTAGAATCAGAAACTTAAAAATTTTGAGGAAAAAAACTTTGAAAAATTAAAACGAAAAATTTTATGATTTTTTGTTTTTCTTGTTTTTGTCTTCAAAAATTGTTTCAATTGGGATATTTTACAATGACTGGCGAAAATGCCTAAGCTCATCTTTTTCGCCGAGATTTTTTTTCAGACCACGCCGAAAAATAACGACACTAGTTTGAATAATAATAATGTTGTAATTTTTCAAGACTGGTCCGAACATTCTGTGCTACTTGCACGCTAAGCCGGCTATCTTTGATTTTTTTTGTACTTGTTTTTTGTATCTACCAATTTAAGGCAGCCCTCTTTGATTTTCTTGTAATGATAAGTCTACGATTTGGGAGACAGCTGTTGACCATGGCATTACCAAATTTGAATAGATTTGTCAAAGCAAATTTTTGTAAAAAAAAAATCATTTTGCCATGAAAATGCTATGAACCTGCTAGTCATAGCCACTCGAATCCGAAAAACTTAAACTTGATTATTTGCTATTTCATAGAATTCAACGACATCAAATCAAATATGTGATAGATTGCACTCAACTGAAATAAGTTGAAAAGCAATCCTATGGTTTTATTAGTAGCTCAAAAAATCCATTTTTTTCCTTGCACAAACACAATTCCTTCTTTTTTCCAGCTTGGTTCGTTCATCACAGTTGAAAAACTTTTTCCAATGTGTTATCAGAGTTGCCTTTTATTCCAGTTTTTGGTGGTCCATTGATCCGGAAATTGTCGGGGCTGTTGAAGGCTTTGGTTTTTACTGCTTCTGATTACGTCTTCAAATAGTATCTGTGAGTCTTGTTGGTACACACACTCTATATCTAAATTCTATGCCAGCTACTGCAATACTGGCTTTTACTGAATTGATCCAACAATACTACAATCAGAAGATCATACAGTTTGCGGTCTAATTTTGTGTAAGGAATATTTGTCTTATAATTCATCCATTTTTTGTGCAATGTTGTCATGTGGTTCGTCATTTGAGCATTGTCATCGCATGGGGTCAATGGTATGCATCCCATTTTGTTTTTGGAAATCGATAATGATGTGATTCGATACTGGCGTAACTTCTCAAATTCTCAGTGGTTGATAGTTATTGCTCCGACCATTGAAAATGGGGAGTAACTTTGTATTCGGGTGTGTTTTATTTTTTTTCTATTTGTTTCCCACATAAAATCAGGTACCCAAAATAGACATCGGACTGGGTAGACATCACGACTGAAAGGGACGGGGTCATATTAAAGCCCTTTCAGTCGTGATTCGAACCACATTAAAAGATTCCCAATTTTTTTCTAGTGTCAAGAAAAACGGGTTTAAAGTTTTCGATTTTTCTTCTAAATTCGAGCCTGTGAGCAGGCTTACATTAGCTCATTTATGCTTGATTTAAGCCTTGATAATTCAGTTTTTTTCAAGTGAAGTTAGTTTTTGAAGTTTTTAGCGCCCTATTAGGTATCAAAAAGATCAAAAATTTCAGAAAAAAACTTTGAAAATGTTTCTAGTAATTTTTCTACAAAAACTGTTTTTTTTTTCAATGTGCCTGTTTTACTATGACTGTGAAATATGCCTAAATTCTAGTTTTTTGTTCAGACCTTTTTTATCACACCACACAGAAAAAACAAAACCAATATGAGACGACTACCAACCGGCTATCCTTGTTATTATTGACATCAGTTGTTCCATTATTAGAAAAGTGACCATGCTCTCGATTTGCATCAGTAGTTAAGGGTTGTCATTAGCTTTCACTGAAACATTTTATAAGTTTACAATCATTCCGACCACCCTCAAAAGAGAGAGAAACTCTGGTCTAGGTATCTATTTTTCACCTTAAGTCATGTAACCCAATTAAACGTCAAATGAAATAGAGTGAATATATATTATATTGAAGCTTTTCGGTCCTGATTCTAGCTCGATAAAAGCAAACAAGAATTTGTTTTCATATGTTAATTCAATTGAATCCTCTTCTGGAACGCAAACTTTGATCAGTCATTGAGTGATGACACTGTCAGGTTAGATTGATTCTCTAGGTTCGTTTTCCCTCTCTCTCTTAATGACACCACAAAGTGGTTCCCTGGGTAGTGAATTCATGGAGGCGACCGAGATTCACTAGTATCCTCAATCCCGAAAAAGTTAATTTGGTGGCACTATTCTGTGCTGTATTATGTTAGTTTCCCTTTTTGTATTGCTCTTACGGCTGTCTTGTCCGCTCGAGACGATCGTAAGAATTTCTAATGCTAAATAGATTCAGATAATATAAGTCCAAACTTAGCAGACTCTAAGTGGCCAGATAAAAAAATCTAATAATCTTATCAAAAGAAAACGTCCGCAATTGATCACCACAATGGCCTGCTAGTGTTATAACTTTCAACTAACTTAACTTATTGATTCTCTCTCTGGAGAATCCCCATTAACGAATTACTCGCAGTAATTCCTAACAAATACTCAGTTTTACCTGCTAAATTTAATAGTGTCTCTACACATCACTGTTCTTTTGAATCGAGTATCACAGTTCTCAACTATTATAAGAACCACTTATCTGCTAAATTTGTAATCTCTCGTCTCCGACAATTGTTCTATCTAACTAACTGATAACCAACCATAATATAACGCAGTACCAACTGTTCTTAAACTAACTGAGAGCCAAACGTTCGCTCTCACAGCACAGTTTTTCACATACTAATTGAAAACCAACCATTCGATCTCACAGCACAGTTGTTCTCCCCAAGGGTTGGCTAACCGTAACTCTTTTGCAATACTTAAACTTTAATTATAGTAAGAGTTGCACTCGTCCCTGCAGGTCCTGACAATTATTTTAAAACCTCGTGCGTAAGGTCCTAACTGATTTCTTCCACTGACGACACTAGCCATGAATGCCAAATTCAGCATTGGCATCTCTAACTAAGTTGTTCAAATATCAAGTCCAGATTCACCTCCAAACATAGTTATGTTTAATTAGCCAATCTCCCACAATTTTTATTCAATTATCCCGTTAATGTTCCGACCTCCCAGGAGTAAGAGAAGACCATTTTCATGGGTAGCTTAGCTTGCTCATTCCAACCATCTAAAACTCTCAGCTATACTTTATTCCAATCCCGACCTACTAGCTGTTCAAAAAACGTAATTTGCATATTAGAGTCAAAATGTGCCAAAAAGCCAACACTGGGGGCTGAGTAAATATTTCGTCCACTCAAGTTATCTAGGAGACCTTCTTTTCATGCCTTGCTCCTAATACTGCCAATCCTCTCGGTGATAATTTTTGCGTAATCAGATTGAGTTTCTGATGATAGCTCATTTGCCAAGCTAAGCTGGGCCCATCGCCTGAAGCTCAATCAAAAATGAACCCAGGAAAAGGCTATACACATCGAGTCGCCAGAGTGGTTTTATTTACAGGGGACTTTGTAGTGGGCTGAGTTTTAGTGTCTATTACAGCAATAAAATCAATATGCCCTCGCTCATTTTTTTTTTGCGTAAATTGCCTATTGCCAGTTTAAGAGGTGTTTTTCCCAAGTGCTAACCACTTCCAGTCCAACCGTCATATGCTAAATAGATTCAGATAATATAAGTCCAAACTTAGCAGACTCTGTTTTTATACCCTATTCTTATACAAAGGCAAGAGGTGGTTTTTTCGAGATCTCGTGAGGTTGTAATTTCCTATTTATTATTAGATTTCTGGAGGATGATGACATCAAAATTTTTCAGATTCGACTTCTGTAATGTCGGGGGTACCTAGACTTTTAGAGCCTATCTTTATACATCGGCAACAAGTGGTATTTCCGAGATCTCGTGAAGTAATTCCTATTGGACAGACTTCTTTCAGCTCTTAATAAGTGCTATGTAGGGGCCTATAGGGGTCGAGGATTTTGTTACGTGTATATAAAGATTTAAGTTTCGGTTTTTTGTAAAGTATCCATAATGAAGTTAAAACCTGAAATTCGTCTAAATTTTGATTGTCCTGTTTCGATCACCTCAGGCTACTTATCACTCGACTGGACCATTTAAAGACTCGTAGCATACAATTCTAAACCTCTATAAACGAATGGTGATGCTGTCCACGGTGACTTTGAAATTCCGCCGAGTATACATTAGAATCTCCTATTCTACAAGAGAAATGTATTCATTTACTGGACGAATAGTTTGTGTTCTCTGTTCTTCAAAGATAATGTTTTTAGTGTGCCTAAAGACATTGTTTAATGAAAACAATTTGATTTTGCGGTCAACTAATTTCCTTTTAATTTTTTTCTTTTTGTCAATTTTTTGGCAATGATAACTGTGTTTGAAATTTTCTGTGCTACTGTGTTAATTGTACAGCAATCAGCTGCGTTTTTAAAATAAGCGAAAAATGCTACACATCAAAGCTTCATTTAATTTTCCACGATTCTTATTACTGAGATGAATTTTTTTCAGCTATGACAAATCATAAGCTTTTTTTTCAGGCGCTTCATGGACGAGGAACTTCGCCCAGGAGTCAAACACCGGTTACAGTACTCCTGTTTTTTCCAGCCGATGACCCCTTCTTCAAAAGATAACTCGGATTCAACTGAAGCGACTGAACAAATTCTCTGTTCACTCAAGATTACCAACTGTCAATTCTCTGACTGCGGCGAATACACGTGTCATGCACAAAATTCTTACGGGTCCAATTCTATATTGATATATTTGGACGTAATTTGAATTTTTATCAGATGATCGGTAAAACTGGCACCCATTTTTTCTCTTTGCATAAATTTTGTCTTAGCTTAGTTCTTTGTCCATATGATTTCATTGATCTGATGCATGTGTATATGTTTTTGATTTGAGAATCTTCAATTTAGTTTTTGAGTTCTGTGAGCTAGTGAAATTTTTGGTCATTTCTTACCCGGGCTGAGGTGTTCGTCAGAAGTTCCGACAAGTGGTAGACAATGCTTAAATCCTAATCCGCACTCGCACACAGACCTTCGATCCAGTCAAAGTCGCATCACTGTCGAAGACCAAGTGGAATTATATGTTGAAACACAGCTGTTGTGATGCGCTGTCAAATATTAACTGATCAAAAGGTTGAGGAAAACCTCAATTTTGGCATATTCACATTAAAAAACCTCCAATTTTTGAGAAGAGTGGGTTTTGCAAGGACTTGTCTCACATACCGATTATTCAAGACAATTTGATGAACATATCTTGAATGTCACTTTGTTGGAGTCAAATTTATTACTCATTTGTTCGGAACAAATCATGCTATTATTAAAAGATTTTACCGCATTTTTCTTTAATTCATGTGAGACAATTCATGTCATGAATATCCTCGGGGGAAGGAGATCTTATTTGGAGCCGAAGGGGAAGGAGTTGAGCCAAGTTTTTTTTGTTGTTGTTGTAATACAATTATAGTGGTCTTAAATCTTCTTTTTTGGGGTTACGAGGGCAAGTTTCACCGCTGGTCTCGTTAAAGTACCTAGGGCTGTTTTCAGTTTACACGAGCGCGCGATGCCATCCGAGCCGGTAAAAACTTCTAACACTCGACCCAGTGGCCAGATGCCTCGTGGTGTAAAGTCCTCAAGTATCCACACGAGGTCATCCTTTTCGAGTGGTTCCTCGGGTTGCGTCCATTTAGTCCTTCTGATGAGAGTCGGAGCGTACTCTTTAAGTAGACGTCTCCAGAAGCTGTCAAGTCTATCTTTTGCTCGCTTCCAGGACTTGTTGGACAGTTTACTGGTAGATGCTTCGTAGAAGGCTGCTGCTGGAGCGTAGACGAATGGACGACCCATTAAGAAGTGGTTGGGTGTCAGTGGAAGGTCGTCGTCAAGGTCGCTACTGACATGAGTTAGCGGACGTGAGTTGAGGATTGCCTCGGTCTCGGCTACGATAGTAGCAAATAGATCTCTTGATAGTCGATCAGAACCGAGATTTAGTAAGAATGCTCGTTTTATCAATGAGACGAGTCGCTCCCACACGCCGCCAAAATGGGGGGCAGCCGGAGGATTTAGGCGCCATTCAACATTGTGGATTTGTAGCGTTTCAGTTAGGGTGGTTTCGTTGAAGTTGATTGGTTCTGAGCGTAGTTGTTTACGCGCGCCGACGAAGTAAGTAGCGTTGTCAGAGATTAAAAGCTTAGGTGTGCCTCTCCTAGCAATAAAACGTCTAATTGCCGTTATACAGTTGTTCGTAGTAAGGTTGTCTGTCGATTCCAGGTGAACCGCGCGAGTAGAGAGGCATGTGAAGAGGCAAATATAGCTTTTTTCAGTTGTATCCTTTGTTGCTATGTAGAATGGCCCGATATAGTCAATTCCTGTGTTTTTGAACGGAAATGGGTCGTCAGACGGATCGTCGAAACGAGTTGGCGGCAAGTCGGCCATGAGTGGATGTAGCCCTTTGCCTTGGAATCTTCTGCAGAGAAAGCAGTTATGTCTTATCTGTCTGAGTGTTTTTCCGAGCCCAATGATGACAAAACTTTGTTGCAGGTAGTTGCGAATGTACTCAGTGCCGTGGTGCATGCAGCGGCGATGAGCGCTCTCGATCATCATACGCACAATTGGGTCCTTTGCGTTAAGAATTATTGGATACTTTGTTGCGTCCGGTAAAGGTGAGTTTCGTAGTCGTCCTCGCGCGCGAATAACACCGTTGTCGAGAAAAGGTGACAGCTGTTGCAGTTTGTCTTTGTTTTCAACTTGTTGCTTGGTTCGTAGTTGATTGTAGGTGTCACCAAAGGTTTCTTGCTGGGACTGTTGATAAAGGAGGAGCTTAGCTTTTTTTAGGTCTTCCATAGTGGTAGAACGTTTGCCGTTTCCCTTAAGTTATCGACAAAAACTATAACCCGAGCTATGACCCGAACTAATCGAAACCAATCTGAAAACCTGGAAGAATCGATTAAGGGTGTAGTTGAGGGGCTAACCGTTGTAGCATTACTTTGTTCCATTATTTCGTTGGTCCCCCAAATAGGCTCATTGTTGAGTAGAAATTGTGGTGCATCCAACCAGAGCTTTGCTACGTCTTTAAGTTCAATTCCTCGTGTAGCACTGTCTGCTGGGTTGAGTCTACCAGGTATGTGTTTCCATTGTTCGGCTTTGCATAAAGTAAGTATTTCACCAACTCTGTTTGCGCAGTAAGTTTTCAGTTTACCAGGTGAAGCGATCCAGGACAAAACAGTAGTGCTATCCGTCCAAAAGTGAGTGGAGTGGGGCTTTAATCGCATTTCATCAGTAGCGAACTTGCATAGCCGAGCACCCATAAGGGCGGCTTGTAATTCCAGTTTAGGAATGCTCTCTTGATTCAGTGGTGCTACCTTTGTTCTGGCAATCAAGAAAGTAGCGTGTATGCCAGAGCTACAAGCAGTTCGGAAGTAGATGCACGTAGCCATTGCGTCTTGCGACGCGTCGCAGAAAATATGAAGCTGTATATCACTAGGTGACAGCTGTGGACCAAGTAAGCGCGGCAGTCTAACAGGGGGTACTTGTTTGCATTGGTCAACCCATTTGTCAATTATCGGAACAAAGTCACTGGGCACAGTTTCGTCCCAAGAGATACCAGACTTCCACAAGTTTTGCAGAAGAATTTTGAGTTTTATGACAAACGGCGCTAGGATGCCTAAGGGGTCGAAAACCCTTGCTACTGTAGAGAGAACTGTTCGGAGTGTAGATGATGTAGTATTATTTAGCTTGGTTGTTGGTTGCACGAACATCGTATCGTCAGTTGTGTCCCATTTGACACCCAGAACACGATGCACTGTAGCATTAGTAGACACTTCGCCTCCATCAATGGAGTAGATCGCGTCATTAGTGTTAGATACGAACTTAGTTAGGTTGAATCCCCCCTGTCTTAGGGAGGATTTTAGTTGCGTAGTAGAGTCTCTAGCCTCGTGTGTCGTGTTGAACGAGTGAACGAAGTCGTCCATGTAAAAGCTTTTGTGAAGCAGTTGAGCAATACTGGGTTTGGTTATGCAGTAATCGGCAGCTGTTTGATGAAGCGCAAAGATGGCAATGGATGGTGAGCATTTTGCACCAAAGATAAGTCGCGTGTATTGGTATTGTTTGATACCAATTTTAGTAGGCCAAAGGAAGCGAAGCGCATTTTGATCTTCATCTTTAATACCTATTTGCATAAACATACCTTCAATATCCGCTGATACAGCCACAGGTTTTTCCCGGAATCGTAGTAGAAGTCCAAACATGTTGTTCAGGAGGTCAGGTCCAGTTTCGAGGCAAGAGTTCAGCGAGACGCCTTTGTACGTTGAGGCGGCGTTGGCCACTCTGCGTATCTTTCCGGGCTTGTTTGGATTAGTTACAGGGTGATGTGGGAGGTACCAAAGTAATTCAGGTTGTGGGTATTGGAAAGTAACGGGCTTGACGTAGTTATTTTCCAGGTCGGTAGTAAGCGATTTCTCATAGAGTTGCATGGTTTCAGGGTCTTTTCTGAGCCGTTTTTGTAGCGATAGCAGTTGAGCTTTAGCTACCGGATAATTGTTTGGCAATTTTATTTCGTTTTTCCAGAGCAGATTTATTTTGTAGCGATCTCCATCGTGCTCAATACTTTTTTCCATAAATCTTAGTTGTCGTTTGCTTTTATCAGAGTATGTAGCTTTGTTATCTTCCTGGATGCCTGATCCTTCTACTTTCCAGAAATTTTCCACTAATTCAGTGAGATTAGCGTCTTCTTGATCATTTAAGTCAATGAAGTTAGTTGAGTGTGAACTTGGTCCGGAACTATTAGATTTCTGGTTGAGTGGGCCAGTGATCGTCCAACCTAGTAGGTTTTTTACAGCGTAGGGGGTGCCTGTAGGACCTTTTCTGATATCGCGCTCCGCTATATTCCAGAAAGCATCTACGCCAAGCAAAATTTGAACTGTGTTGTCGCCTAGTTCAGGAAAGTTGACATGTCGAAGGTGATTGTAGAGTGAGCACGTTTTGTTAAGGTTGTTTGCGTCGATAGCGTCAAAACTCAGAGCTTCAACTGAATAGACTGATTGTAGGGTGAAAGTAGATTTTGTAGCGTTATGTGGTCCGATACTAAGCCGGACCAGCGAGGAAGACACTTTGTCCTTACTGAAAGCACCTCGTACGCTAAGCTGTAGTTGTTGGCTTGGTTTGCACTGAAGTGTTTCAGCTGTTTTGCTGAGGATATATGAGCAGCTGCTGCAGTTGTCGAGTATGGCGTAGCAATCTAGTTTGATGCCATTGTTAAACAGTGTTACCGGCATAAATTGTAACTGATTTCTGATGTTGTTTATATTTTGGATTGGATCCTCAGCTTGTTCCGAGGGCTTGGTTACTGTAGTGCCAAGCTGCATGTTATTTGATTTTTGGTTGTGCGTTTGAAACGGTTTTTTGTCGATGTGTAGAGTTGAATGGTGTTTCCCTCCGCAGTTGTTGATGAAACATCGCTTAGACGATGTGCATTCACTAAATCTGTGTTGGCCTAAGCAGTTGAAGCACAGCTTATGTTGCTTCACCAGCTCTGCCCGTTGATCTACGGGAAGTTTCAAAAAGTCCGGACATTTTCCAACGTAGTGAACTTGGTTATCTATTGGACATGTTAAAGTTGTTGGTCTTGCTGATATGCCTGAAGATTTGTCGTAGTTTTGCCTGGACATAGAAGTAAATTGGTTGGGTCGGCTGTCGGGTTGTTGTTGCTTCATAGGTTGGCGATTTCGTCCCGCTTGGTTTGGAGTCGACGGGTCTATGTCCAGGTTCTCGCATGCTCGCGAGTAGTTATTGAGGTACTGCGTCAAGTCTTTGAGTGTAGCATAATCGAGATCGTGCAGCACGCAGTGTTCTTCCCACTTCATTATTAGAGTTACTGGGAGTTTTGATCGAGCAAGTCGAGTCAGGTTACTAGAATTTAGATCAGCGGTGTAGCCGTTGAGTTCGAAATTGTGGATTAGTTTCCGTAGGAAAGCAGCGTATCTTATGAAACCCTGTGGTTCGCTTATTATCAATTTGTCAAACTTTTCAAGTTCCCTGATGAACGCTGACACCACATATTTTGGGTTACCGTATCTACGCACTAATTCAAGTATTGCCTGTTCATACTGAGAAGAATTGGTTCCGTAGCTCTCTATTAAAGATTTAGCATTATTAGTGCATAATGACTGCAAGTAAGTTATTTTTTCAACCGGGCTTAGGCGTGGGTTGTTGCCAATCGCAGTCTGGAAGAGTTCGAACCAGTTGTTCCACTCCAGTGGGTTGCCGTCAAACTTTTGTAGTTTTATATCTGGCAATTTGAATCCTTTCAAACTGTAGTTGATGGCAGTGGTCGGATGACTGGCAGTGTGGTTGGTGATTTGTCTTTGTTCATTATCGAAAAGGCTGTTGCGTTGTTGTTCGTGTGATTGTAGGATAGTCCTATGATGGTCGTTAAAGTGGTTGGTAACGAACTGTTCAGATGTAGTAGCAGGACTATTTGCAATTGAAGTTGTTAGCAGACCATATCGATTATTGCCAGTTGACATCTGGGCTTCAAGTCTTGAGTTGTCGTTCCAAATGTGATTTTCATTGGAAACTGGTGGAGGCGAGAAGTTGTATCGTAGTGGAGCTCGAAAGTTGAAAGTACACGGGTTTGCAGACGGTGAGACTGATCTGAAATCAGTTGTAGAAGTAGTGATGACACCGTTGACTGTGTGATCCATAGCTCTGTTGGTTCCCGGTAGAGGTGGGAAACTGTAGCGTTGGGGAGCGTCTAAGTCGAATGTACTCAAGCCGTAGGTGGATGTGTAAGTTGAGAAGTCGGCAGCCGTAGTACTGATGAAGTTGTTGGCCAAGTTTTCAGTAGTATTTGAACTTCTTACTGGTACACTAGCTGTTGCAGATGTGCCTTGCACTCTAAGTGGGCTGTTAGACCTTGTGGAAACTGAACCATCGTTTGTTAGGACCTTTTCGTATTTTCTAACATTGATTAGTAGGTCGCACTTTCGTTTTCGTAGCGTTGAAGCAGTGTTGAGGCATTATTGTGCTTCCTGAGTAGAAAACGCGGCTAAGTCGTCTGCGAGCGTATCAAGCAGATCAAAACAAGTGGTTATCTCCTCAAAACTGAGTTTAACGTACTCGATTTCGCTTGAGTTGGCTATTTGCCTCGTTACTTCTTCCTCAAGCTCCTCGAAAGTACTGTAGCGGCGTCTCCATTGATTGAGTAGCTGTTGTAAGGTCGGCTTTGTTGGAGCCATTCAAGAAAGTAGTACAAAGAGTAGAAAATATGTATTAAAAGTTTACGAGCTCGGATGGCAGCGATCGCAAAGTAGTTCCGGTAATGAAGCTTTTTTCTGAGCTTTCTCAAGGTTTTTACTATAAGTTACGTTTAATTTTTTGTTAAAGTCAACCAGCCAGAGGGTTAAACCGGTGGTTAATTAAACAAAGTGAGCTACAGCTCACGCAGTTATGAGCTTTTTAATTATGGTTAAGGACTAAGCGGTGAAACTTAATTTTGAGACTTTCAAAATTTTTGTAGAAAGTTTTGTAGATGTGGCTAGTAAAACCTTTTGTAGTTATGGGTTTAAAGAAAACGTTTCAGAAAAAATGGGCCTTTGAAAATTCGCAGCAGCTAGTTTTGGGCTAAAAGATTTTGGCTATCGGGTTTTGGCTATCAGTATTTTTTTTGTGTGTGTTTAGGTACTACCTTAATACCCCGAGGATTAAAATCAAATTGACCAATTCAGCACTAAGATTTCACATTGGAGGTTGTAGATTTCGTAAAAAAAAACTGTACGAAAGCTTAGCACAATTAAAAAATCTAGCACAGTGTGGGTTTTGGCTGACAAGTACAAGCACAATTATTTATGATTGAGGGGGAGATTTACTGAAAATTTTATTCAGGCCTGTTTTTTTCAGTTTTTGGTCTAGAAGTTTTGTAGATTGACTATAGTTTTCAAGCATAAGCACAAAATGGATGTGAAAAAAATGTTTTTGAAATGGATCTAGCCTGACTTGGCACTTGAGGTAGACCGGCACTTGGGCTCTGACTATGGCACTTTTGGTAGACCGGCACTTGGGCTCTGACTATGGTACTTGGTAGACCGGCACTTGGGCTCTGACTATGGCACTTGGTAGACCGGCACTTGGGCTCTGACTATGGCACTTTTGGTAGATTGGCACTTGGGCTCTGACTATGGCACTTGAGGTAGAACCGCTGGTTGGGTCCTGGGCTGCGCCTTGAAGTTGAGGGGGGCTGAGTTGTCCCTGTTGACTTACTGTAGACTTCGATATCTTTTTCAATTTTGGTCGCCAAATATTCAAGACAATTTGATGAACATATCTTGAATGTCACTTTGTTGAAGTCAAATTTATTACTCATTTGTTCGGAACAAATCATGCTATTATTAAAAGATTTTACCGCATTTTTCTTTAATTCATGTGAGACAATTCATGTCATGAATACCGATCATAGCAAAAAATTTGATTTAGAAAGTTTTTTTTTCCGACAAGGATGCTTGAAGTTTGAATTATTTTACCGTACAATACAAAATGTTCAATAATTCAACTTCGACCGGAGAATTTCCCAAAGAGTAGTAATACTCAACAAGCGGGACAGCTAAACGGTGAAATGAAGCGTGCTCAACAAAAGTGAATGTGAATTGCAAAACAAATCAAATATTGTTTGATTATCGTCAAAATATAGTTGCAAAAAGTTTTTGACAATGTTTTGGTTTTCTGTAAAACCCATTTTGTCAAGGTTTACAGACGTAAGCAAGCTTTCCTGCAAAAAAATTATGCAATTAAAAGGAATAGTTTCTGGGACTTCTTCATAATTAGTCCGACAAGAAATCGAAGGCAAATTGCCTTTGGATCTAATACGTGTTTGATCTGCATTCCCTAATTCAATATCAAGTTTTTTCATACTATTTTTGACTGGCATTGACTTGAACAGGGTTTTGAAAACTTAACAGCAAAAAATTTCAAAAGTGAAAAGAATGTCGTTTAAAAATAAAGCCCTAGTTATTTTTTTGCATTTTGTAAACTGTCTCAAAATAAATTTTGCGTGTGCAACCAAACACCAATCTAACATATTGTATTTTAATTCTAGCATTAGAAAAAAAGGACCCCTCAGTTTATTGAAGAGTGATGTCTAACCTTGTAAGCTCCACCACGGACTTTTGCTAAGTTTGTTAACAACTTTTTGAGCAAGATACATGAAAAGTAAATTTTCATCATTCAAATTACATAAAAATTTGCTTCAAATAAACCTTTATTTATCCAAAAAAAATCTAAGTCAGCCGATTTTTCCCCAAAATTCATCTATTGACATTTTGACTCAATGATAACTAAGCAGTAGTGTTCAGAGAAGTTTTTCCAGAGTTTTAGATTTTCAATAAAAAAATTCATGCTCATCCCGATCTTTATTTAATGGTTGCTTAAAGCTAGGAATGACCATTCTTGAGAAAAGCCAGTATCTTCCGGCATTTCATAACCTTATTGTTAGAAAAACACTTACCGATATTAATACTGCTGATCATGATAAGCCAAAACAGCCTAGTAAGTCAAAGAAAAGTGATGACAAAGTTTTTGCTTTTATTCAGTATCGTGGTTACGTTACCGACATTTTATGAGAAAAATTTGTTTTCGGTGACATTCCAGATCAGTTTATTTTTCTTTCTGAGAAGCTATGTCAATATGTGTCCGCGCTTAATGAGCCTTTCCTTTATTGTACCGATTTCGTGTTGTATATAAAGTTACTTGTGTGGGCTGCACCACCTCATATGTCGGGCAAACTGTCCGTCATCGTCCGAATCGTCTTCGGGAACATAGTGACAAGGCTGCTTGACTTCGAAAAAATTTAGATGCTTGTAATAATTCAAAATGAACAGTTACGTTAGCGCAAAAATTAATGAAAGCATCAACAGTCTGTCAACTCTTTTATCATTAGAAGCTCTGAGTATTTCCCAGATACTACCATCCGTCAATTCTCGCGACGAGTTTAAATCAAATGACTTCTTGGTGAGATTCTATTGACTCGAATAGGGGCGCGCGTGGTTCAGTATTGCTGCAACTTCGTTATAGTTTTTATGAAATTACTTTCTGGTGCTACTGGTGTGTGTACGCTTTTTGCTCTTCTTACAGTGTTCATTTGTTCTTCAGATATGCCCTGATGATGAGTTTTGTTTCCCGAAATGCATTGACATCTTACATCATTTTGTTATTTATGAAAAAAGTCATTGTGCAGCTATTCAGCATGGAAAATTGTAGGATCGTCTGCAAACAACGCAGTCTCAACTTCTTTGCAAGACAATGTCAATTCTATGATATACACAAAAGTAGCGGTCCTAATAGTGAGCCTTTGCGGTACACCACTCGAAATTGGTATCTTCTCAGTTTTTTTGCCATTTTTTTGACATGTTGACATCTATCAGCAAAATAAATTTTTTACAGGTTCAAAGTTTTTCTGCGAAATTTAATATAATCCAGCTTTGCTAAATATTTATAATGATTTACAGTGTCGAACGCTTTTTCAAGTCAATATACATGAAAAAAAAACCAAAAATTTGTTAGTCAGTTGCGTCACGCAGGAATTCAATGAATTTCTTTAGTGCAGACGTTTTAAGTTGAAATGCAAATTGTTTATGTCTTTGCAAAATGTTTTCAATATTTGCTAGTTTTTCAATTCTGATTAGCTTGTGTACTAGATTGCGCTGTTTTATGAATTAACCACAATTTTTTTCGGTAGAACCACAAATCTAAACACAGAAAATTTTTTTGATTCACAAGAGCACATCTGACAATTTTGCTTTGTTTAGTTTTTCTGCTTCTTATTTTTTACAACAGAGCAAATTTAATGATCAAGAAAGCAGACAGGTCAACTCAATTTTTGTATAGATATCAACATTTTCTGAATTTTTTGTGCTCTTTCATACAATATGAATGAAAACTTCAGGACTTCATTTTTATCGTTTACAAAACCAAAACTTAGAAATGTCCTTTTTTGTTAAAGCTACAGAACTCGCTGAGTAATTTAATTTGAGAGCAAAGTGATCACAATTAAACGTTCTGGCGTTCATACAAAATGTAAGTCATGATTTGAGCGATGCAGAACTTGGTAATCTAGTTACCCGGGTGAGCGATTTGTTGAGAATCACAGCTATGGACTAAGTGTAGATATTTCAATGAACAACCCTTAGCCTGCAGAGAAATCACAATAAAATCTCGACACAACAGTTTTGTGCTTAAGGCATGTCAAATCGGATGAAAGTCTTGCAAAAGAGTTCAATAAGCAATCAATTTTAATTGACAGTTGACGATAAACCACGCAAAATCATCTTTTAATTCAATGGTTATTCCTAAAAATTCTAAATCACAATCGAATCGATTGAGTACGTAATTGAAGTCATCACGTATGTTGAAAGCTCCACCTCCACCCCTCTGACGTTTTATCATCAAATTTTTAATTAAATACTTCAAATGATCATCGGTGCATTTAAAAAAAAATCAACAAAATAATCTCCAAAAAAACCAGATCACCCTCGATAATACCAGTAATGATGAATTATTAAGCAAAAAAATGTTCTCTCTTACGCTATTTAGACTGTAGGAGAGATTTATATAGCATGATTTTTTTATACAGGTTTTGGTACCACCGTTTTGATCATCGTCAATGATTTCCGTCGATAATCTTGCAGTTGTACCTCGAATCTGTTTTGCTGTCTTTTTTATGCCCCAACTATTGAGCTTTTCTGGCGATAGTTCTTTGCCTTTCTCATTTCGCTGTTTTTTTTTTTCGAAAAAACAACGTTTGGTTTTGTTTCTTAACGGCACTGTTTTGAGTTATGTATAGGTTACTGTACTCATAGAGTAATTTCAGATAAGGTACACTGTCTGCTCGTCACGCTATCTTATTTTCGGCCGGATAGATTCGTGCATCTTCTTAGTCTAATACCTATCTTAATCTTACTCTTATATCTCCTAGTCTCAATAGATCTAGTGTACGCCGGTTAGCGCGAGTTAGTTCCAGAATGAGAACAACTGTATTCTAAGTTTAGTTCAAATTGTTCTGGTGTTGCAACTACAAGTAGTTTCAACACTTTACAAATAAATAGGTTGTTAGTTTGATGAAGCATGATTGGTTAGTATTTAATATTTTATAGAGATAAAATATCATAATAATAACCAATGATAAATAATAGTTTAGATCTGGTGCCACCCATCCGGGGTTTAGAGAGTTTTAGTTTTTGTTCTTTGTCATTCATCTGCGATGGAGGATGGATGAAGTTTGTTTGTACACGCGAGCATCATTTCTGTTCCGTTCTTGAAGAAGAAAGCTCCAGGAAGCTGGAATCAGGGATATCAGTTGTCATTCGACAATTGTTGTTGATCACGATCGTTTCGGGAGATTGTATCATGATTTCTGATTGATTGCGGTGAGTGCAGATCTGGTTAAAATGAACTGTGTTATTCTCAATCTCGTCAGGGAACGGCAGTTAGTTCGAATTTGGATGCAATGCCTGGTGACTTGGATCTGAACGTATGTTGAACATCGAGATGGCCATTGTTCTGTTGCAATGGATTTCCTTTTCTGCGATGCCAAGTCGTACTCTAAATCCATTTAGTGTAGTGACTCTAAGCAGCATGTCAGGTGGGTTTTGCCATTCCGTAGTTGGAGTGTGATTGGGTTGTCAAATTTCTTGCTGCTCGTCTTTGGGCTATTTGTAATCTATATACTGAATTATATCATTTACATATACAAATCTTTGTTAATCTTGTTTTTTAGTTATGATCTTTTTATTAGTTTTTATCGCAAAAGCGTTATTTTTTAGTTCGGTTATTTTTAAGAACTACTCACACTTGAGTAACTCTCGTCAAAAATAGTGTCGTGGGTGTCACAAAGCGTGGATGTAGCACGGTGGGTGAGGCCGGCTATAGAGCATGCTCAGGACGTCCTCTTCTGGTGGGTTAGGCCAGAAGTGAGGGTATAATTTTGTGCTCTTTTTTGGAGGTCCCTGTGTTAGTTCAATCTTTCATGCCATTTAATACAACTAGTGTTTTCTTTTGTTGTATTAGTTTTGTCTTTTCCTCAAAAATCAAATTGTTTGTTTTGGGTTTGTCTTTCGACTTTTTGGCGTTTTGTTCTTTTGTGTTCAGACTTAAGAGTAATTTATCCAGTTTGGGTACCGTGAGTTTTCTTTTCTTAGTCATGCTGTTAGGTTGTGGTTTATGGTATTTATTAAGCTGGCGTTGGTTAGTTTGGATTATTATATAATTCCTTACCAACCGGGTTAAAGGAAAGTTTGAAACCTGTTAAATTTGTTAGAGTTGTTATCAGTGAAAGTTGAACCTCAAATTCATTATTTTAAACAATTTTTTGTGGGCGAGCAATGCGAATTTGGATAGAATATTTGGACGAAAGAATTTAAAGAAGCTTGTTTTGAAAAAGTCGGTACTGCTTTTTGCAATTTATGAACAATTTTATTAATTTACTACTACTTTTGAAATTATTAATTTTAGTGCTTAATTTGGGTGTTGAAATTATTAAAATATTTTTAATTTATGATTATTTACTGCTTTGGGGAAAAGAATTTATATAATAAGTTACTGCTTTGTATGGGATAATTTTATTGCTTCAATTATTGAATAGGTTAATAGAAATTAGTGATGTTTTTTATTTTGCTTTTTGTTTTGTAGCTGATTGATGATTGTGCCTATAAAAAAAAAGAAAACTTTTAATAATAATGGTTAGGGTTGTTTGAATTTATTAGTTAAATATTGAATTCATATTACCTAATGGTCGTTGAAGAAGCCATGGGGAAAAACATCGTGGATGATATCAGATGAGGATAGCAGTTTAGCTAACAAACGAATGATGTGTTTAGCTTGCAAAAGTCGCCCAAGCAATTCAAGTGCTTTAATGATGTTACGTTCTTCAGTGTGAGGTGATTGTTCATACGGTGTGTCTTGTATTAGGTTATATAATTTGTGATTGTAGCGAGTGTTATATATGAATTCTGGGATGAGAACTTCGACGGGCTGAAGGAATTCATGAGGGACAATTAGTGGGCGGGATTCGTCTATGTTTATGAGTTTGTTTAGTGGGCAAAAGATATACATCTGGTTGATGGGGTCATAACTTCGGAGGTTGCTTTGTAGGTTAGTATCTTTAATACAATAAGTGAAGTTAAGAAAAAACGGTGATGTGTATTTTGAGTTGATGTATTGAAATCTATGGTGAGGTTGTCGTGCTGGTGTATTGTGAGTGTAATGACTTTGAATAAATTTATAACAAGTGTACGTATGTGTTTGTTTAGTTTGTAACATTACTTCGTGTGAAGAGTGCAAATCACGCTTTTTGGTGTGAGGAAATGAAAGGTTAGTGAAAAATGGTTGAATTTGTTAAAGTGTGATTCATAAGCATTAATAATACGTAGTGCTGCGGAGATGACCTTGTCGTATTTTTTATTTAAGATGTTGAGGGTGAGGGTGTATGAGGTTTTAATGAAAATTTTTTCGGTTAATTGAGGATAAGTATTTGGGTCGTTACCTAAATCGATGGAGTAATTATTAGCTTTAGGTGCAGTGAATTTGGTTAGTGATTCTCTGTATCCTGTTTGCGTGAACTGTTTTGGGGTTAGTGCTGTTATTAGAAGGTAGAGTAGGGTGCTGCTTACTTCATTATTATGAGGAGTGTTATATAAATGTTAATGGATTAGTAAAGTGATAATGAGATGTCCATGAGAGGTTGGGATATAAGACATGCTCGCTTACATAATTTGGTTTTTCATCATTTGGGTCGGAATGGAAGTATGTATATTGTGGGAAAAAGGGTAGACATAATTGTAGGAATTCTTTCGTATTAGTGTGAAGTGGATGATTTATAAATGTGGTGAATGATCCTGGGTTAGATGGGAATGGGGTATTTAGGAATTTTCTTTTAAAGGTTCGGTAAACGCGGTTGGTACTAGAGGATGGGGTTGATGGGGAGGTGGGGTTTTGGAAGGGTGTATAAGTGGAAGAGGGGGTTGGGGTTGATGGGTTGGATGATGTTAAAGATCGTGAGAGTTGGTGAATAGTTAGTGTTTGAGGGTGTTGCAGCTGTTGTTGTAGTGTTATGAAGTTATCAAGTTCATGTGGTGTTTGTGTGTGATCTTGGTCGTTGTTATCGGATGATTCGCTAGTTAGAGTGGAATATATGGGTGTGACATGTGAATTGGAAGAGGGAGGGGAAAAAGGTTCAATTTTGACTTGTACAAGATTTAAGATTTTGGCTATTTTCAGATCCTCATGGGACGGCTGTATCCCAAAAATAAGGTGATACTTTTTTGGTAAATGCATACAAACATAATATATTGCCTTCGTAGTCAAGAAAATTTGATCTGTTTCCTGACAATAAATATCCTGCATAAGGGATTTTTAGTACTGCTAGTGCAAGTGATTGTAAAATTTGTGTGCGTTCAAGTTCGCATAATTGATGGAGTGTTTCAAGTTCTGTCAAAGACATTTCTTGAAAGATTCTATTTAATGTGTAATTTAATTTCATGTCCAAGTGTATGTCATAGTGGATTGCGCCAAAATGAGTGTTGTTCATGAGTGATAGTTCTTGTAAACGTGTACTGTCTGTATCTTGTGGTTTTAATTTTCCACCGGTTCTTCCTGTTTTCTTTTGAAATTTTAGCGAGACATATGAGTTCTCGTCAGTGTATGAGCGAGATGTAGCCATTGGATGTATAATTAATTTTCCTGTATTCATGTCGAAACCGTCTTCGTATTCGACAAGAATTTATGAATATTGTGTTTTGTACAGTGGTTTGTTGTATTTACATGCAAGTTCTGTTTCTGGGTTTATTTGGAAACGTGTCAATTTATTCTCTATATTATGGATGTTTCTAAAGTTATAATTACTATGTCTAATTTGTTCAGGGTTTACATCTTCAAACGGGATCGATTCAACAAAATGCTTTTGATGAAATTTTATTATTCTAGCGTGTATTTTTGCTACTTAAAATGTTGTACATGTGTCTTCGGGAAACCAAACGATTGTTGCTTGTGTGCGCGTAGTAGGATCGCAATATCCTTGATCGTTTTTGCAGGGGAGTCTGATTCCTTGATAAATCATAGTGTCATCTTTTAAATCACGTGTTAGTTGTACTTTTTCAAGTTGTGTTTTCTAACCGAAAAACATTATTTTTTGGTATCGTTTATTTTTTGTATCTGCTTTACAATTCGAGGGATTTTTTATTCCAATGAGTGGCATCCAATTTTTATCATGGAGATCATCTGTTAATCTTCAATGTGCTCCGTCAAAAAAGATTTTGTTATCTAGTCATAAATGACTTTGGTATTTTTCAAGTTCAGCTTGATGTGCTGAGTCTGTAAAAACTTGAAAAGTTACTAGTTTTCTGTTTGTGCCTTTGTTTGATGTCATCTTTAGTCTCTTAAATTTGTTTTTTTTCAATCGTCAGGGCTGAGGTGTAATAGTCTTTCGATGTTACTTTGGTAGAAGCATTCATGGTCTAATCTGTTTTTGTTTCCTTTTGAAACTTGGGAACAATGTACTTTCTTTTCGGAAAATGTTGCAGTGAATTTGTATTTTATTAGTGCTGTAGCTCTGGCTTTTGAGTAAAGTGTTGCAATTACTTTTGTTGTTTCGTATGATTTTGGTTCGGATTCACATTGAGTGACTTGGTTTTTTGCATATTTGTGTAATGTTTTTTGTTCATTTTCTTCACAGTCATAATGTGTGACTAGTAAATCCTGGGGTCCGGTTCGGGATGAAGGATTGTTGGGATCAGGTCCTGAAAAACTGAAAAAGAAAAGAGTTTGAAAAATTACTATCTTTAAAATATACATGTGTACGATAGTCCTGAATATGGATTATAAAAGGTGATATATCCTACTGTCATTTTTGCGTATCTACCGTGTTTGTAGATAATTTCTGTGGTTATAGACGGGCGAGATAAAGATTGAGCTGTTATATTTGGAGGTGCTGGGGGTAAGGGATGGTGAACTATATTGTTTAGTTTTACTGTGATTTCGAGTTTTAATGTCAAGTTGTCTTGTCTAAGTATTTCTTTATTGTGGTCTTGAATATCTTTGTGAATGTCCTGTCGATATTCTAATCTGTTTAGTGCCCAGTTGTGTAATCTGTGACTTTCGCGATGTTGTCCAAATAATAGAGGGCTTGCTACGAATTTATTCCAATCTAATCGTAGTTGTATGTTAATTGTTGAATTTCCTCTAAATCTGGCGTCGAGATTTATAGGAAAACTTGGAGGAATGGGTGTTTGTGAAGTTGGAGTTAAAGAAGGTGTTGAGGGAAGTGAAAGAGTTTCAGGTAGTGAAAAAGTTGTTTCAGATGAAACGTCTATTGGGTCATTTTATTAAATTTGGTTCGCCTTGGGTGAAAGCTTGTGTCATCCAAAATGGGAGGTGTTCTGTAGTGGCTGGGGGGTTAAAAGGGTTTTCTCTGATTTGTTCAGATGTAAGAGTTGAACCTAACTAATCTGAGGGAATGTTGGATGTGTTTTGTTGTACTGGAGCCTGTGGGGTACTTTGAATTGTACTGCTAGAAAGGTTTATTGGATTTGCTGTAGGTGAGTGAGGTATGCTGAATTGAACTCTGGGGTTTTGTAAATTTCTACTTCGTCGTGGATGGATAATTTGTCTATTTATTTCGAGCGTACTTTGGTTTTGACTTTGGTGTCTCTCTCTATTAAGATCTTGTTGGAGAGGGGGGTATATATTATATACTGGTTCGTAATGTGGTTCGCCTCGAGGTGCTTGGCGAATTACTGGTTCTAGTGGTTCGGACAATCGTGCGTGTCTCTCTTCAAATGTGTATGTATGGATTGTCTTGAAAAGAGATACGTGTTGATGATTGAGGGTTATTTGATTGAATAATTGTTGTTGTTGGAGGAGGATCCTGGGACATTATTGGTGGGGATTGATGTGGTAGTTGTTGAATAGCATTTTTGGAAAAAAAAATTGAAAATTATTCAAGCAGAAATTTTCCGTTTACTGTAATATTCTTCAATGAAAAGGATTAAAATCATCGTTGCTTCTAGCATTCGAACAAATTTTTTCATCGCGTCGACTCCACGATAAAGTGATAAGAAGGCGGTTGCGGGTTTTTAGCTTCCACAGTTACAAGGATTAAAATCAACATGTTTATGTATAGGTTACTGTACTCATAGAGTAATTTCAGATAAGGTACATTGTCTGCTCGTCACGCTATCTTATTTTCGGCCGGATAGATTTGTGCATCTTCTTAGTCTATTACCAATCTTATTCTTACTCTTATATCTCCTAGTCTCAATAGACCTAGTGTACACTGATTAGCTCGAGTTAGTTCCAGAATGAGAACAACTGTATTCTAAGTTTAATTCAAATTGTTCTGGTGTTGAAACTACAAGTAGTTTCAACACTTTACAAATAAATAGGTTGTTAGTTTGATGAAGCATGATTGGTTAGTATTTAATATTTTATAGAGTTAAAATATCATAATAATAACCAATGATAAATACTAGTTTAGATCTGGTGCCACCCATCCGGGGTTTAGAGAGTTTTAGTTTTTGTTCTTTGTCATTCATCTGCGATGGAGGATGGATGAAGTTTGTTTGTACACGCGAGCATCATTTCTGTTCCGTTCTTGAAGAAGAAAGCTCCAGGAAGCTGGAATCAGGGATATCAGTTGTCATTCGACAATTGTTGTTGATCACGATCGTTTCGGGAGATTGTATCATGATTTCTGATTGATTGCGATGAGTGCAGATCTGGTTAAAATGAACGTTGTTATTCTCAATCTCGTCAGGGAACGGCAGTTAGTTCGAATTTGGATGCAATGCCTGGTGACTTGGATCTGAACGTATACTTGAACATCGAGATGGCCATTGTTCTGTTGCAATGGATTTCCTTTTCTGCGATGCCAAGTCGTACTCTAAATCCATTTAGTGTAGTGACTCTAAGGAGCATGTCAGGTGGGTTTTGCCATTCCGTAGTTGGAGTGTGATTGGGTTGTCAAATTTCTTGCTGCTCGTCTTTGGGCTGTTTGTAATCTATATACTGAATTATATCATTCACATATACAAATCTTTGTTAATCTTGTTTTTTAGTTATGATCTTTTTATTAGTTTTTATCGCAAAAGCGTTATTTTTTAGTTCGGTTATTTTTAAGAACTACTCACACTTGAGTAACTCTCGTCAAAAACAGTGTCGTGGGTGTCACAAAGCGTGGATGTAGCACGGTGGGTGAGGCCGGCTATAGAGCATGCTCAGGACGTCCTCTTCTGGTGGGTTAGGCCAGAAGTGAGGGTATAATTTTGTGCTCTTTTTTGGAGGTCCCTGTGTTAGTTCAATCTTTCATGCCATTTTTTTACTAGTGTTTTCTTTTGTTGTATTAGTTTTGTCTTTTCCTCAAAAATCAAATTGTTTGTTTTGGGTTTGTCTTTCGACTTTTTGGTGTTTTGTTCTTTTGTGTTTAGACTTAAAATTAGTCTTTAGAAGAATATTTTATCCAGTTTGGGTACCGTGGGTTTTCTTTTATTAGTCATGCTGTTAGGTTGTGGTTTATGGTATTTATTAAGCTGGCGTTGGTTAGTGTGGATTGTAATATAATTCCTTACCAACCGGGTTAAAGGAAAATTTGAAACCTGTTAAATTTGATAGAGTTATCAGTGAAAGTTGAACCTCAAATTCATTATTTTAAACAATTCTCTGTGGGCGAGCAATGCGAATTTGGATAAAATATTTCGGCGAAAGAAAATAATGAAGCGTCCTTTGAAAAAGTTCGTACTGCTTTTTGCAATTTATGAACAATTTTATTAATTTACTACTACTTTTGAAATTATAAATTTTACTGCTTAATTTGGGTGTTGAAATTATTAAAATTTTTTCAATATATGATTATTTACTGCTTTGAGGAAAAGAATTTATATATTAAGTTACTGCTTTGTATGGGATACTTTTATTGCTTCAATTATTGAATAGGTTAATAGAAATTAGTGATTTGAAAAACAGTTTCTGTTTTTTATTTTGCATTTTGTTTTGTAGCTGATTGATGATTGGGCCTATAAAAAAAAGAAAATTTTTAATAATAATGGTCAGGGTTGTTTGAATTTATTAGTTAAACATTGAATTCATATTACCTAATGGTCGTTGAAGAAGCCATGGGGAAAAACATCGTGGATGATATCAGATGAGGTTAGCAGTTTAGCTAACAAACGAATGATGTGTTTAGCTTGCAAAAGTCGCCCAAGCAATTCAAGTGCTTTAATGATGTTACGTTCTTCAGTGTGAGGTGATTGTTCATACGGTGTGTCTTGTATTAGGTTATATAATTTGTGATTGTAGCGAGTGTTATATATGAATTCTAGGATGAGAACTTCGACGGGCTGAAGGAATTCATGAGGGACAATTAGTGGGCGGGATTCGTCTATGTTTATGAGTTTGTTTAGTGGGCAAAAGATATACATCTGGTTGATGGGGTCATAACTTCGGAGGTTGCTTTGTAGGTTAGTATCTTTAATACAATAAGTGAAGTTAAGAAAAAACGGTGATGTGTATTTTGAGTTGATGTATTGAAATCTATGGTGAGGTTGTCGTGCTGGTGTATTGTGAGTGTAATGACTTTGAATAAATTTATAACAAGTGTACGTATGTGTTTGTTTAGTTTGTAACATTACTTCGTGTGAAGAGTGCAAATCACGCTTTTTGGTGTGAGGAAATGAAAGGTTAGTGA
This sequence comes from Symsagittifera roscoffensis, assembly GCF_963678635.1. Classification (NCBI taxonomy): domain Eukaryota; kingdom Metazoa; phylum Xenacoelomorpha; order Acoela; family Convolutidae; genus Symsagittifera; species Symsagittifera roscoffensis. Next base: position 90,503,286 of record NC_087062.1, read on the forward strand.
AAAATGGTTGAATTTGTTAAAGTGTGATTCATAAGCATTAATAACACGTAGTGCTGCGGAGATGACCTTGTCGTATTTTTTATTTAAGATGTTGAGGGTGAGGGTGTATGAGGTTTTAATGAAAATTTTTTCGGTTAATTGAGGATAAGTATTTGGGTCGTTACCTAAATCGATGGAGTAATTAATAGCTTTAGGTGCAGTGAATTTGGTTAGTGATTCTCTGTATCCTGTTTGCGTGAACTGTTTTGGGGTTAGTGCTGTTATTAGAAGGTAGAGTAGGGTGCTGCTTACTTCATTATTATGAGGAGTGTTATATAAATGTTAATGGATTAGTAAAGTGATAATGAGATGTCCATGAGAGGTTGGGATATAAGACATGCTCGCTTACATAATTTGGTTTTTCATCATTTGGGTCGGAATGGAAGTATGTATATTGTGGGAAAAAGGGTAGACACAATTGTAGGAATTCTTTCGTATTAGTGTGAAGTGGATGATTTATAAATGTGGTGAATGATCCTGGGTTAGATGGGAATGGGGTATTTAGGAATTTTCTTTTAAAGGTTCGGTAAACGCGGTTGGTACTAGAGGAGGGGGTTGATGGGGAGGTGGGGTTTTGGAAGGGTGTATAAGTGGAAGAGGGGGTTGGGGTTTTGATGGGTTGGATGATGTTAAAGATCGTGAGAGTTGGTGAATAGTTAGTGTTTGAGGGTGTTGCAGCTGTTGTTGTAGTGTTATGAAGTTATCAAGTTCATGTGGTGTTTGTGTGTGATCTTGGTCGTTGTTATCGGATGTTTCGCTAGTTAGAGGGGAATATATGGGTGTGACATGTGAAATGGAAGAGGGAGGGGAAAGAGGTTCAATTTTGACTTGTACAAGATTTAAGATTTTGGCTATTTTCAGATCCTCTTTTGGCTATTTTCGGATTTTGGCTATCTTCAGATTACATGGTCCCGGAATCCGAGCCATTTTTACTCAACCACTAAACAAATAGTTGCAAAACAAATAGTTGATAAATTCAATACACTATAACCATGGAATCCAAGACGTTGGAATCCAGTGAGAAAAATGGCATGGAATCCAAGACTTTTATATTTTTGAATTAATCTGGCAGAAGTTTACAGTTTTTAAGCAATTTTATTCCATCTTTTTTGTTTAGTTTGTCCTACAAGTCATTATAACTGCAACTATTAACTTACGTGCTAAAATACTGTATTCCGATGAAAAAAGTTGTGGGTACAATCGTTTGATCAAACTTAGTTATAACTACTTGTAGTTGCAACTACTAACTAATTAGTTAATTTCGAGCGTGCCGAAATACTGTACTGAGGTTAAGACACTGCCAGTGTCTGAAATTGTTTGATCAAACTTAGTTATAAGTAGGCTACTTGTAGTTGCAACTACTAACTAATTAGTTACTAAGTAATTAGTAATTTCGAGCGTGCCGAAATACTGTACATGTACTTCGATGAAAAAAGTTGTGGGTGCAAATGTTTGAACTACTACTAGTAGTAACTACACGTATGTAACATACAGTATGTTGAACATAAAATATATGGAACTTCCATTGAATGGGTGTAACACAACTTGAAAAGTTTCTAAGGTAAAAAAGCTGAGCTTGTGAACTTCACATGTTGAACATGTATCGAGCAACTTTATCGCCATAATCGTATCGTAGCTGTTCGAAAGGCTCAATGTTTGTTCGGGCTTTGAATACAGCTAATCGTTTTGGCGGATCGAAGGCATTAAGAACAACTTCTATGATCTTCATATTCGCATCCAAATTCTTCTTGGAGTTTAGCGTGCTGTGATTAGCCAGTCGACCAAGACAGCGGTTGGTTGGATGTTCAACACACACTTCTGAAGAAGCATCGATGAAACGCTTCACAGGCGCGCCAATTTCCAGCACAAATTCAGTCGGAACAGAACGGTTCTTTATCAAATCTTGATATGTTTTATCTGTCACAGCAACCCATGGTAGTCCATGATAATATCATCCTTCTGGAAGGCCTGTGTGCTGACAACGCCTGAATCAGAAAATGTTCAACATTTAAAGTTTACTCTATATTATGTAACACATTTAAAGTTTACTCTATATTATGTAACACTGTTACATGGCATTTTTGAATGGAATTCAAAAAACTGTATTGGTTGAAAACTTTATGACTTTTTAAAACTTTAAACTATAACGTTTGAATCAAAAAAGAAATTTTTTTGAAAAAGAAACTTTTGAAAGTTTTGGAAACTTGTCGTCAACGTTTTCAAGAAACGCAAGATTACCTCTTCCGAGGGTAGGGAAAACAACATCACAAATGCCAACCCATTCTTGCGTATCACATCTGTGGGCCAGAAGCGTTTGTGCTTCTAATAAAAGAAAGTTTCCAGTGCCTTTATAACTAATGCCGCTGGAATCAGAAAGCGGCTTTTGTTGTCGCTTGCTTTTCTCTTTCTGCAGCATGGCGATTTGGGACATGACTTTCTTTAGGTCGTGATGAGTTTCCCATTTGTTTCGCTGGAAAAAACCCGACACGCGCGTCTCCGATACAACAAAGTTTGGATACTGTTTCACAAAAGCTTGTGCTCTAATTGTCTGTCTAATGTATCTTTGTTGATCTTGTCTACATCGCACAGCTTTTTCAACATCTTTGTAGGTGTGATTGACAATCTGGAAAAACGTGAGCGTATTGTTTCATACATCCAATTGATAAATTGTGATACTGTATAAAAAAACTGTGAAGTACAAATCAGCTGAAACAGTCGAAACTTTCCGAAAGTTTCCGAGTCGAAACGTTTTTTAAATTAAAAAAATTCTTGGAAAATCAAAGTAGTACCTTGTGAATTTCCTGCGTTTTGTGTTTCACCAGTTGAAATGCAGGATCTTTTGACAAAGGCATGAATTTTGCCACTTGACGATCGAGCAATGTCTTGGGTCGCTTAGCAGGCTCCATTTGAGCAGAAATCTAAACAGATCCTTCTAGAACGAATTCCCCGGTGTGTTCAAATCATATTAGGAAGTTCAACTTCCACAGACTTATAAGTTAAAAGTTGAAACGTACCATGTCAGAAACTGTGGCGGCAATTCTATTCACACGAAACTTGGTGTTTCCACTGGAGTTCACAAAAAAAATTCTGTTTTGACTTGGATTGGTTGCTCAGGGAAAGATCGGGTGAAAGAAATCTTTTCTTCCGGGACACTCTGAGGTAAGAAATGTGGTCGAACTTCAGTGTGATAAAGTTTCAAACCCTGTACGAGCCATTGCGGCAAAATGTGATTCGAACGTTCAGTAGACACTAAACAAACAGTTTCACAATTTTGAAAAAAATTTATAAGGAAGAAATTCAAGATGACTCACTTTCACTTGGTTCAATTGAAACCGTTATACAAGTATCGTCCTCATCTGACAATGCCACAAACGCTTGTGCAACTGCATGAACAGACATGCAGCTTATGGTTTTTTCTAGCATTGATGGCACGACATAACAGTATAAGAAGACTGTCACAAGTTGAAATAACGAAACACGTTGTTTATGGGTTAAAAAACCCTGTTCTTGGAAAACATCCAAGTGCTCTTTAACAAGTGTTTCGATTTCTTGCCTCTCACAATGTTCATTTTGGTCGTCTTTGGACGAAGCAGCTTCAAGTTGTTCTTGAACGCGTGCAAGTTTTGCAGCTATCTAAACTCAAAACAAAAACGTTTAGTTGAACTACAAAAAAGAACAAAAACATTAGCTGAAAGTTTCCAACTCTTCACGGTTTGAGCAGCAAAAATGCTTTTCGTTTCAAAACAAAAGGAATCTTACCTCGGTTTGCGAGTCATTGTTCGTTGGAATAACTCGTTTTGCCATATTCTCAGATGAAGACTCAGTCGGAGGCTCTGTACTTGAACTGCCAGCCTGAGTGGCAGTCGCCGACTGCGGCGTGAACAGAGGTATTTCCCATGACAAAGTTGTTGATGAATGCTGGTTTGAAGGAGTTGATTCTGAAGGTTGAGAAAAAAAACGACTGAGTTCTGTTCCATTGGAAGTGTAATCATCATGATGATCAGTGGGCTGGCTGGCAATTTGATTTCTGTGAAAAAACGCGGGATCAAAGTGTGGGTACACCACTGGCATTGGGCTAATGAAGTTTGAATACCCTTCACTTCGAGAAGACACTTGCTGCGGAGTCTCCAATGTGTGGTAAGTATTGTCATTATGATTAACATCTGTAATAATTGTACAAGGTTCAGCATAGGGCATAGGTCGGATGGGGGTTCCTAAAGGAACTTCCACAGATGGGAGCTGTGCAAAATTTTGGTCGAAACTCCGAGATGTACTACATCTGTTAGTAACAGACTGTTGACTAGATGGAGGTTCATTATGATCTCTATGGAAAACAGGAGTTTCAAGTTGCGCAGTATTCACAGCAGGAAGTTCGGAGTCCATAGTTCAGGTTAACGAAACTTGGAATGAAATGAGAAGTGACTAGAAAGGATTGCAGAATCGAATGAATCACCCTCGGAGGGTGTTACTAACAACTTACTAATAATAGTATTTTTCAATAATTGAAGTTCAATTGGTGTTCAATTGGTACTCAAATTGGTTGTGATAATATGCCATATTATACTATATTATATTATACAGTGTATAATTGACTCTTAATTGCTGAATTACTGCAATAATATAAGATAGTATAATATGGCATATTATCACAACCAATTTGAGTACCAATTGAACACCAATTGAACTTCAATTATCGTTTCAATAGTCGTTTTATGCGGTTAAACATAAAGGTTTAAATTGGTTGTTAAAAAATATACTCATCATGACAATTACTCATCATGAGTACAATGATTGTACTAAATATTATTCATTTAGATAAAATCGCTCCAACAAGATGCTTCCATCATTGTTCAAGGAAAAAGAAGAAGTGCAAGTTCTTGATGAAGTGACGTACATTTGGGAAGGCGCTAGAATACTGGGTTTCATCAGTAACTGGGGTGTGAGTGTGAAATGGACTGAATGGAAGGGTCCATCCGTACAGATAACAATTCCAGAAGACTTTCGCGACAATCGGAGGATGAAACATTGGAAAATAAGAAAGACAATCAAAGTTGTTCAAGAGCCAGATAGGGCTAAAAGAAGAAACAAAAAATATCCACTTCTGTTCAACACAAGACGCTTAACTCGCAATACAGATGTTTTTTTCTGTGCTGCTTGTGAAACAGATTGCGTTGACAAATGCATTCTGATGACAGGGGTTGTACTGTACAACGATCTTTTCAAACGGGAATGTACATTGAGAATTTTGGACTCGGAGCACGATGAAAACCCCCGAGAAGAACCAGAGGCTAACATATTGGTTGTAAAATACAATCAACTTCAAAATCAAGGGCTCTTTGAAGATACGCTTACATCTGAGGTACTTATTCGCTTTGAAAAACATCTTTCAAAACATCACTCGGAAAGAAGTTCAACTTCAAAAGAAGTTTTTTTGAATAGCTGAAATTGAAAAACATATTTTAACTTCATTCATAATCTGTTTGAAATCGTGAATTGTTTCAGACATCTTTTTGTGACACGGCTACTTTAGTTTTGGAGCCATGTGAGGTTCAGGATCATCAACGTAATCCTACAAAAAGAGCTAAAAAAAAGACGAAAAAGAAATTGACATGCTGACACTTCTCGAAGCCACAGAAGACATAGTGCCTTTGACCTTTGTCCCTTGTTCCAACGGTGTCCTCAAGGTTTGTTAACAAAATAATTACAAGCATTGGAAGTGTGTGCCGCGATTTTTTCAGATGTCATAAAGTTAGGAATATATGTCTCAGCGCCCGATCAAAATATTTTGTATAAAAATTCAATTCTTTGTTTCTCAGGTTGGATCAACTGCTTTCTATGGAGGGGAAAATTGCAGAGTAGACAGCTTGGAGCTTGAAGGAAGGACAAAAAAGGCCGTTGCACAGTTGACATGCATAAATAACGAGGACATTTCTATAAGGATGCCTGCACTCTTGGTTCAGCTAGCTTGTGAAGCTTGTCAAGGTAAAGTTTTTTTAATGAAACATTCCGAATTTTTATTGTGCCCGATTCCATGAAATTTAACAATGCTTACGACTGAGAAATAAAACTAGGAATTCATGTTCAAACCTTTAGCCATAAGGCCCGGAATCCAGTGTCAAATGACAAAACATTGCCCTTTTTTATCACAGGCTAAGGCCTACAATTTTCATTTGAAACATTCCGAATTTGTCACGTCCCGGATTCCATGGAATTTAACAATGCTTACGACTGAGAAACGAACTAGGAATTCATGTTCAAACCCTTAGCCATAAGGCCCGGAATCCAGTGTCAAATGACAAAACATTGCCAATTTTTATCACAGGCTAATGCCTACAATTTTTTTTATCGTTTTCAAAAACTGAAATACTTTTGTTCAAAAGTACCGGATTTTGGCACGTGAAAACACAGGCTAATGCCTACAATTTTTATCGTTTTCAAAAACTCAAATACTTTTATTCAAAAGTACAGGATTTTTTCACGTGACTAATTTTGTAACATTTCAGCATGAAACGTGTGACTTCAATGCAATTGAACATCCAATCAATTTATCGTTTGCGGTGTTTTCCGCCTTGAAACGTGCTGTTGGACTGGCTAGGGACAAAAACTCCATCACTTTCAATCTTGGACCCGTGACCAAACTAACAAGACAAATAATGGGTTTTTCGACAGAATCCCAAAAGGAAGTGGTCAAGTTTAGTGCAGCAATATCCGAAGGAATTCGAGGCTGCCACAAATCTTGGGATTCTGTGTTGGGTAGCAGGTGGGATGTATTGCCCGCACAAAAAGACAATCGTCATGATACACTTATAAAGTATTTAAGGATTACAGAACACCGTGAATTCACAAGTTTCAACTTACGATGCAACGTTCAAACGTGCACAGGCCACTACGCAAGTGAAGAAGACCAGCGGACTCTTTTTTCACACAACTTAGAACAGTCAAAACCCCATTATTTTTATTAGTTCAACTAGTTCAAAGTTTCAGTGTTTTCGCGTGAATGTTTTCAAATGTTTTCAAATCCGAAAATCGGCAATCAATTTTTTCTCTCTATTAAATGAAAAGAAAACAAATTGTTTGCAAACACTTCAATTAGAAATGTTTCTCATGAGGCTCATAGTAAGAGCTTTAAGCTATGTTTTTTGACAGTGTCAGTACAAGCAGTACTGAAAAAAAATTACAGTATATTCATAATCATCATCATAACGTCATTCAATGACGTAAGTTATAAATTATCATCATAAAGTCACTTTGACCGTCAATCACAGTGATAACTGCGCGCCGCGAAGGAGTTGAAAAGGCGTATTTACACAGAATTTGGAAGAAAGTGGACTCCGCATCGAAAGTTATTGTTTCATGTTCGAATAATCGAGAGAAAAATAACACGTTAAATGCGGTCGCTAGGGAGCAGAAGATTTTTTTGAGCAATATACAGTGGTTGGCATAAACGGCTGTCAGGTTGAAGGATTTGCCTTTAACTTTTTGTTTGGACTTGGGGCTGGACTGACTAGGACACAATCATGTTGCCTCATCATCATCATGAGTTCGATTCGCTTTTCCAAAAGTTCAACTTTAGAGAAGTTGTTACCCAGGTTCGAAGAGTTTCCAGTTGCAAGTAATTTATCCTGGAAAACAATACTGGATGACATCAAAAAATATATTCAACTTTATACTATAAATATAGTATATATTGATATAATAATAATAATATTGATATACTTGATATACATTGAATATATATGTAAGTTACATCAAGCCTTGATGAGTAATATTACTGAGTAATATTAAATTAATTTTGTCATAAGCTCAGAGAAGTTTTACCAAAACGTTATGAATAAAATTGTGTGAAAAATATTCAATATTTCAACTTGAGCATAATTTGTACGTACGTTGTCTTTTACTAGGGAAACATGTTGTGCAAACGATGAGTCGTGTTTTTTCAGAGTTTGAAACACGTCAAAAATTGCCGCGAGCTCATCGACATTTGCGTCGGTTCATCTCTGTAAGCAAATTCAAAAATTTCAAAAAAAATAGATTTTGTCATATTATTCCAGTTATTGATTTTGAGGTTACATTATTATAAACTTCAACCACAGATTTTCACAGTTGACTCTTTAACATGATGTTAAACTTTCAAAGATGTTAAACGACTCACTGTACTCGAGACACAAAATGAGTAAGCGCAAGGAACGAGAAAGAAGGGTAGCATTCAGTGAACTTTGTTTTCTGAACGCGTTCTGTCTTGAAGGTATCAGCGGCCAGACGAATATGATTCTTGAAAATGAAGTTAACTCCATAGGCGACAGAAACGCCTGTCGTCTCCACCATATGAATCATATTCGCTGGCATGATTAAACCTTGTCGCGCTTTCAGCGTGATAGCTTGGCACCCTCCCATATTCAAGCCTTCATGGGAACCGAAGAAAAATTTCCTTCGGGACTGCTGCAGGAACTGGTTGAAGAGATCCTGGTTGATGCTCGTCGGGGCTATCAAGAAGAACGTCTTACATCCTTTCAGTAGAATATAGAGGACTGATGTGCTGGAAAAATCTTGGTGGAACATTGTCACAGCGCCATCTTGAGAAATGAGAAGAAAGTTGGACTCTTTTTTGGGCCGATATGCTGAGGGCAAACTTTTTGAATGAATGTGTCCCAGCGAGGTACTCGATAGGAATGACGGTTGTGTAAATTTTGTGACTTTTTGATGTGCGGCATCAGCGTCAATAATGTTGTAAAACATGGGAGGTGTTTTTCTGAACAACTGATCCACCTCTTTTCCATCAATTATCCTTGTTTGTTCCTGGAATGGTTCAATACTATAACTTAGTAAGAAATTAGAAATTGAATTGAAAAAATTTCGGAAAATCATCCAGAGACATTTCAACCTCAACTTTCAGTGAATGAATGAATGACGGTCATGATAAAAATTTTATACTGGGAACCTTTGTTGGCAAATCTTTTGAAAAGAAAGTGGACTAAAGCGTTAGTAGTAATAACCCTGAAATTCGAGTCGTACGAGCGGAGGGTTAATGGTTTTTTGTAACCTTCCAATAGAAGCTTCACGACGTTTGGGTTGTCGAGGACTGATTGTGACACTTTTGACGTGAAGCCGTTGAATCGAAAGGCGTCAGGAACAAAAACAGCATATTCTGAGTTCAAAAACTCTGCTTCCTGAAGGGCACTTTCGATATGTCGCGCTTTAACTGTCCTTACCAACGATTTTGCGATTTTTACCTGTGAACATAATTTTTTTCTGTGTGAAACACTTTACGAAAATGAAAACTCACGCAGGATAACACTCTTCGTAAATCTTGGATAGTCGTGAAGCTCTCCAGTCGCCTCAAATGCAATATGCATGAGTCTCTCGGCAAGACTATCTTTACAGAAGGCCAGATAGAAGCGGCCTTAGAATCCACTCTAGTCTGTTTTGCTTGCTGAAAAAAGGAAGTAAGTGGGTAGTTTGTCCGGGTGAGTCAAACCCATTTGAAAAAACCCAAAGAACCAGCGTTGTGACTTCATTTAAAAAAATTAACTCCATTCTTCATTCAAGAAATATCATATTTCTATTTCTATCATAAATAATGATTATTTTCACTAAACGTGCCAAAATCCTGTACTTTTGAAAAAAAATTTTTGAGCTTTTGAGAACGATAAAAAAGTTGTAGGCATTGGCCTGTGATAAAAATTGGCAATGTTTTGTCATTTGACACTGAATTCCGGGCCTTATGGCTAAAGGTTTGAACATGAATTCCGAGATTAATTTTTTGCATAGTTGACAGCATTCGAAAGTGCCATGGATTCCGGGCCTAATGAATATCTCTCCGGAATCCATGGCACTTTCGAATGCTGTCAACTAGGCAAGGAATTGATCTCGGAATTCATGTTCAAACCTTTAGCCATGAGGCCCGGAATCCAGTGTCAAATGACAAAACATTGCCAATTTTTATCACAGGCCAATGCCTACAACTTTTTTATCGTTCTCAAAAGCTCGAAAAAATTTGTTCAAAAGTACTGGATTTTAGCACGTTTAGTGAGAATAATTTTTCTTGAATGAAGAATGGAGTTCATTTTTTTACAGTTCACAGGCCTACAATTTTTTTATCGTTCTCAAAAGCTCGAAAAAATTTGTGAATTTTTCGAGATTAATGATTAACAAGGTTACCTTGTTTGCAGTTGAACTTTGCTGTTCTTCTGTATCAAGAAGATTCAAGTTGAACTTAAAGACATCCCCAACTTCAGAGTCAACTTCAGCTGTTTCAAACAGTTTTTCCTGTGCAGTTCCCGGACTTTTCGTAGAACTCGTTGAAGGTTCTTCTTCCTCTTCCAGTGGAAGTTCAGCAATTTCTCGGTTCACTGAACAGGATGTTGTTGGCAACATTTGTGCTGTTCCTGCCTGTGGAGAACTCGTTGAAGGTTCTTCTTCCTCTTCCAGTGGAAGTTCAGCAATTTCTCGGTTCACTGAACAGAATGTTGTTGGCAACATTTGTGCTGTTCCTGCCTGTGGAGAACTCGTTGAAGGTTCTTCTTCCTCTTCCAGTGGAAGTTCAGCATTTTCTTGGTTCACTGAACAGGATGTTGTTGGCAACATTTGTGCTGTTCCTGCCAGTGGAGAACTCGTTGATTTTTTTGGCTTGTTGAAGTTGACTGGGCAAATAAAACACCTGGGAGTCAACTGCGTCCATGTCTAAACACAACTTGTCTATATTAACTATGACTTCCGAAGTTTGGAGTCCAAAATCTTACATAACAAAAAAAATTGGTTCAAAATCATGTTCAACATTTAAATTGCAATTGATTATTTTATTATTTTATTTTATTTCAGTCACTAAAATAGCGGTTATTTTTTATTGCAAAATTATTTTTTTCAGTTGGCCAAAAGCAACCCAGGGCCTGAGGGCTAACAAAACCTTACCAAACCGAAACTCTTCGTCTTCAAACTGCTTGCTTCGACGTCTATCAGCCAGGGAAAACGCTTTTTTGCAGCCTTTCCATGTTCTCACGACTGCATCAAAGTTTGTTCGTGTTGGCGCCAGAAAATTTGCTTCGACTCCTCGTACACGATTGCTCCTGATTTTGTTCCAGCAGTAGGGACTCAATGCATGTTCAGCAACTGCATAGATGTCCGCGAACCAAGACGATTCGGGCACACCGCAAAACATGCATCGGAGCATGCTCTCCCGTTTGACCTGCTTAGCTCGGCAAACGTTTAGTCTTCTGTGGCGGTTGAGCGTGCCGGTAGAGTGAAAGACTTTATGACATTCTAAAGAAGTTATAGTTTATCACTGATATATCATGGGATGATGGAAGCAAAATTCTAATATGTGAATGATTATTGATTCATGACATGATGTAATTTAATTACAGTACTGGCTTCTGGAAAAACCAATAAAAGTTTTGTTGATTACCAGGTTACATGCATGCCATTTTCCTGTAAATATCGGTTGTTCTAATATGGTTGATTTCAGTGATTCGTCACGAATTCGTGAATGACGAATTCATTCACGACAATGATTCGTGACGGTCACGAAACGGTTTCAGTAATTTAGTATAACCCGGTTATACGGGCCGTATCATGACAATGATTGTCACACTTGACGGTCAATATTTCAGTATTTAAATAATTTATTTTTCTTTATAATGCAATCTAGAGGTTTTTTTTAATCAAAAAATTAATCAAATGAACTTTAAATTCACTCAAAAACACAAAGTGTATTTTGTTTAAGACCAATCATAACTGTAGTTCAACTGAAGTTCATGTATCATCATGATGGTTTAACCATTCTAATTTACACTTAATTATTATAATTACTTACCATTGCAGGTTTTGTCAGTTTCTCTTCTCTGACGATTTGGCATTTCTTACTGAAAATAAGAAATTTAACTTGTAACAATTGTTGAATTTAAATTCAACTTTGAAAGTTTGAAGGTGGATTATAATCTTCGCTGCGATAAACGAATAAATGAAAAATAATTGAAACAATGTTATCAATAACTTTTCGCCGACAAGAAAGTTACGAGAAAAGACACGAGAAAGTTATATACTATTCCTGCCGTTTCAAAGCTCATGTGACTAATTAAACGTGTGTGTGAATAACAATGCACTGCCACGTGTTTCAGAGAAACTTTCTCAGAGAAACGGATTTATTGCTATGGTAACAGAGAAAGCATTGGACAAGTGTGCTAAATTACTGTAAAATACTGATTTTGATATAGGCCGTTTTTTTGCAATAATTTATTTTGTGTAATCTCAAAAAAGTTGTGTGCCGAAATCCGAGGACTGAATTTTTTTCTGGCCCGGAATCCGGGACAAAGCCTTTTTAACAGTTACCAACTAGTAGCACTGTACTACTAGTACATCATGTAGCAATTACAGAAACTTATATATATATATATATATATATATATATATATTTCTATAATTTATATATATATCATATTTGAAGTAACTTACATGGACTTGAAGTCCACTGTAGACTGGACTGAGTATATAATATATTATATGATTAATATGAATACTATTATACTATAATATTATACTAATATTACTAATATATACTAATATTGATACTATAACTATTATACCATCATAGTATGATATATATTAATCTGTATATGATGTAATTAATCATTATTGATGGACAAAACTAGGAAGGACAAAACTAAATTGCACGTCACTGTCAACTTTTGAAAACGGTTTTAGTGGAAATTAAGATAATAACAAAATTGAAAGACAAATGAAAAAGTTATAAAGCGGATTCTTCGCATTTGGATTTTCTAAATTTTCGCAGTGAACTAATGGCCGAAACATTTTCTTCAGTTTTTTTGCCACATTGATCCATTAATAATGGGCGGACATCATTGACGTTTATCTTTCTGAAACTTGATCCTGGCTGTAAAATATAGTTTTCAGGATCAAGAACACAATCAGATTTGATTGTATCAAAAATAAATTGAGCTTTGAGGAACTGAAAATCGCCTCCAGCAAAAAGCTCACAAATTAAAGCTGCCTGTGATTTTTTTCGTATTCCTTTCGGGTTTCTTCGCTCTCCATTTTGATTGTTACAATCAGAAGTTCCACTTTCACTTTGAATCTTTTTCTTTTTTGTTTGGCCCTTTCTAAGCGTCGTGTAGAATTCATCAACTTCTTCCGTTGTCATAGTTCCAATTGAAAGATCGGTTTCGTCCCTCAAAACTATGTAACAGTGCGGGGTTTTGGAGTGTGAATATAAGAGAGTCTCTGCTGTGTCTTTTCGGTAAACAGAACCCCCATGTTCCTTGATCCACTTTTCCATCATAAGTTGGGCTGTTAGACGAGGCACGTGTCTGTTTCCTCCATCAACTGCAGGGGTTCCAGCAAACGAGCCCAGTACGTAAAATCTCATCCCAGTTAACATCTTATTCTTCGCACGCACTTCTCCGACAGCAATACAAGGATTCGGTACTGCGTCGATGCATATTTCCAGATAAGTTTGTCTTAATGACACGTTGAAAACACTCGTAAGATTCGCTAAAACGTCAGGCACTTCTTTTTCTGCTTTAATACGTTGAAGGAGCTTGCAAAAAGAGAAAAAACTTTCAAGAAAAAGTGGATCATGATTACACATTTTTCCGCCTCCACGCATTGTTCTTGTATGAAAATCTTTGCTGGCGTGATGGTTAGATTTTTCTAGACCTTCGCAAATGTGGTTCCACGGGGACACCACGAAATTTCCTTCAACAATTTGCGGAATAGTCACCAGCTTGAGTTTGTATGGCGTCAATCCGTGTTCTGCGAATAATAGTAAAGAAGTTTGATAGTAGATTTCCTCCCAAAAATTGAGATCAATTACGTTAAAACTCTCCTTAGAACTTCTCAAGATAGTAATACAACGGTTCAAGCTTTTTCTCAAAAATTCGCTTGCATCCAGAGTCGTTATAGAAAGTTTTCCTTTCGCTTTAGGGTCCACTTTCGTGAACAAATTTGGATGCAATACTTTGAGGACATCAATGGAATTTGCGACGGTTTTATCTGAGGTACCGCTAACTATTTCATCGCACCACACTCCATCATATAGGTCGGTTATTGTTCCAAACTTGGCATCTTAAATTGTAACATTGTAAATTGTAACATTGTAAAATTGAAATTATGAGGATACATTAAAATGGTAATTTAGCATACCTTCAACTCCTCTTTGTCCGCGATAACAGTTAAGGCACCACTTCCAGATAACGATACCGCTCCAACAGTTCCAACTTGTTGCGCATTTTTCGCAGTTCTTGTAAATTGGAAGACGGGTCTCTTGGCATCACGACTTGACAGATTCTGTTCAAAGCGGTGAAGAAACTCCATTTCGAACGGACTTTTGTCGTTGATAATTTTTTGAGCCATTTTTCTCAGGTCACTTTCAACGCATCGAGTGAGCATGTGCGTGGCATCTGGGCAAATGCATCTCACGTCATTAAGGAAAACTAGAGAAGTTTTAGGAATATTCGTGCGAAATGGAATCTTTACATCCGTTCTTCGACCAGTTATTTTGTCGCAAAGGGAAGGTAGAAAACGTTGGTCTTCTACATAAAGTGCCATCTTAGAAGGGTAATCTGTAGACAGGTCGTTTCCGGAGCCCAGTATCAGTCGATGGAGAAACGGGGTATCTCCACTGTACGTCAATTTTGCTCCCAAATTTTTCAACTGATTTGTTTGCTGGAATAACCACCCTGACTCTTGACATCCGACAACACTCGGTCCCAAGTTCAACTACATCGTAAACCTTGAGTCTTTTCCTCGATAAGCTAAAAAAATCATTTTAGTCTCAAGTTGAGAAAAAAACTTGTGAAGAAATGATTTTAAAATGATTTTAGAAAAAGGAGTACCTGCGAAGCAGAAGACGCTCGCAGCAGATTGGGCGCTAATATCTTCAGAAAGTAGTCTAAAAGCCATTCTCGTAATTTCTGTGCCACCAATTTCACAACCGTCACCCCAAATATCGACTTTAACGTTGTTGATGTTTTCTGTTTTAAACAATAGAAAAACAGCTAGTTGTATACATGCAACCAAGTTCGTTCTGAATCCAGAGAAGGACTTCTGTGGTTTGCCCAAGGCCAAAAAGTGATTTACAAGGCTTGCAGTTGATCGTTGGACATTTCTCATTGAGGGTACTAAATTATGTCCGAGGCCAATCAGTTGTAGTCTATTCCGGATAATGTTGATCACTTCTTCTACGTTTCCAGTTTTACAAGCGATGCCCAAGCAAAACTCAAAATCCTTCGTTGAACCTCTTTTAGAAAATAGTTCCATCGCCAAAACTCGTAAGACATTTGTGTCATTCTTTCTATACCCAGAATACGTCTTTTTACGGCTGAATGCGGATTGTCGAATCAATTTAACAAATGTGCTTATTTGAATTTTTTTTGTCGTATCAGTTTCAGCACTTGTCCCCATAGTTGTTGGGAGTTGTCAGCTGTTATAGACATAAATTTTGATCGTTTCATTATCCTGGAAACGTGTCTTGACTCTTCCAATGTTTGAGGTAGGTTTGATTGAGTGCCGCACTGTTCAAATGAAAATGAAGTTTCGGTTGCTTTGAGCGCTTTATAAGGATCAACTTCGTCAGGTATGAACATTGGAACGAAGAAACATTTTACTAGCTCCTTCCGAGTCTTGGTCCAAGGCATTTCTCTTGAACCACGAAGAATTACGAGTTGCATTACGCGAGCCTAAACAGTGTTGTGTTGTCCCAATTGGATATAAATTTTATTGAAAGTTGAATTTTAATTGAACGTAAAGATGAACGTAATTGAACGTAATTGAAGTTGAATTAATCAACATAAAAAATGTTTGGTGACTGAAAACGATAAATTTGTGAAGAGTTACTTACTGCTAAAATTGTAGCTTTTTTTGATTGTCCCCGCACAGATATCTGACGAAGAACATCAGAAACGATCCACTTATCCGTCCCTGCGAGCATCTCTTCAAGAATCTTTGATAACTTGTCGTACTTTTTTGGATAAATTTTTCGTCAATTGCATCCAGAATGTTACAGTCAACAAACTGACGGTTAATGTCCGAGTCGGCGCCAGAAATTAAAAATTTATTCCATAATTCCATTGTTCAAGTTGACAATTGTGAGTAACTTTTGTTGAATCTTTCGATGAAGGACTTTTTTCCAAACAATGGTGAATTGAATTTATGCAATGGTGATTTAAAGTAACTGTCATAGTTACTATATGATATAGTGTGAATCTTGACACTGAGTTGTGCGCACGCGCGTGCAAACTTTTTCTGACAACAAGTTACTAACTTATCCTATTATGAGACTCAAGCTTAAGTGTTGAATAGTTTATGAGACTCAAGTTTTAGTGTTGAATAATCATGAGTAGTATTCATATTCAACTCACTGGCTGTTTTTCTGAACTTCAAATGTTGAACATCAAATGAAACTAGTTAAACTAAACTAATTATAAAATTTGCTAGAATGCTGAAATCCTGTAAATGACAAATGGTCCCCATTGTCACGTTACGGTAACGGTTACATTAACCTGTTTTTAAAAAAATGCATGCCGAAATCCTGTACATTTTAAATGTTCTAGAAGAATGAATATTGTTGTTCTACAACAAGAACATCAAATACATGTAAAACTAGTGAAACTAAACTAATTGAAAAATCTGTATATACAGTATACAGTATAGAGTATATAGTATACAGTATAGAGTGATACAGTTGAACTGTATAGAGTATACAATAGTTTTTTAACCTCTTTCTTTTCGAAAGAAGTCACTTAAGTCACTAAAAGATTTCTTTTGTTAATCATGGTATCATTAACAGTTGTGTTAATCATGGAATCCATGGCAAAACACTAAACATTTCTAATTTTGTGTATTGATAATTGTTGTAAAATGTCATGGAATCCGGTCCCTTGGTAAAGTCCCGGATTCCAGAACACGCAGAAGCCAAAAGCCTAGGAATCCATGGTGAAACCGTTTTTTAATGCGTTTTAATATGGTATCGGATTCCATGGTTTTTGTCATGGATTCCGGGATTGGCCACAAAATCGGTGGTTTTAGCTGTCCCGGAATCCATGACAAAAGCTGGTCACATACAAACTGGTTTGAATTAGGAATCCACGGAATCTAAAATTATCAAAGAAAATGCGTGTGTTCCGGAATCCGGGACACACGATTTCTAGCTTTTTGGCACCGATTCCGCAAAAACCAAATAACACGGATTGGCGACGTAATGGTGTTTCAAATTCTGTCAAAGACATTTCTTGAAAGATTCTACTTATTGTGTAATTTAATTTCATGTCTAAGTGTATGTCATAGTGGATTGCGCCAAAATGAGTGTTGTTCATGAGTGATAGTTCTTGTAAACGTGTACTGTCTGTATCTTGTGGTTTTAATTTTCCACCGGCTCTTCCTGTTTTCTTTTGAAATTTTACAGACATATGAGTTCTCGTCAGTGTATGAGCGAGATGTAGCCATTAGATGTATAATTAATTTTCCTGTATTCATGTCGAAACCGTCTTCGTATTCGACAAGAATTTCTGAATATTGTGTTTTGTAAAGTGGTGTGTTGTATTTAAATGCAAGTTCTGTTTCTGGGTATATTTGGAAACGTGTCAATTTATTCTCTATATTATGGATGTTTCTAAAGTTATAATTACTATGTCTAATTTAGCCAGGGTTTACATCTTCAAACGTGATCGATTTAATAAAAAATTTTTGATGAAATTTTATTATTCTAGCGTGTATTTTTGCTACTTAAAACGTTGTACATGTGTGTTCGGGGAACCAAACGATTGTTGCTTGTGTGCGCGTAGTAGGATCGCAATATCCTTGGTCGTTTTTGCAGGGGAGTCTGATACCCTGATAAATTATAGTGTCATCTTTTAAATCACGTGTTAGTTGTACTTTTTCAAGTTGTATTTTCCAATCGAAAAACATTATTATTTGGTATCGTTTATTTTTTGTATCTGCTTTACAATTTGAGGGATTGCTTATTCCAATTTTTATCATGGAGATCATATGTTAATCTTCCATGTGCTCCGTGAAAAAAGAATTTGTTATCTAGTCATATATGACCTTGGTGTTTTTCAAGTTCAACTTGATGTGCTGAGTCTGTGAAAACTTGAAAAGTTACTAGTTTTCTTTTTGTGTCTTTGTTTGATGTCATCTTTAGTCTCTTAAATTCGTTTTTGCAATCGTCAGGGCTGAGGTGTAATTGTCTTTTGATGTTACTTTGGTAGAAAGATTCATGGTCTAATCTGTTTTTGTTTCCGGTTGAAACTTGGGAACAATGTACTTTCTTTTCGGAAAATGTTGCAGTGAATTTGTATCTTATTAGTGTTGTAGCTCTGGCTTTTGAGTAAAGTGTTGCTATTACATTTGTTGTTTCGTTTGATTGTGGTTCGGATTCACATTGAGTGACTTGGTTTTTTGCATATTTGTGTAATGTTTTTTGTTCAATTTCTTCACAGTCATAGTGTGTGACTAGTAAATCCTGGCGTCCGCTTCGAGATGAAGGATTGTTGGGATCAGGTCCTGAAAAACTGAAAAAGAAAAGAGTTTGAAAAATTTTTATCTTTAAATTATACATGTGTACGATAGTCCTGAATATGAAGATGTAAGAGTTGAACCTAATTAATCTGAGGGAACGTTGGATGTGTTTTGTTGTACTGGAGCATGTGGGGTAGTTTGAATTGTACTGCTAGAAAGGTTTATTGGATTTGCTGTAGGTGAGTGAGGTATGCTGAATTGAACTCTGGGGTTTTGTAAATTTCTACTTCGTCGTGGATGGATAATTTGTCTATTTATTTCGAGCGTACTTTGGTTTTGACTTTGGTGTCTCTCTCTCTATTAAGATCTTGTTGGAGAGGGGGGTATATATTATATACTGGTTCGTAATGTGGTTCGCCTCGAGGTGCTTGGCGAATTACTGGTTCTAGTGGTTCGGACAATCGTGCGTGTCTCTCTTCAAATGTGTATGTATATATTGTCTTGAAAAGAGATACGTGTTGATGATTGAGGGTTATTTGATTGAATAATTGTTGTTGTTGGAGGAGGATCCTGGGACATTATTGGTGGGGATTGATGTGGTAGTTGTTGAATAGCATTTTTGGAAAAAAAAATTGAAAATTATTCAAGCAGAAATTTTCCGTTTACTGTAATATTCTTCAATGAAAAGGATTAAAATCATCGTTGCTTCCAGCGTTCGAACAAATTTTTTCATCGCGTCGACTCCACGATGAAGTGATAAAAAGGCGGTTGCGGGTTTTTAGCTTCCACAGTTACAAGGATTAAAATCAACATGTTTATGTATAGGTTACTGTACTCATAGAGTAATTTCAGATAAGGTACATTGTCTGCTCGTCACGCTATCTTATTTTCGGCCGGATAGATTCGTGCATCTTCTTAGTCTAATACCAATCTTATTCTTACTCTTATATCTCCTAGTCTCAATAGACCTATTGTACACTGATTAGCTCGAGTTAGTTCCAGAATGAGAACAACTGTATTCTAAGTTTAATTCAAATTGTTCTGGTGTTGAAACTACAAGTAGTTTCAACACTTTAAAAATATTAAATACTAACCAATCATGCTTCAGCAAACTAACAGCCTATTTACTTGTAAAGTATTGAAACGACTTGTATCATGATACAATCTCCCGAAACGATCGTATGTGGTCGGATTTTTTATTGATTTTGACAAGTGGGTTGGATTTTGGCAAGTTTTGAGAGGGTAAAGTTTGGAGGGCTCCTAAGTGTCTTCTTGGTTTTGTTCTTATTTATCGGATGATTGGGGGTATCTGAGAGATTTTGTACTTTAGGCTAAATGATCATATCCATTTTGTTCTTTGGGCTAAATTAATATTTTTGTCTGAGGTGTTTTTGAAGTCTAAATTGGTACAATATTGTTAATCTTTGTACTGCTTGATAGGGGCGGGTTGAATTTTGAAACTTTGTTTATTTCAGGTGTCAATGTTTAGTGGTTTGCTTATTGTTGACCTGGAGGTCTTTGAGTTCTAGTTAGAGATTAGCTTGAGGGTGGTTGTTTGTCGGCTAATGAAACCGTGTTAAAAATGAGGTAATGATTCGGAAATGCTTCTAATTGGCTGAAGTTGAACTATTTTGTTCAAGTGCTTTTCAGCTTGAATTTTGAGAAAATCTTCGGTCCATGAAAACATCTTTAAGAGGTGAAAATGTTAATGAATGTAAAGTGGTTTTTAAAATTCAATTTTCTTTAATATTTTAGATTGTGGCATGAATGTTTTGTAATCTTTTCGTGGCTGATTTCGAAGTCGCGATGCTTGTCAATGTAGAGATTTTTGATTTTGATCTTGTGGTATAATTCTTTTCTTCTAATTTTTGATTTTTTTCTTTCTGTTTCAGGTTTATTTTTGGTGTCTAAATTTTTGATTTTTATTTGGCAAGTTCTTTTTCTTTTTTTATCTAATTGTTTTTGTTTGATTTGCATATCAGTGTTTTGTTTTTAATTTTGTTCTGAACTATTTTGAATGACTTATAGTCCTGTAAGAGGGTATAATTGAGTAAGTTCTCGAAGTGCGTACTCTTTTGGGTAGTAAGGTAAAAGATTAGATGTTGAACGATTTCTTTTTTGTTCAAGTCTGTAAGTTTGTAAGTTACATCCGTGGGTTTACCAATTTTTGGATACGGCTCTCTTCGGAGTAGTTGTGACTTTTCAGAAATTCCTTTTTGTGTTGTAAAATTTGGATTTAAAACATATGTTCCAGTTTTTAAAAGGGCTGGGGTAATTCGAGAATTTATTTGGGAAATATGTTTTGTCTTGTAACAGTTTTTTTGTTACTTTCTGGTAAATTTCATTGTGTTTTTTGTCTCTGTTTAAAATCCATTCGATGTGTGTTCCGGAAGCTAATTTTAAGATTTGTGGATGATGAAAATGATCTTCATCATGGGTGTGTAGTGGTAAATTGTAACATATTGATTCTTTAGTTGGTTGGCAATAACCTTGTGTATTTTTTGAAGAATTTGCTGCGAACATTATTGGTTTCCGTGGTTTCTGGTGGAAAACTATTTGATAGGGTGATAGACCTAGGGTTGTTGTGATTTGTGAATTATAAGATAGTGGGAATAATTTTACGCCTGTTTACCATTCAGTATATCGTGTGTCATTTCCGTTAATGATACATCTAAGATATTCTTGTAGCGATCGAATCATGCCTTCGACCAAACCATTAGTCCAAGGTGCATGAAATGTACGTGGTTTGTGTTTAATGTTATATGAGTGGCATAGTGTAATGATTTCGTTGTTTATAAATTCAGTGCCATTGTCTGTAACAATGATTTCGGGTAAACCGAATTTTGCTATCCAGTGTTCATAAAGTGTTGTATAAGCATAATAAGCATTACAATGAGGTACCAGGTTAAGTGCTACGTTGTGTGTGAATGCGTCTACTATTATCATTATATATGAGTTTCCTTCTGAGGATGGTGATATTGGTCCTTTTGTGTCGAAAGAGATTCTGTGATTGAAATTTAATCTTTGTGCTTCAAAATCTTGTTTTTCTGCGATTTGTTTTTGATTTGGGTATGGTTTGTTTAATTGACATCTTATGCAATCCTTGCATATTTTTTTTATCCAAATCGGTGCATTTGGGAAACAAAAGTTTTGTATAAAATTTGAATATGTTTTTTTCTGCTCTTGAGTATCCTTTAGTGGGTAAACAGTGAGAGGTATGAAAAGCTATAAGCATCATACTCAATGGTAAGCAGGGTACTTTGATATCAGGTGATTGGTATTCTAGGCTATCCGTATTTTCATTGATTGAGGTGTCGTTAAATTTTCTGAAATATCTAAGAAGGGTTTTGTTTCCTAGTATGGTTGCATCTGCTTTCATTGGCTTGGTTTTATATTTGTGCCAAGATTTTAAGTTTTTAATGACTAGGTCAAGGTTTTTGAGTTCGAGTGTTATTTTTTCTGTTATTAGTAGAAAAATGTTTTCAGTTTCCAATTTTGATAGAGGTATTGCATCTAGTGGGTCATGAAGGTTAAAAACATGTTTAATTGTATACTTTGAATCAGTATTTGGTGAGCCTGTTAAATTTACATTATCAGTGAGATTTTTTTTTTAATAAAGGGAATAGATCTTTTTTATTTTGTTTTTATTCGAGTAATTTTTGCTGTGTACTGTTTTTTATCCATAAACAGTTTGGTATCGGTTTGAATGTAGATGTTCCTAGTAAATCTACTTCGTAATGACTGTTTTGGCAATCTAGATATAGTGGAAAATGTTGTAGATTATTCATTTGTGATTGTTCTACATCAGTTTTTATTGCATATTTGCATTGTAATCTTGGTGATGTTTCATCTTTTGCAAGGAAAAATTTTATTATTTGTGGTATTTCAACTGATGTTTTTCGTGTCAATAATTCAGGTGGTGTATTTTTACTGAGAGTGTCGGGTAGTGCAAGATTTTTACTGCTGTCCAAACTATATGTAAATTTGGATATTTCAAAATAATAAGTTGAAATCTGTAAACTCTATGGTTTAGGTTTGATTTTTGTGTACAGAGAAAATTTATTGGTTCATGGTCTGAAAATAGAACTGTTGGATGTTTAGATCCAAATATTAAAAATTCATATTCTGTAAGTGTATATATTATAGCTGTGCATTCTCTCATGAGGGTAGAGAGTCTAAGTTCAGCTTGTGTAAATAGCCTAGAGTTTGCTGAAATGAGGTTCATTTTATTTGTTCCATTGTGAAATTATAATAATAATGCGCCGATGCCAAATTTGGAGGCGTCGCACATAGCATAAAATGGTTGATCGTGATCTGAAATAGTGTTTGATAAATGTTCGGTGAGAAGAGTTTTATCCCTTCGAATCGCTTTTGATGTTCTGTTGTCCATTCCAAATTATTTTGCCGTCTAAGGATGTTGTAAAATGGTCTTACGTATAGCTGCATTTCTTGTGTTTTTTCTTATTTGAAGGTAGTTGGAGTTTTTGGATTGCGTCTTTACGAGATTTTAATGGAATTATATTGTTTCTTTCTATAATATGTACAAGGAATTTTACTCGTGTCAGGAAAAAGTGTAATTTATCTGGGGCTGCCTTCATGTTTTCTTGTAGTAATATTTGATGATATTTTTCTAAGACAGTAAACATTTCGTCTTTTGTTTGCAATTGCATAAAAACATCGTCTAAATATGTAATTATATTTTTATTGAGTAATAATGGCCCAAAAATTTTACTCATAAATGCTGAAAATGCTGCTGTCCTATGGAAATTCCATAGAATAATCGGTTGAATTCGTATTGTTGATTTCCAATAACGAATTTTGTTAATCGTCGTGATTGTTCATCTAGTGGCATTTGATTATATGCACTATTGATATCTGCTGTTGTAAAGTCTTTACCGTTTATTTTTGTGAGAATTACTTGAATTGATTCAAAAGGCCAATTACATTTAGATTCATCAATGAATGAATTTAAATATATTGCATCTAGAACGATTTTTAATGATTCTTTTTTCGCTATGATGATAACGGGGTTTATAAATGTGTTAACTTTTGGCTGTTCTTCTTTATTTACAGGGGAGATGGTTTCATATTGTACTAGTATTTCAAGTAATCGGTTAATTTTATCTTGCAAGTGAATTGGGACTTACTTGCTCGTTGTTTTTTGAAAACTGCGTCAGGTTTTAAGGGTAAATGTAATAGTGAATTTTTTTTCCTACGTCAAATTTTGATGTTGCGTAAACTTTTGGGTATTGTAATAATAGGTCAGCTAGTTGTTCGTTTTCTTTTTGTGTTATCTGAATTCGGTTGTTCATCAAGAATTGTTGATTGACATATATCTAATAGTTGTAAAAAATTATTTACTCGATACGCTATTTTTTTTTGGGACAACTGTCGCGTTAGTTTCACAATAACCTAAGAGTCCTAGTGGTAGGGTTAATTTATATGGAGAGTTGTTATATTTGTGTAGAGAAATCATATCAGAGCTTGAGTCTTTCATGTATTTATTAGATGGAATTGTTACTCGAAAAAATTTATGGATTGGTCTGAATTCAAGGTCAGATATAAAGAGATGTTGTTTGTTTTGCTCTTTATCATATTGGTGAATTAGTTTGATCGAGAAATTATACATGTTTCCCGATAGTGGTTTCAGGGGTTTTTGTTCCTGATTATATATGGGGTTAAATTTTGAGAAAAATGAAATTTGTTTGTTTATTTTTTTTGTGTCTTTGTTTGATGTCATCTTTAGTCTCTTAAATTCGTTTTTGCAATCGTCAAGGCTGAGGTGTAATTGTCTTTTGATGTTACTTTGGTAGAAAGATTCATGGTCTAATCTGTTTTTGTTTCCGGTTGAAACTTGGGAACAATGTACTTTCTTTTCGGAAAATGTTGCAGTGAATTTGTATCTTATTAGTGTTGTAGCTCTGGCTTTTGAGTAAAGTGTTGCTATTACATTTGTTGTTTCGTTTGATTGTGGTTCGGATTCACATTGAGTGACTTGGTTTTTTGCATATTTGTGTAATGTTTTTTGTTCAATTTCTTCACAGTCATAGTGTGTGACTAGTAAATCCTGGCGTCCGCTTCGAGATGAAGGATTGTTGGGATCAGGTCCTGAAAAACTGAAAAAGAAAAGAGTTTGAAAAATTTTTATCTTTAAATTATACATGTGTACGATAGTCCTGAATACGAAGATGTAAGAGTTGAACCTAATTAATCTGAGGGAACGTTGGATGTGTTTTGTTGTACTGGAGCCTGTGGGGTAGTTTGAATTGTACTGCTAGAAAGGTTTATTGGATTTGCTGTAGGTGAGTGAGGTATGCTGAATTGAACTCTGGGGTTTTGTAAATTTCTACTTCGTCGTGGATGGATAATTTGTCTATTTATTTCGAGCGTACTTTGGTTTTGACTTTGGTGTCTCTCTCTCTATTAAGATCTTGTTGGAGAGGGGGGTATATATTATATACTGGTTCGTAATGTGGTTCGCCTCGAGGTGCTTGGCGAATTACTGGTTCTAGTGGTTCGGACAATCGTGCGTGTCTCTCTTCAAATGTGTATGTATATATTGTCTTGAAAAGAGATACGTGTTGATGATTGAGGGTTATTTGATTGAATAATTGTTGTTGTTGGAGGAGGATCCTGGGACATTATTGGTGGGGATTGATGTGGTAGTTGTTGAATAGCATTTTTGGAAAAAAAAATTGAAAATTATTCAAGCAGAAATTTTCCGTTTACTGTAATATTCTTCAATGAAAAGGATTAAAATCATCGTTGCTTCTAGCGTTCGAACAAATTTTTTCATCGCGTCGACTCCACGATGAAGTGATAAAAAGGCGGTTGCGGGTTTTTAGCTTCCACAGTTACAAGGATTAAAATCAACATGTTTATGTATAGGTTACTGTACTCATAGAGTAATTTCAGATAAGGTACATTGTCTGCTCGTCACGCTATCTTATTTTCGGCCGGATAGATTCGTGCATCTTCTTAGTCTAATACCAATCTTATTCTTACTCTTATATCTCCTAGTCTCAATAGACCTATTGTACACTGATTAGCTCGAGTTAGTTCCAGAATGAGAACAACTGTATTCTAAGTTTAATTCAAATTGTTCTGGTGTTGAAACTACAAGTAGTTTCAACACTTTAAAAATATTAAATACTAACCAATCATGCTTCAGCAAACTAACAGCCTATTTACTTGTAAAGTATTGAAACGACTTGTATCATGATACAATCTCCCGAAACGATCGTATGTGGTCGGATTTTTTATTGATTTTGACAAGTGGGTTGGATTTTGGCAAGTTTTGAGAGGGTAAAGTTTGGAGGGCTCCTAAGTGTCTTCTTGGTTTTGTTCTTATTTATCGGATGATTGGGGGTATCTGAGAGATTTTGTACTTTAGGCTAAATGATCATATCCATTTTGTTCTTTGGGCTAAATTAATATTTTTGTCTGAGGTGTTTTTGAAGTCTAAATTGGTACAATATTGTTAATCTTTGTACTGCTTGATAGGGGCGGGTTGAATTTTGAAACTTTGTTTATTTCAGGTGTCAATGTTTAGTGGTTTGCTTATTGTTGACCTGGAGGTCTTTGAGTTCTAGTTAGAGATTAGCTTGAGGGTGGTTGTTTGTCGGCTAATGAAACCGTGTTAAAAATGAGGTAATGATTCGGAAATGCTTCTAATTGGCTGAAGTTGAACTATTTTGTTCAAGTGCTTTTCAGCTTGAATTTTGAGAAAATCTTCGGTCCATGAAAACATCTTTAAGAGGTGAAAATGTTAATGAATGTAAAGTGGTTTTTAAAATTCAATTTTCTTTAATATTTTAGATTGTGGCATGAATGTTTTGTAATCTTTTCGTGGCTGATTTCGAAGTCGCGATGCTTGTCAATGTAGAGATTTTTGATTTTGATCTTGTGGTATAATTGTTTTCTTCTAATTTTTGATTTTTTTCTTTCTGTTTCAGGTTTATTTTTGGTGTCTAAATTTTTGATTTTTATTTGGCAAGTTCTTTTTCTTTTTTTATCTAATTGTTTTTGTATGATTTGCATATCAGTGTTTTGTTTTTAATTTTGTTCTGAACTATTTTGAATGACTTATAGTCCTGTAAGAGGGTATAATTGAGTAAGTTCTCGAAGTGCGTACTCTTTTGGGTAGTAAGGTAAAAGATTAGATGTTGAACGATTTCTTTTTTGTTCAAGTCTGTAAGTTTGTAAGTTACATCCGTGGGTTTACCAATTTTTGGATACGGTTCTCTTCGGAGTAGTTGTGACTTTTCAGAAATTCCTTTTTGTGTTGTAAAATTTGGATTTAAAACATATGTTCCAGTTTTTAAAAGGGCTGGGGTAATTCGAGAATTTATTTGGGAAATATGTTTTGTCTTGTAACAGTTTTTTTGTTACTTTCTGGTAAATTTCATTGTGTTTTTTGTCTCTGTTTAAAATCCATTCGATGTGTGTTCCGGAAGCTAATTTTAAGATTTGTGGATGATGAAAATGATCTTCATCATGGGTGTGTAGTGGTAAATTGTAACATATTGATTCTTTAGTTGGTTGGCAATAACCTTGTGTATTTTTTGAAGAATTTGCTGCGAACATTATTGGTTTCCGTGGTTTCTGGTGGAAAACTATTTGATAGGGTGATAGACCTAGGGTTGTTGTGATTTGTGAATTATAAGATAGTGGGAATAATTTTACGCCTGTTGACCATTCAGTATATCGTGTGTCATTTCCGTTAATGATACATCTAAGATATTCTTGTAGCGATCGAATCATGCCTTCGACCAAACCATTAGTCCAAGGTGCATGAAATGTACGTGGTTTGTGTTTAATGTTATATGAGTGGCATAGTGTAATGATTTCGTTGTTTATAAATTCAGTGCCATTGTCTGTAACAATGATTTCGGGTAAACCGAATTTTGCTATCCAGTGTTCATAAAGTGTTGTATAAGCATAATAAGCATTACAATGAGGTACCAGGTTAAGTGCTACGTTGTGTGTGAATGCGTCTACTATTATCATTATATATGAGTTTCCTTCTGAGGATGGTGATATTGGTCCTTTTGTGTCGAAAGAGATTCTGTGATTGAAATTTAATCTTTGTGCTTCAAAATCTTGTTTTTCTGCGATTTGTGTTTGATTTGGGTATGGTTTGTTTAATTGACATCTTATGCAATCCTTGCATATTTTTTTTATCCAAATCGGTGCATTTGGGAAACAAAAGTTTTGTATAAAATTTGAATATGTTTTTTTTCTGCTCCTGAGTATCCTTTAGTGGGTAAACAGTGAGAGGTATGAAAAGCTATAAGCATCATACTCAATGGTAAGCAGGGTACTTTGATATCAGGTGATTGGTATTCTAGGCTATCCGTATTTTCATTGATTGAGGTGTCGTTAAATTTTCTGAAATATCTAAGAAGGGTTTTGTTTCCTAGTATGGTTGCATCTGCTTTCATTGGCTTGGTTTTATATTTGTGCCAAGATTTTAAGTTTTTAATGACTAGGTCAAGGTTTTTGAGTTCGAGTGTTATTTTTTCTGTTATTAGTAGAAAAATGTTTTCAGTTTCCAATTTTGATAGAGGTATTGCATCTAGTGGGTCATGAAGGTTAAAAACATGTTTAATTGTATACTTTGAATCAGTATTTGGTGAGCCTGTTAAATTTACATTATCAGTGAGATTTTTTTTTTAATAAAGGGAATAGATCTTTTTTATTTTGTTTTTATTCGAGTAATTTTTGCTGTGTACTGTTTTTTATCCATAAAGAGTTTGGTATCGGTTTGAATGTAGATGTTCCTAGTAAATCTACTTCGTAATGACTGTTTTGGCAATCTAGATATAGTGGAAAATGTTGTAGATTATTCATTTGTGATTGTTCTACATCAGTTTTTATTGCATATTTGCATTGTAATCTTGGTGATGTTTCATCTTTTGCAAGGAAAAATTTTATTATTTGTGGTATTTCAACTGATGTTTTTCGTGTCAATAATTCAGGTGGTGTATTTTTACTGAGAGTGTCGGGTAGTGCAAGATTTTTACTGCTGTCCAAACTATATGTAAATTTGGATATTTCAAAATAATAAGTTAAAATCTGTAAACTCTATGGTTTAGGTTTGATTTTTGTGTACTGAGAAAATTTATTGGTTCATGGTCTGAAAATAGAACTGTTGGATGTTTAGATCCAAATATTAAAAATTCATATTCTGTAAGTGTATATATTATAGCTGTGCATTCTCTCATGAGGGTAGAGAGTCTAAGTTCAGCTTGTGTAAATAGCCTAGAGTTTGCTGAAATGAGGTTCATTTTATTTGTTCCATTGTGAAATTATAATAATAATGCGCCGATGCCAAATTTGGAGGCGTCGCACATAGCATAAAATGGTTGATCGTGATCTGAAATAGTGTTTGATAAATGTTCGGTGAGAAGAGTTTTATCCCTTCGAATCGCTTTTGATGTTCTGTTGTCCATTCCAAATTATTTTGCCGTCTAAGGATGTTGTAAAATGGTCTTACGTATAGCTGCATTTCTTGTGTTTTTTCTTATTTGAAGGTAGTTGGAGTTTTTGGATTGCGTCTTTACGAGATTTTAATGGAATTATATTGTTTCTTTCTATAATATGTACAAGGAATTTTACTCGTGTCAGGAAAAAGTGTAATTTATCTGGGGCTGCCTTCATGTTTTCTTGTAGTAATATTTGATGATATTTTTCTAAGACAGTAAACATTTCGTCTTTTGTTTGCAATTGCATAAAAACATCGTCTAAATTTGTAATTATATTTTTATTGAGTAATAATGGCCCAAAAATTTTACTCATAAATGCTGAAAATGCTGCTGTCCTATGGAAATTCCATAGAATAATCGGTTGAATTCGTATTGTTGATTTCCAATAACGAATTTTGTTAATCGTCGTGATTGTTCATCTAGTGGCATTTGATTATATGCACTATTGATATCTGCTGTTGTAAAGTCTTTACCGTTTATTTTTGTGAGAATTACTTGAATTGATTCAAAAGGCCAATTACATTTAGATTCATCAATGAATGAATTTAAATATATTGCATCTAGAACGATTTTTAATGATTCTTTTTTCGCTATGATGATAACGGGGTTTATAAATGTGTTAACTTTTGGCTGTTCTTCTTTATTTACAGGGGAGATGGTTTCATATTGTACTAGTATTTCAAGTAATCGGTTAATTTTATCTTGCAAGTGAATTGGGACTTTACTTGCTCGTTGTTTTTTGAAAACTGCGTCAGGTTTTAAGGGTAAATGTAATAGTGAATTTTTTTTCCTACGTCAAATTTTGATGTTGCGTAAACTTTTGGGTATTGTAATAATAGGTCAGCTAGTTGTTCGTTTTCTTTTTGTGTTATCTGAATTCGGTTGTTCATCAAGAATTGTTGATTGACATATATCTAATAGTTGTAAAAAATTATTTACTCGATACGCTATTTTTTTTTTGGGACAACTGTCGCGTTAGTTTCACAATAACCTAAGAGTCCTAGTGGTAGGGTTAATTTATATGGAGAGTTGTTATATTTGTGTAGAGAACTCATATCAGAGCTTGAGTCTTTCATGTATTTATTAGATGGAATTGTTACTCGAAAAAATTTATGGATTGGTCTGAATTCAAGGTCAGATATAAAGAGATGTTGTTTGTTTTGCTCTTTATCATATTGGTGAATTAGTTTGATCGAGAAATTATACATGTTTCCCGATAGTGGTTTCAGGGGTTTTTGTTCCTGATTATATATGGGGTTAAATTTTGAGAAAAATGAAATTTGTTTGTTTATTCTTTGAACAAATGTCAAAGAGGTGTTTTTCATTCTTGTGTATTTGTCTTTTTTATGAATTTTACTATTCAAGATATTTATTGTTGGTATATATTTAGTAAAAAATGGTATTCCAATGATAATGTGTTTTATATCAGTGATATGGAAGGTTTGTTTAAATGGTTTGCTTATGAGTTTGTTTTGTTCCATTGTTCGAGTGGGAACAAAGAAGAGTTGTATTTTTCCAATGATTGTTAAGGTTGATCCTTGTGCGGTTGCTAGTCTACTTGTTGTTTTGAAGGGTATAAATTGGGGATGTAGAATTTTGATTTCATTCCAAGTGGGAATGTTTATCATATTTGATTCTGCTCCAGAATCTATTAAAAAATCCATTTCAAGATCTGGTGTTTGCAATTGTTTTGATTTTGGACTTTCTAAAAGAATTGAGATTGTTCATTTTTTTTCTTTTTGCAAATGTGTTTTTTTAGGTTTGTATTGATAAATATAATTTGTGTTTGAGCATTCTGTGGATTTATCTTCTGTTACTTCTTCTATTATTCTTTGTATCTTTTCTTTTGTTGTTTTATTGGGTATAGGTCTTCTATAATAATTTATAAGAAATTGATCATGGTTTTGATATATGTGAGAATATATCGGTTGTTCATATATAAAAGGCTCATAATCATTTTCAACGTTTATCATGTTAATTGAAATTGTGTTTTCTGTATCACTTTCGCTATCTGTGAATTCGCAATTGATGTTGTTTAATTGTAATTCTGTACTTTCGTTATTCACAATACTGGGGGGTGGGGGTCTGGTTGAGTTTCTTCAGATGATTGTACTTGATTTTTTTTGTCTTTGATGTTTAGGTGTATTTTGTTGTGAATTTTGATAACGTGTGTTATTCCTATGTGGTGATTGAGAGTAGTTTTTTTGTCTGTTGTTATAATTTTGTTGTGAATTTTGATAACGTGTGTTATTCCTATGTGGTGATTGAGAGTAGTTTTTTTGTCTGTTGTTATAGCTTGAGCTTCTGTTCTGTGAATTATCGCGTGATCTATTTTGATAGTTATTATATTTTGATCTGTTGTTCGAATAATCGCGTGATCGATTATTTTGATATCTGGAGTTTCGATTGTTTGACTAATTTCTATTCCGATTGTTTAAATAATTTTTATATCGATTGTATGAAGAGTTTCTGGATCTATTATTTGAAAAATTTCTGTTTCTAGAATTTGAATGGGATCTGGCATTTAACGAAAAATCGGGTTGATATGAATTTGATCTTGAATAGTTATTTTGATATTGACTATTTCGACTATGTGATCGATTATATCTGTTTTGTAAGAAATTTTGTGAACTTCTTTGGTATGGTGATTGTCCTCTATAATTGGTATTATAGGGTGATTGTTGTCTAGAGTAGTTGGAGTTATTTGGAAGTGGTTTTCCTGAAATATTATTACTATGAATGTGTTTGTTGGGTAAGTTTTGATCTTTTTTCATGTATTGATGAAAAGATTTGTTGGAGTCTCTATACTTTTGTGGTTTATTTTGATTATCTTGTTGTTTTTTGTCTGCATTCAGAGATACTGTGTCCGTATCTTCGACAATAATTACACCATTTTTTGAAAGATGGTTTTCCTTTGAAATTCGGGTTTTACTCGTAGATGTATAAAATTTTGGTGATTTTTTCGGGTAAATCGGTATCAGAGTCGTTGATATCGTTTATGTATGAAGTAGTGGTTTGGATGTTGTTTACATATTGTAATTTTAAGTTTTCTGTTTCTTCTAATTTCATAGTGATTTCTGCTTGTTCTAGTTTATTTACTAGTTTCCTAAAATCTAAGTCTGGTTCTCGGATTGAGGAAGGAAGTGATGCTCTCTTTTTTATTGCTATTTTTCGCAATCGAGATGTTAGAGTCATCATTAGGATTTCTGTCATTTTTGTATTTTTATAATCACGAATATTAAGTAAATTTGCTTTTCGGACTAGTGTTTCTATTCTTACTGCAAGTTGTTTTATTGTTTCTTTGGGCAGTCTACGAATTTCATTAGCATAAAACTCTTTGATGTTGTTAGTTTTTTTCTGAGTCAAACAGTTTTGAGAATTCTTTTGCAATCTGATTTTATTTCTTAGGTAAAACTGAAAACCATTTTTGAGCTGCGCTGGGTAGTTTGGATAAGAGCTGTGCGTCTATGTATCCAATTTTGATGAAGTGGCGGCTTGTGGCATTTGAGAAAAATTTGTTAGGTGGCTTTTTGTTATTTCGTGTTGTTGTAATTAATATGGTAGTGGGATTTCATTTTGCATCTGAGTCGGTTGATATGAATATGTATTAACTGGATTTTTTTTGTTGAAAATTGTTATTGTAAGGTGTTGGATTAGTTTTAGCTTGTCCTATTTGTTCATTTCGTGTGTAGGGTTCAAAAATATCTGGTTGATCAATACTGTAAAAACAAGGATTTTGATTTGAGGAAAATTGTTGATGATTCTGATTATAGTATTCATCATCTTCTGATGGAAAATAATTTTGTGCGTAATGATGAGGTTGATTTTTAGTATGGTATCTATTTGCATTGTTTTTACGTTGTTGAAAAAATGGGTAGTTTCATTTTGTTCTTGTGAGGATCGTGGTTGATCATAAAAATTTACTGAGTTTAAAATCGGTTGCGGTACATTTTGACTTTGTGCAAATATTTAAGTATTTGTTTTAGTTTTTGTCGTTTTTGGTCCAATGACATAATTGTTATTGTGTTCTGCAAAATTATTTCTGTGTTGTTTGTATGATGGTTTTGTTACTGGTCGAAACGTTTTGTAATCCATTTGTGAATATTTTTGTGCAACAGAGGATTTTACTAGGGATTGTATGATTTTTTGTTGTAACGTTGGATTTTTTAGTTTTGGAGTTGTAAAATATGGTTGAATAGGTGAAATGCTTCGTTGTGCTTCTGTTGTTGTTATTGTTATATAATTGATCGTCTATTTGGTGATTTTTGTTTATTGAGTCTTTTAAATTATGAAGTTCGTGTATTGCCGTTGTTTCTGATTCTGAGACTGCGTTTCTTCGTTTTGAAAATTTTTTCATAATAATCTGTTTTTGTTTAATAATTATCTTTTTTCTTAGTGTTTGTCTTTTTGTTCTTATATATCCTATTAATTGTCTGTGTGGTGTGACTACGAGGTCGTATTTTTTGTCGTTAATTAAACAATTGTGTATTATGATTGTTTGTTTTTTTTTCTAAATAAGGTTTACATAAGGTTTAGGATGATGGATGCACAATCTGGATTAGTGATTCTATTGCCTTAAGCTGGTAGGTCTTACAATTTTTTGTGGTTAGCTTAACTTAGATCGTATATTTGGGTAGGAGAGAAAGCGTATATCGATTCTGAAGAATGGTTTGTACTTTCTGGTGACTAATTCTAAGCTAAGATTTGACCTACCTAATCTTACCTAGGGGTTGCGATTTGTGATCAAGGGTTGGAGAATAGTAAATCGATCCACAAGGTTCAGGTATAATTAGAGCGCAAGTAGTTCGTTAGATAGTATTTTATGACTTACTAAGTTTAAGTGTTTTAGCCTGGGTCATCTAAGAGGAGTGGGATCAAGTGAAGGATGAGTAACCGAAGTTCTTCACTGTTTAGCGTAATTAAAATGGTTAGTTTTTTTAAAAAAATTTCTGTTAATTCTGGGTCTTTGATAAGGGTTGGGTAGTGAATCGACGTTTGAGGTTGTTAGACAGTAATTTAATGTGGAGGGGGATAACAAAATTGTTCTCTTTGATCCAAGGATAGGGCTTGATGATCAGAGATTTAAATATTGAGAAATTTAAAATTTAAGATATAATTTAATTTAAAGATCCAAGGGAAGCCTTGATGATCTGTTATTTAAATGGAATTAATTTAATTGAAAGTAAGGATAAGCCTTGATACTTTAAAGTTAGAGCGTTAAGGTTAGGTGTTAGTTTTGGTGATTGTTAGTTTTTAAAATTCGCTGTTCTGTTTTAGGTGATGAAGCTGGGATGATGTGATGAATTATAATACTATCAATTTTTGATTTATACAAACTGATTTTTGTATTTTTATATTTAAAAATGTTTTTTCAAGATGTCAATTAATTTACAGCTGAGTTAAGGAAAACGACAAGTGTTGTTTTTATCAGTCGTTATTGTACAATTATTAGTGTAGCGCAATGAAAGGTTATTTAAAAGTAGGGTTGGTTGCTCCAGATGAGTTATGTATAGGTTACTGTACTCATAGAGTAATTTCAGATAAGGTACACCGTCTGCCCGTCACGCTATCTTATTTTCGGCCGGATAGATTCGTGCAACTTCTTAGTCTAATACCAATCTTAATCTTACTCTTATATCTCCTAGTCTCAATAGATCTAGTGTACACCGGTTTGTGCGAGTTAGTTCCAGAATGAGAACAACTGTATTCTAAGTTTAATTCAAATTGTTCTGGTGTTGAAACTACAAGTAGTTTCAACACTTTATGAACAAATAGGTTGTTAGCTTGATGGAGTATGATTGGTTAGTATTTAATATTTTATAGAGATAAACTATCATAATAATAACCATTGATAAATACTAGTTTAGATCTGGTTCCAGTTTGCTACTCTGAGGTATGCTTTAGTTTCATGTTTTCACGTTCTTATTTTACATTTATTTTGTTTTCACAACACAAGCCATGTTTTCACATGCCTGTTCCATTTTGCACTTTGTGGTATGCACTAGGTTCATGTTTCCACATGCCTGTTTCACTTCCATATCACTTCCATATGTTTCGGTAAACACTCATTTCTAAAAAGTCTGTTTATACTGATAATGTTAAGGCATCCTGCCAAAAGTTTACATTTCACCTATACAAAAATTTAACAGTCGGCAAATCTAACTGTAGGCAAGTAATCTCATACCATATGTACAGCAGAATGCTTCAAAATAAGAGTTGGCCAAAATTTGGGAAGAAGTCCTCCCGCACTCTATTCCTATCCACAAAATAAAAACCAAATCACTCCACGAACTATCATTCGATAGCCTTTTTGGAAAAACCGTCGCGTGTTTTCGAAAAAACAATCAATAACAGTTTTTGAAGCAATGCAGAAACACTAACATCCCTCCCGATGACCAAGCGGCCTTTCAAAGTGGATGTTGCTCTGGCGACACTACGTGGACTGTCGTTCCAAATGCGATATTATCTCTCAGCAGTCAGCAGAAATGGACCTTGGTACAGACTACTGAAATAGCGGGCTCGTTTGACAGGGTGGATCGTAGTATTCTTCTTCGTCGCCTAGAATAAGTTGGGATCCGGTCTAACTTGCTGCGTCTTATGAAAAACTCCCTACCTGGTCGTACGTGAAAATACTAAGTCGGCTAGCAGCTCATAGTCAGCTAGAGTCTGTCAAGGATCTTGTTTAGGCGCAGTAATCTGGTTAATTTACTTTGCAGGCATCCGCAGCGCATCTAGTGGAAGCGACGACTCAACGCATACTTACGTTTATGCGGACGTCCACAGTATCGAAAATTCCACCGAAACCACAGTGTGCAGTAATGATGATGCAGCCAGTAAGTGGTGCAAAGACCATCCTATTGCGATGGAACCATCTAAGCGGATGCTCACCACTTTCTCACTCACTGGTAAGATTGACCATGAATTGTCATTTTGACGAAGTTGTAACCAAGCTGCTTTGAAGACCTTTCAGCTCCAACGCCTACAATCTACCTACCCGACGCTCAGCTAAACAAGCAAGACATTTGCTTTGAAACGCTTAAGCGAACTTACAGGCCGTGAACTGCTACCTTTTTCCTGATGGCGTCATGTCGTTATGATAAGCTCGCCTCATCTCATCATAGTTTTAGGCAGAAATTCCAGCAAATAATCATTGCCTTTTTAGCCCCCGTTTGATTACCTGTCATATAAAAACTGGTGCAGCATCGGAACGACACCAGCTCACAGTAAAGACCAGAACAACAGCACGAGACTGCGCTGTCTACAGAAGAAGGTCGGAGGTACAGAAGGCATGGAATGACTTTCCCCCAGAAACTTTCAATGAAGCTTCTGATTTTGGTCACTTGTCTTCCTTCAAATTGGAAATTGCTAAACTATATAAACACTTGTAGACAAAAAACTGTCTTCTCAAAACCATCGAAAAAGTCAGTAGAAAAACATTTCACCCAAAGTTTTGATGTTTTTTTTGTTTTTTTTTCGAAAAAAACCTCTCCCAAAACTAAGTTTTAAGTTTCAATAAATAAAAAACAAATTCAATTTAATTTGCCCAGAATAAGCGGCTACGCTCAAATTTTTTGTACAAATAAAGTTATGGCTCTCGGATTAGTCAAATTTTTGAAGAACGGTTTTTGAATCTTTTTGACTTAGCTAGAAAACTAACCTCCCAAATATGACATTGTGTGTTCCACGGACATAAACGGTAATGCGAAGCTCCCTTGCATTAACCCCTTAATGGCTATTCACAAAAATGTTACGCATAAACTTATTGTCTTCGAATTTTAATTTTTGGTTTAATTAGTTTTTTTTATACTTTTCTCAAAACTACTTGGCGTAACCTGAGATTTTGCGTCCAAGTCGAGGGTCGGGTTGAGAGAAGCTCATTTGCATTTTGCGAATAAGTCCAAAATTATTGACACCAAAATTTATGGCCCGCGTATAAATCAAGTTTTGATTTCTTGACTGCTTTCTTAAAAGTTTTTGAATTTTATTGAGAACTACCATCCCAGATTCTGAGATTTTGGGCTCAATCGATTGAAACAACCAGTTGCGATAATTTTCCACGCAGAAGCGGCGACTCCTGATTTTTTTTCTGTAAGAAAAAAGCTGTTTCCTTCAGAGAAATCAATTATCTCAAAAACTTCACCTTCTCACTTATTGAGGTAGAGGAACAACTAAAGTTTTGGGCTCAGCCCAAAATTTAAATTTGCATGTTTGATCCCGCATCAGTTTTATAATTTTATACAATATTAAGCACGTGCCTCCAATTTTAGTTGAGCTTCTAGTTTTTTTTCGAGACATACGGAAATTTTGATTCATCTATTTTTTTCAAAACTTTAAATTTTTTTTCGAATTGTAATTTTTTTTTTTATGTCCGCTTCGCCTCTTGTTGGTAATTTTATTCCAAAAGATTTAAAAAAAGATCAATAATTTCAAAATTTCACTGGATTTTTCACAAATGGCGATATTCATCTTTATGAGTAAGGGGAGAGAACAGGGCTGTCTATTAAATTCTCAACAACGCAGAAACAGTAAGGAATTGCTAAAAATGAAACTAAATTGCGCGTAATTTTCTAGAACATGACAGGACAAAAAAAGTTTGAGTCTAAGCAACGTAGCGATTTTGCAGGAAAAAAACTACACAATCACATTAATGTTTAAGCTAAAACGTGCATTAGTTTGCTATTTTGGTGCAAATCAAGCAATTTACGTTGAATTTATCAACCTTTTTTTTTTGACTTTGCGTTGTTCTGAAACTTAATGTATAGCCCTGATTCCCTGCCTCCTTGGCGAAACTAAGATTGATTACCAATCTTGGAGCTATTGTATAGGAACCTAATCAGCTGTTTTTGTTCGTTGATTGTTGTTATTATATCGTGATAAAGTGCCTGGAAAAATTTTTATATGGAAAGTCTTAGCAATTTTTTCAAATTCAGTTTTTTTTCGCGTTGTTGTAGAAGTTCAATCGTCTAACCTACTTTTCAGGTTATTTGATTGTCTGTTCCTTTTGTTTATCTGTTCCTTAAGCGTA
The DNA here is from genome assembly GCF_963678635.1 of Symsagittifera roscoffensis. Lineage (NCBI taxonomy): Eukaryota > Metazoa > Xenacoelomorpha > Acoela > Convolutidae > Symsagittifera > Symsagittifera roscoffensis. Next base: position 90,541,305 of record NC_087062.1, read on the forward strand.
TGCTGTCTTTCTAGCAGCTTTTTAATAACATCCGACAAAAATTCCCTAAAATCGGAAAAATGCAATTAGAGACATTCTTCATGAACCATTTTTTAAGTTTGAGTTTTCACAGTAAAATCTGCATAATACCTGTCATCACATTATGATTTTATAATTTGGCAAATTACCATTTTTTTGATAAAAAAGCATAGCAGCAAAAATAGCCTTAGGCCAAATTCTCAGCAACTTACTAGTTTGGTTAAGGTGCATTAAAATTATTAGTGATATCGTTAAATTTTAGCAAATTTGGTTCTTATATTAATTGTTTTTATCTATTTGACTTACAAGCTCAAGGCTGGGGAGCAGCTTAAGCTACGCACAGGACCTAGTAGCTGCCATTTCTTAATTTAAATAAGCTAATGAAGCTAATTTTTCTTGTGTGCAACTATTCCAGATATAAAATTGAATATTTGACATAAGCTAGGTGAAACTTTGATGAAACTTGGAAAATTGGGAAGGAATTTGTTGGCCAAAATTTGAAAAATTTTGCATCGAAGGCCTAACTTAGCCAGTATAAAATAAATCTGGAGGCTTATGAGCTTGTTTTGATTTTTATGTTGCCGAAAAAAGATAGATAACAGAATTTAAAGAACTACTTAGTCTGGCGTAGGAAAACGGCTTGAAATTCAAGAATGATTTTGCGCTGATGATCAAAACAAATTGACAAAAGAACTGTTCCGGCAAATATTTCGGAGAAAATAGTGTTCCAATTTATCCACGGGGTTCTTATAAGCAGTTGAGGTGTGAAATTTTTGTTTAACTTTATACTAGAAGTTTAAACAAAAACACCACACATCTGAACTGCTACTATATATTTTATTTAAACCCCTCAAAGTTTTGCTGTAGACTGGTGCTCAACAAAAGTGTTAATTAATTATCCATTTCGTTTTTTTTCTGTAAGCAATTTAAAATCTCGGCACATATTCTAGCAATCGGAAACTCTGATGAGTAGATTCCATTTATTTGTACAATACTCACTTTTTTGACCCATTGTCCACTGTTTACGGCGTTTTATATTTTTGCGGGATTTTTTCCGGTTTTCTTCAAATGAAGCTTTTTTCTTAGATCCAAAACTTATCAGCATACAAAATTCTGCAGCAAGTTTTTTTTCATAAGATGGCGACATTTTTTATTTCTATTATCGTGAAGCAAACTATTGTACCCCAGTTATAATGAAGATCGAACGTTTTTGGACGTTTTTTGTTCTGTAATCTACTGAAATTATTCCACCATAAATCAGATCGGATAAAACTAACTAAGGTTTTTGTTGAAGCCAAAAAATACTGAAAAGATAAATGAAATTACATCACGCTAAACTAAAGTAGCAACTGTTTTTGTTGATTTGTGTGTTGTTATTTGCAAAATGGCTAACTTTCATTTTAATTGCTAACTTTATTCAAAAATACTTCAGAAAAAATTGGACTCAAACTTAGTAAAAATGATTGATTCATTCCGTCCCAAGGATATCATTGGGTTCTTGGAGGATGAAGCTAAGATAAAAAAAGTATAAGAACATTGTTTTAGTTTGTTTTCGGTTGTTAACATTATCAAGCAATCGACTTCAGAAGGCAAACATTTTGCTGTCATGAAAAGATCAAAATCAAAATTCTCACTCGTAGTTTTCCTACATGCATAAAATTTTTGGTTAAATTACTAATTTCTAGCTTGCAACAGCAATTTAACCTTTCACGTTCAATTGCAACAATAAAAGCAGCAACAATTAAACTTTTCACGTTAAATCGTTGTTGCTTAGAAATTTCAATATTTTTTTTCGAGAATAAAACTTTGAAAAATGTTCTAACTCACGCAACATCAGCTCTAGAGTTTTATCAGTTACATCTAGCATTGATTTATTTGCGCTAAGAACTTGTCTCGGTGCAGTTCAGTTTTGTTTGATAACAAAGTCGTTTTGATTTCTTGTTAACTGTTTCTCCTTAGTATGTTACTAGGTGAAATTTAATTTGTCTTCGAAAAAAAAAATTGTTCGAGCTATGTTGCGACTAATTCAAAAAAGTATGTTTTTCAGATATTGTTTTTAATATCACACTTGAACTGGAAACAAACAATAAAAATCAGTAAATTGCGAAATTCTGGCATCGAAGACCTATTTTTTGAAGTAGAAAATTCCATGTTTGCTCTTTTTTTCTTTACAAAACTGCACAAAAACTGTTGATCTGAAGATTTAATTTTTTTCCACCGGAACCCTCAGCCGTGGAAAAACCGAAAAGTTATTTCTTACTGAAATTTTTAGTTTCACGGTAAAAAACTATTCTCAACATCTGACTGAAATAGTTTCTGAACAGTTTTTGCAGGCTCTAGTTGACTAGTTGAAACTTAATTAAACTCAAAAAAAAACTGAAATAATACAAAAATTGAAGTTTTGAAAAATTAGGCTGTGTTCAACCTATTTTTTTTACTGCGTTTGATCAAAAACGAATATGTTTCGATTGTGCTTTAGCTATAATTCTATTTTCTTGATCAAAATCGGATATGCTGAACCTATATTTCGACGTTTTTGACAAAAAAGTGAATAACTTCGTTTGCGAAATTTTGATTGTGCTTGACCTGTTTTTTGATTTTCTACATTTTGATTTTGTAGTTGACTTAAAATAGCTTTTCTTTCGGGGATTTTTAGTCGAAAAGTTCTAGATTAAAGCCTATTCGAGTCTATTCGGGTCTATTCGGTATTATAAAATTAAAAGCGGCTGGTCGATCAAAAATTGTGTATTTCAACTGTGCTCGATCTATGTTTTGACTTTCACAACTATCAACTGACGTGAATAAATGGAAATGAAATTTACAATATTTGCTTATCAATTTTTTTTCGCAATGTTGCTTGAACTGAAAAAAAAAGATTAAGTAATTAAAAAGATTGAGTTTTTTCTAAAATATTGACTGAAAATGTTGATCTGAAAATTGATGTTTGAGAAGTTTTCAGTTGAATTTAATTTTTCCGCAGGAACCCTTAGATCCTTTAAAAATAAAAGTTTCCCTCTGAAATTTTTTGAAATTTGCTGCAAGCAAATTTCCCCAAAATATTTTGGTTGATTGCAATTTCATGAGATTTTGTTGCTCAATTTTTAGTTCAATTGTTCAATTGAAACCTTCATAAAAGTTAAACTTTTGATAGTTTAAGTTATGTTCGAACTCTTTTTCAACTGTGCTCGACCAATGTTTTGGATTTCTTGACCGAAATCGGGTAATTTTTTTACTCTGCTCGACCTATACTACCATTTCCTCGATCAAAATTGGGTAGGTTTTGATTTTGTGCCCAATTTACAGTTGCTTCTCGACCACTGCATTTTCTCGAACTTTAAAACCGAAACATAACTCGAGCACCTCGACCCTTTACTTTAAAGTTTATTTGACTCAGAGTCAACGACAATTAATCAAAGACAAAAGCAAAATAAAAGTGGAACAAAGTTGAACACAAAATAAAAACAGACGGAAATCTAATGTCAAATTGTGTTTCACATGATCCTTTAAGGATATAAGGAGTATGTGACTAAAATATTCCTTTGACAATATAACGCACATTTTTTTCTTCGGTTGATTTTGGCGCGCTTCTTGGTAATAGGTGCTATAGTTCGAACACTCTATGAGAATAGTGCAGACTACAAAACTACAGTGAAGCCCTCATTCTTCCCAAAATATTGTATAGAGTAATGAACACCATAATTAATGATTAGGCAAACTAATTCAGCAAATAATAAAAAAATCTTTGAAAAAAGATTTGAAAAATTGCAATTTTCTGCTGTCACAAATTTATTTTTTTACCATTTAATTTGGATGGATTCTGCAATGCAGCTTAAACGGTGGTTTCTACTTTTTCTTCGTTATATGGTGGTTTTTCTACAGATCTTTAAGAATTTGCCATTACACAAAATAATTATTAAATAAATCAAAGTTAAGCCGAATTTCCTTTGACAGCGGTTTGTTTCAAATAATTTTAATTTCACTTTCATAGTCAATTTTTTTTCAATAATCTATTCACAAACAGACCACCGCTTAATACAGCATACTAAATTTGCCACTAGGCTTCTTATTTTAATAGTTATTTACGACGCACATTTCTCGCAGAGCAATCCTAACTAAATTTCTAATTAGGACAATTTGGCTCCAGCATACACTAATTTTTAGGCTGGTAAACGTGCAAAAAAAAACAGAATTTCTGCAATTTTTTGAACCTTTTCCCGATTAAAAAATTGCTCGATAATGTCTGATGTTCAATTCGGTTGCATGGTCTTGATTTTTGACCGCGAAGTTGTAGTTTTTTCCCATTTTGAAGTCAGAACCTTCAAGGCACTCAAATCTTGATGTTTCAAGATTTTTCATTACAAGGTTTGAGTTGATATGCGGATATATAAGTTTCAATTTCTGCGGCAAGCTATTTGTGTCTACTACGATGTAAAGTTTTATTATTTAACTTTTTGCATACAGTTTTTTTGGTTTTGTATCTGAGCAAAGTATTAGAAACAGTGATCCATATTTAAAAAAAAAAACATTTTTTCTTATGTATTTTTTTGTTTAATTTAACATTGCGAGCAACTTTTTCCTAACCTAGCTCTCAAATAGAAGTGCTTATTTGGTGGCACTTTTGGTATCTTTTCAACCATCTTAACTTTGATAGCATCTTTCGCTGCGTTATGGAAGGCTCGTGTCTTAGTTCCTGCATGATAAGAACGTTTTTTTTTTGAAAAATTACTTTGTTGGTGTATGTTTTTTTTCGTTATGTTTCATGGCTCTAGGAAAAACTTTTTTTTTAACCAAAATTATTTTCCCGATTTAAAAAAATAGATAGATAAACTGATTTTTCCCTATTTATCTGCATATTCGGCTCCTTTTTTTGTGCTTAATCTTGCATTCTTCGGCTTTTAAATTTGTCATTGGAGAGGGGAATTGTTGACCCAGGTTTATTCAAAAGGACTTGTTTTGAGAATCTTCCCTGCATAAAAGGCTACGCCCTATTTTCTGTGGAAAAATAATTTATGCTATAAAATATGTCCAAATTTTGACAATTGTAGAATTTTTTTGACTTGTCTCAAAATCTAACACTGCCAACACTGTGGATAAATTTTTAGTCAAAACAAGAGCTTGTGAGAATATTCCCTTCCCTTGCGGATACGCCCTGATTTTTCAAGCAAAGCTTAAGCTTTTATCGAAGCTTAGACTTCCAAAGCAGGGGATAAGGATTCAAAAGGAAGAACTGGTGGTGGGAACGGCATAATTTAATTATTGAATTTTAAAAAACCCATATGTTAGCCGTTTTTTGGAAACAGTTATTGTGAGATTTGGAATCTTCTCTGCATTAGCGGCTACGTCCTACATTTTTTACAAATACATTTAAAGGTCATTTTTTCAACATTTTCACCATCTTTGGAATGCAGTGTTCAAATTTCAATTGGAAAAAAATAATGGGAACCTTTCCTGCACAATCGCCCTAGCTTTCGTGGATCAAAAGGGAAAAAAACTTCCAATTTTATTTAACTATTTTGACTTGTTCCGAAAACGAATCCTGCCAAAACTGACATTACGAATCGAATTTTATTGCAAAAGTAACTAGGCTACTCCCGAATTACTGTTGCAATGAAATAATTTAACAAGCATGGCCTAAAAAACCCATATGGTTTAAGTTCAAAATAACCCTCACAAACCTGGGATTAAAGGTTCAAAGAGAAAAAAAACACACTTCTGTAATTAAAAGTTTCATTTTAGTAAAGAAACTGTTATAGTTTTGAGAAAATTCCAATTTTTGAAATTTCAATCGTTTTCAGTTTCTCTTTTTTTCAAATGGATGATATTGCCTGGAGCGTTAGCGAACAAGTATGTTTATGAAATTTGAATTATTTGGCGTCAGTTTTTTGTTTTTCTTCTATGAGAAAAGTATTCACAACAGTGTGAACGAGTGTAGAAAAATGGCGCCCAGACAATTGGGCCAAAGACAATTCAGCGAATTTAAAATTTAAATTATGTATAGAGTCCTACCCTCTGTTGGCAAGCTCGCAACACGTTGGCGCGACTGCGGCGGTCACTATTATTGGCTGAATTGTCTCTGGCTGAATTGTCTGCATACTTTTGACTGAGTTGTCTGAATTTCAAATCGGCTGAATTGTCTTTGGCCGAATTGTCTGGACGCGTAGAAAAATATAATACACGTACAGGGCATTATTCAGGTCCCTATTTTCGGGGAAAAATTATGGGGGTAATACCAAACTCTCAGCTATAATGGACTTCGAACTTTCGACTTTTGACTAGCGACCTTTTTTTTTTAAATTTTCGTAACTGAAGTTTTATGAGATTTTGTTAGAAACTATTATTAAGAATTCGGTCATTTTTCAACGCACTCTCTTCATCAATTATTTTACCTTTGTAATATTACAATATATTCAATAAAATACCAAAATTATCTCCAGTTTTAAATGGGCCACTAATTTACCACCAAGCGACCATCGAGTAGATCTGAGGAGTTGATACTACTAATTCACAAAACGGAGACTCTAATCAGTTTGTTTACTGAAACAGGTTATTTTATTTGGGGGAACTTTTCCTGCATAGCAATGACAATTTAATAGCAACTGAAACTGTTTAATTGGTAGCTTAAGCTTGGGTAAATTTTAAAGCTAAAGGTGCAAGATACTGAGACTCTAAATTTCCAAGTGGGAACTTCGAGTTAGCACATAGCAGAAATTTTTTCTCGTTATTTCGATTTGATTTTGCTTTTCTTGAGCTAATTTTTGCGCTTTTTCACTTGCGCCTACAAAAAGCAACTTCAGTTTTCTGTAGAAACCACCAACTTGAAAATTTGATATTAGAGTTTAATTCACTTTTTGCGTGATTTTTTTAATCATCAAATTAATTGGCTATGATGTTACTCTCGCTATCAAGTTCCTTGCATCGCTTTGACGCCTTTTCCATTATTGCTCCGCAAAGTTCAATATATTCAATAGTTTTTCATAATTTGTTATATTATCACAATAAAACGCAATATACCAAGAAGCTCACAATTGCATTCAAGATTATTTTTTTTCTAGTACCTATTAGCAATTATTGTAAAATTTTAAGTACAGTTAGTCAAACTAAAATGGTTACAAAATGGATCCTTCAGGTAACAACGGATTCAAATCCTAATTAAAAAACAAATTCTGCGTCTGAGGAGAACCCCATTGCTCTCATCAGTGTTGATATTGGCTCAGTCCGAAGGTTTATTGTCAAAAACCGATTTTCGGACAGATAACGAAACCCATTTGGGGCGCGATGAGTCTGCTTTTGGGAACTCGAGTGTATCTTTTAATTGAGTTATCAATATTACGCAGTGATGCTTGGCTCTGATACCAGGTTCGGGACAACACCCAAACATTTTCTTTTGCTCTTCGACCAAAAACGGAGTTAATATCTTCACACGAATACAACACAATGTAATTGCCCTTTTGGTAGTTGATAACTTTGATGTTGAAAATATCAAAACCGAGTCGCCCAGCTCGAGTATTCGATCTCTCGAACAGAAATTCAAACTGGTTGCCTCGATAGGATTTAACGTGGGCAAACCCAAAACTGCTCTGTCGGTCCCGGAAAATGTGGTAAGACGATAATGCCACTTGCATCTTTCGCCCTGAAAGGCAACAATGAAAGCATTTGAGAACAAAATTGCTTAATATTATGCTCAGAAAAAAAAACATTTATCAAGTAAATTGACTGCAGTACAGAAATTACCAGAAAACATGAGTTTTTTAAGCTTTCGTAGGGCGCAAAAACTTCAAAATAAGCTCAAAAACTTCAAAATTGGACAATTTTTGATATATAAGGTTGACAAAATTTCTGCTTCCCACGCTTCGAAATAAGTCGACACTTTTACATATTGAATAAAAGATAACAAATTTGTGTATCTACAAGACTATGATGTGAGCACAAAACTAGTATTTTTAATTGAAACTTGTTTTATTTGGTCTTGCATAAATTCATGATGCTTCGGCTTACTGAGTGTCCTGCCTTAAGTCCCATGTGCTGCTGAAAAATGCAAGTACATTTGCCATATCTACAGCGGACAACGAACCTATAGTAGATCCTTAGGCATAACAACGAAATCAAATCCTCGAAAAAGTTTAATTTTTGAGTAATAAACATTCATCGCTCTCAACATTTTTAGTAATTGCTCAGTCAGAGGAAATTTTTGTCAAAATCCAACTTGAAGACAGTTAACAACAGTTTTTTGGGGCGTCATGAGTCTTCTTCTGGGAACATGAGTATAGCTTGTAATTGCTTTTTCAATATTTTGCAGTGATGCTTCACCCTGATTCAAAGTTCGGGACAACACCCAAACGTTTTCCTTTGCTCTTCGCCCGAAAAGAGTGGTAAGCTCTTCGCATGAATACAGCACAATGTAACGATCTCTTAGGTAGTCGATGACTCTGGTGTAGAAAATATCAAAGCCATGACTGCCAGCGCGGCTATGCGGTTTCTCAAACAGCAAAACAAACTGGTTACCTTGATAAAAGCGTTCGCGGACAGTCCCAAAACTTCTCTGTCGGCCAAAGAAAAGGTGGTACGATGAGAGTGATATTTGCATTGTTCGCCCTGAATTGCAATTTTAGAGTAAAATTGGAACTTTTGCCCGTTTTTACTTCATTCACAACTATTTCCACTGTTTCGACCTTGAAAAATGTTGCCAAGATCATGACTAATCTCAGAAAGTTTTTGTAACATGGCTATCTTGTCAAGATCTTGGTAAAATATCCATGTTTCTTTCTCTTAGATCATAATAACGACTCCAGGTCAAATGCATATACTAAAACGGGTTTCTCAAGGTTTGGGATCAAATATCATGTCAATTGATACCAATTATATCAAGATTATTACAAACGCTGTCATATTCTTGAAGATAAAGTTTCAGATGGTTACATTGCATAAAAGTGTTTTTCCGTAGATTCTCTTTCTCAATTTTTGAGCTTGGACGCATTTTGTTTTCTTCTTCGAAATTCTTATTTGTCATTTTGGACTTTGCACTTATAAAAATATAAACTAACGACGTTTTTGAATGAAACAGTATACCGTTTCTAGTGAGCACAGCTCGGGGCCACCATTTATAGCTACTTCATTTAGGTTTGCAGGTATTTGCCACTTCGTTTGCCGCCCGTCAGCAGTGTTTTCGGCTCCGCCTTTTCAGAAAACTTACAACGATTGTGCAAAACTTAATCGTATCATATTGAAATGTCTATGTAACGTGGATATATTACCAAGAGCTTGCATGAATCTTGGATTTTTGGCTGGACCTTGCACTATATTTCATATTGGTTTCGCAAGATCTCCCATGACCTTGTTATGATCTTGCATGATCTTGACAAAAGTTCAAAACACTGAGTAGCTACCCAGAAAGACAATTTCTTATTTTGCTACGCTTCTAATCTCGCAGTCTTTCAACTCAAACTCTTCTAGCTCCTACAACAGAACTTGAAGATATGACTGACTATTTATTGGAGACTTACTCTGCGGATGCTACAGACATCAACAACTACAGACTCCATAGCACGTTGCTCAAGTAACAGTTAAAAGAATCGGACAATCTAAAATCTTCCTGAAAGACTTCGACAAAGGCTTTTTATCTTGAAAAAATTTCCGGGTAGCTGAAAAATTTGCTAAATATGCAAAGTTTAGGGAATCGGAAGCGCTGAAAGTTTTCGAAACGGTTGATCTAGAAAATAATCCACCATTTTTTTTTCTAAAAAGCCCCCCTTCCCCCGTCAAAAAATTGTTGCATTAAGTCACTGGGCTGGTCGAGCAAAATTTTAACAACACTTTGTAGTTCTCATTAGAGCATGCTCAAGATACTGCGCTTATGTTGACTATTTATTGTGTCTAAAATTTATCCTTGATTATTCGGCTTGCTGACTGTTCTGCTTCAAATCTCACCTTCTGGAGTCTCGATTGGACTGAAATTGAACTGGTTGCATCTCTGAGAAGTCTCTCGTTGGACATGGCTCCTTCGCACCTCGTACCATCGACCCGAAAGCTCCTCCAACGCCACCGGGAAGTCTGGAAGAGAGTTCATGCTTGGGCATTCTTTTCTTCCCCAAGACATAGTCATCAGGACAAATGATGTGATAAATCGAAATATCATTGTACTAATTGTCAATTTAACATTGAATTTAGTTATGATTCAGTCGAATGAAAGTGAATCGGTTAAATGTTCTTCTTGTTTGCTTCTACGGTGTAAAATAAGTTTAATGACATGACTAACTTTAAATGAAACAAGGCTGCTGGTTTTGATGAATGATCAGGCTGCCATTTAAGATCTATGGAATAGTGATTGTTTTCAAAAAATATATATTCAACTTTGAAGAAAAATGCAACTTTTTGAACAGACCAAACAGTGATGTTGTATAATGTTTGAAATGTTACCTTGTAATGTTTTTCTTTTCAGGTTTTTAATGTATGATGATCTGTATTCAGTTAATGTTTTGCTAGTTCAATCGTAACTAGAGTAAAAATGGAGTAGTTACGGTCTTAGAACGCAAAAAAATCTTGAATTGTTATGCCGGCGACCGCTGTGAGTACAGCTCGCGACCACCGTGTGAAGCCATTTCAATTAGATTTGCAGTCAATTACTCGCTTCTCTTGCAGCTTGCAAGTGTTTTTTCGGATCTGCTTTAAAAAAACCAGTCTGAATGAATGACTTTACACACTTTAAAAGCCATGAAGTACATTGCGCGTTAATTATCCGAAATCGACCAAACTGCCAATTTTTAAAATACCACTTAAAATGATTTTCGAATAGTTAATTGACAGAAACTTATTTATCTAAGTGAGGAATCCAAAAAACTTCGAACTTCGCTATCTCACAAATATCTTGCAGGAGTTTTAGAATCTTGCAGGATCTTGCACGATTTGCATATTAACTGGGCACAATCTTCCATGATCCTTGCAATATCTTTCAAGCTAAAAACTAGGAGTGGCTACTCAGAAAGACTTATTATGTTTTGTATCTTTACACCCATGTAACTTTGCCGAAGGCGATTACAGGTGAAAATCTTTGTCAAAATTTGAACTCATAACAACAATACTTTTGTGAAAACACCAGCAGCCGACCTACATGCTATTCATTCATCGGGTCTGAATAAACCAGCCAAAAATGCGCAAAGTTAGGTCATTTGAACAAAAATGCAAATCTTTTGTAGTATATAATAGTTATTGTAGTTACTATTGAGGTCCCCAGAGACAATTATCAGATCTGAGGACTCTTTGTATTCACAGACTGATTTTCCACTAAAGCGTAGCCTTTCAGAGCATTTGATGTTTCCACTGGTTTTTCTGCAAGGCGCGAGTTAGCAGATCGCAGGCTCGACACCCGTGCTGCATTTCCGCAAGTCGCCCTGCAATTAATATCCAAGAAAAATTTCAAGGAAAACAAAATCTAGTTTGTGAAAAAGTTTTCTTAGACGCAACAAAATGCATACTATGTTTTATGTTCTTAATCTAACAAAAGTAAACTTAACCAGTAATACTTCGCAATATTAAAAAAAAATTCGGGAAACTTATTGGGACAGAGCCAAAGAACATTAGCCGAAGATAATTCAATATCGAGAAATGCATCTGATTGTGCTTACTTTTGTTAGATTTGAAGTATAAAAGATAGTATGCACTTTTGTAGCATCAATTTGGGGAGCTGCAGCACTGGTTTCAAACCTGTGATCTGCTAATTCTTTGCGGACAAACCAGCTGAAGTATCGAATGCTCTGGAAGGCTTTGCTTTTGTGGAAAGTCAATTAATCTGTGAATACGACGAATCGTCATATCTAAAAATTGTCTGTTGAGACCTCATCAATAATTAAATAAATTATCATGTAACAGTTCCGAATGTCTTCAAAACTTTCTTCAAATGACGTAACTGTTGGCTGGCTTATATACTTTTTGTTAAGATTCAGAGTTAGAGCAAGTAGGACTAGGGGATAGAGGTTTGAGAGTTATCTGAGATTTCAACTGAGGAGAGAGAAGAGATACTGATTGTTGAAGAATGAATTGAGATTGTGTTTATAAAATGACACGACAAACTGAGCATCAAATAGTACCAGTTAATTAATTACCAGTTAATTAATTAGTTTATCAAATACCAGCAGACCAGTTGACCTTGTCTGAGTGCATTGAGTTTTATACCAGTTGACCTTTAATTAGGTTTCTATTGCTCAAGTCTGACCTTGAGTTTGGTCTGGTATTTCACTAGTCTGGCATTGAGCTCGTCTGTCCTCAACACCCCCACTCAGGCTGAATTGGCTTTGTCCAATGTCAGGCTGCAACCCATCAGCGTTCGACGATGTTGATCCACCTTTGCCTTGCTCAGGGATTTCGTCAACAAGTCAGCCTCCATGTTTTCGGTTGGACAGTACTCGAGCGCAAATGTTCCATCCTCGACCCGCTCTCGGACAAAGTGATACTTGACATCAATGTGCTTTGTACGCTTCTGCATTACGGGATTTTTGCACATCTTGATGCAGCTCTGGTTGTCCTCGTTGATCACAGTTGGACCATCACACGTCATATCCATCTCATTGAGGAGGGATCGTAAGTAGAGGCCTTCCTGAACAGCCGCTGCCATTGCTTGATACTCAGCTTCGCTGGTAGATATTGCTGCAGTAGGTTGCTTCTTGGTACTCCAGCTGATTGCTGCTCCTGACCGCTGCACATGAAAACTGTAGCCTGTTGTTGACCTTCTGTCATCAACGTCACCAGCCCAGTCAGCATCTGCTGAACCATAAAGGTTGAACCCATCAGGATCTTTGATGTAGCACAGCTCCAGATCTTTGGTTCCTTTCAGGTATCGCAGTACTCTCTTAGCAGCCACCCAGTGTGTTCTCCCAGGATTCTCCAGAAACCGTGAAAGTTGAGTCACAGTAGCTAGGATGTCTGGCCTCGTTTGCTTGGCTATGTACAATAACGAGCCCACTATGCCTCTGTAGTCCTCACGCTGCATTGCCACTGCTTCTTCTGAGCCCGCTCCAGGGCAGTCCTTCTTCGTCAACTGAGTGCTGATATCAGCTGGTGTCCCTACTGGTTTGCAGTCAGCCAACCCAAAGCGCTCCAAGCAGTCTTCAATGTAGCGAGACTGATTCACAGTGACAGAACCAGGTGCCCGTTTGACCTGCATTTTCAAAAACCAGGCTAATGGACCGCGATCATCCATCTTGAATCGGTCAGTGAATCGGTCCCTCACCCTGTCAACTTCTGCTTGCAGTTTGCAGCCAATGATGATATCATCCACCCATACTAGAACATAGATCATAGCATCATCCATTCCCCTCATCGTGAACAAACAGAAGTCATTGGTGCTTCGAGTGAAACCAGTCTCCAGAAGAAACGTGCTCAGCGTCTGGTACCAGTCCCTTCCTGCCTGCTTCAGCCCATAGATACTGCGTTGTAGCAAACACACTTGGTTGTCCCCGCTGCTGAACCCCTCGGGCTGTTCCATATACACAGTTTCTGTTAACGGCGAGTTGAGGAAGGCTGACTTCACGTCCATCTGATGAAGTACAAGATCATCTTGCGCTCCCAAAGCCAGTAGTATTCTCTTTGTTTCTGGTTTACAGGTTGGCGCAAAGGTCTCATTGAAGTCCAGTCCTTCCACTTGCATAAAACCCTTCACCACGTATCTGGCTTTAAACCGCTCCACTTGTCCCATTGCATCTCTCTTCACAGCAAGCACCCAGCGTCCAGGAATGACCTTGCGAGAATTTGGTCTATCAACAAGTGTCCAGGTGCCCATTGCCTTCAGTGACTGCACCTCCAAAGCCATAGCTGCTAGCCACTGCTCCCTTTCTGGTCCAGATACTGCTTCCAAGTAGCTTCTTGGCTCTTGTGCTATCACTGAAGCATGATTGTAAGCCAGTCCGTATCGGATGGGAGGGTTCCGCGTTCTAGTTGACCGCTGCTCTGGAATCTCTGTTGGCCTCTGCTCTGGAGGCTCTGTGGAAGGTGGTTCCAATTCTTCAGTCTCGACTGGGTCATCTTCCGTAACCCCCACTGAAGCTGCTGCTCCACTATCATTCGCTTTATTGGTAGACTCAGTGATGGTCTTCGTGCTAGTTTCCTCTACATCAATGCATCCCTCGATTGATAGACCCAGTGTTTGTGACTGCTCACTGTCTACCAGAAAGTCGTCTGGAATGATGTCTTCATTGAACGTCACGCTTCTTGCTCGTACCACTCGCTTTGTCTCCAGGTCCATCAGCAAGTAGGCTTTGCTCTCCTCGTCATAACCAATGAACTTGCTCTTCTTGCCTTTCGGATCCAGTTTCCGCCGGTTTCCTCTGTCCAGGTAGTACGCCAGGCATCCGAACACTCGCAGGTAGTTGACTTTCGATGGCTTCCCATAATGCATCTCCATTGATGAAATGCGATGCTCATTGCTGGATGTAGGACACAAGTTGCGAACCCTGACTGCCGTTGACATTGCTCGTACCCAGAACATCTTTGAGAGCTTTGCATCGGCCAGTAGACATCGAGTCATCTCAGTTATCACCCTGTTGTACCTCTCTGCCACGCCATTCTGTTGCGGAGTATTAGGTACTGTAAACTCCTGTTTCACCTGCATTTCTCTACAGAACATCCGAAAAGCATTCGACGAATACTCACCTCCGTTGTCAGTTCTCAAGCACTTCGGTGTTCCGTGCTCAGCTACAAAGTCTTTGAACTTCGAAAGAGTATCGCTCTTCTTAACCAGGTACTTGACCACTGCCAGACGGCTGAAGTCATCAATGAAGCTCACGGCATAGCGCGCTCCATGCATGCTCGCAACTTCAAATGGTCCCTGGATGTCGCTGAAGACCCGCTGCCCCACTGCAGTTGCCCTGTTCTCTGTCTTCTTTGGCATTGCTACTTCGTGCATCTTCGAAGCTGTGCACACTTCGCAGAACCCTAGCTCGCCGACATCAACAACTGATATTAGATCATGCTTGTTGAGATGCCCCAGCCTTCGGTGCCACAGCATTGCACTACTTGTCTCCATCTTCGCTTTCGTAGCTAGAGTCATCGCGTTCCTCTTGAACTTGCACTCCAGGAAGAAAAGCTTGCCGCGCTGCTTCACTGGTAGCCGTCGACCATCCGGTGCCACAAGATGAGAAGAGTCTGATGTAAAGCTGAAACTAGACCCTCTAGCTATTGCTGAGCTCACACTCATCAGATTCACGTTGTAGCTCGGCACAAACAGCACATTGTGGAAAGTGTAGCTCCTCGTCACATCTTGACAGTCTCGTATGTCCACTTCCACCAAGCCTATGCCCTCAATCTTTGATATTGTACCGTTCGGATTCTCAACTGTTGTCCCCTCATCCCATTTCTCAAAGCTTGAGAAGACAGCCTTGTCGCGCACTACATGATCGGTGCATCCCGTATCCACAATGAGATCATCTCCCTTCATTGAGGTTGTTGCACAACAACTGAAGAACCCTGTCTTTGCCTGCTTGCAGTCCCTTGCAAAGTGTCCTTGTTGTCCACACTTGAAGCACCCTTGCTTCCTTGAAGTTGGACCACTTGCTTCATTCGAGCCACTGCCTCGAGCACCAGATTGACCACTGTCACTTCTGGATCTGCAATCTCTTGCCAAATGACCCTTCTGACCGCACACAAAACAGCCACCACCCGACGCTCCTTTCTTCTTCCTCACAGCTTGCATAGCTATGTGTCCATTCCCAGTCTTCTCTCCACATCGAGCTCGTCTCGAGTCATCATAGTTCCTCAACCTCGTTCTCAGCTCTGTAAAAGTCTTGGCCGGCTGGAAGCTCTCCTGCACCACGAAATGCTCAAAGCTGTCAGGCAGTCCGTTGATCACGAGCGCATTGAAGAGTGTGTCCGTAATTGCTTCCCCAGCTTCACTCAGCCGCGTCATCAGCTCTTGACTTCGAACGAAGTAGTCATCGAGATCCTCCTCTGATCCTAGGCGCAGCTTCGCAAGCTGGCCTACTAGACTGACCACTGTAGGCCTCTCCACACTGCAAAACTTCTCTTGCAGCAGTCTCCAGGCCTTCGTCCCATCGCCATAGCCATCCGCAGCCACGCAGTCGTTCTTGATGTACATCAGTGTGGTGTTGTTCAGGACCAGAGCTAGATGTGACCACACTGTGTTTCGGTTGTCTTTCCTCTGCTGGATCAGCACAGCTCGCTCCTGCATCTTGGTGTTGTACGCCGTCATCTGGTCAGCATTCGGATTCTCAGGTAGCGTAGGTTCAGCTTCTGGTAGATCGTCATTGCCCATCACAGTCCTGAACAGGCCTTTGGTATGCATCAGTGCCACAAACTTCGTCGACCAAGCTGGAAAATCTTCAGACTTTCCACTGAATCCAGCCAGTTTCAAGTCCATCTCTGCTTTGCTAAAGGCTAGATAAAAGCTAAAAAAAAACTCTGACAGAAATCAAATAATTATTAAATCAAAAAGTTTAGAAATCTGGGCCCATAACCTGTTAAGATTCAGAGTTAGAGCAAGTAGGACTAGGGGATAGAGGTTTGAGAGTTATCTGAGATTTCAACTGAGGAGAGAGAAGAGATACTGATTGTTGAAGAATGAATTGAGATTGTGTTTATAAAATGACACGACAAACTGAGCATCAAATAGTACCAGTTAATTTATTACCAGTTAATTAATTAGTTTATCAAATACCAGCAGACCAGTTGACCTTGTCTGAGTGCATTGAGTTTTATACCAGTTGACCTTTAATTAGGTTTCTATTGCTCAAGTCTGACCTTGAGTTTGGTCTGGTATTTCACTAGTCTGGCATTGAGCTCGTCTGTCCTCAACACTTTTTGCATTTTAGGCTGTTTTACTATTCGGCTGGTTTTTTTTACAGTTTTTAAATATAGCATTTTTTAGATAGCATATTTTCCCAAAAACTAAAAATCCCCAAAAACACTTTGAATTTGTGTCTATACCGTAATAACAGATAAAAATCAATTTTGGAAATTTTTTTTTCTTCTCGATTTTATGCATGTAAACGTTTTCAAATAGTGGTTATAATGTATGCATTTTGATCAAAAATTCCGAAAATAAATTTGAATTCTTTCAATATATTTTTTAGTTATACATAATTAGCCGCTCAAATTATTTTGGACATAAAAAAATAACTTTGACGAATCATATCTTATAGCTATGGACGTGTTGTATATGGGAGTGTATTTAAGTGTAGATCGACAAAATATGAAGAAATCAGCAAAATCTAACTTTGTCGTTTTTTCAGTAAACTCAAGCAAGTGAAGCACAACGAATCTTTTGGCGTACAAGTTTCCAACAGCAGAGAACTTGGAAACGGATTGCAGCAACTTTGGTCAACTCGGGGCCGCATTGGTGAAGCTAAGGTTAATCACCCACCTCAGAGTTTTTTAACTGAAGTGCTTTCGTTTTCTTTTTTCCGCTCCTTGTTGTTTTTGTGCCGTAGTTATATTAAACGGTCTGAAACGTCTAATGTAGAAGAACTTAAACTAGTTATTGGCGTCATGTTTCTTTCAAGATGTTGCGAGTGTTCTACCAACATTACTTGATCTTCAACCCAATCAATTAGTATAGTTATTTTAACGTCTCATATCTGTCCCTTATGTGTTTAATTTAATTGAAAAAGCGTTCTCCTTTATCTCGTAAACAACCTCTAAAGCCGGAAAAACACGGAAAAAGTGCTCCATGATACACGGTTTAAAATTTAATTTGAAAACTGATCATCCAGAAACAAATTTTGGGTCTTATGCACAAAACGGCCCAAAATCAAAATCTTTATATCTCTTAGCTAAAATATATGCGGCAGAATTTGATTGGCTATTATTAGCCAATCAAATTCAAGCAACATGGTCAAGCGTGTCAATCAACTGTTCCAGCCAAAGTAATTGAGAGCCAATATTAGCCAAAGTAATTGAGAATGTGAATCTTAGTCAAATAATAAAACTAATTTCATGTTTTTTTAAATGAAATTATACGCAAAGAAAAAAACTCAGTATATTCCGGACCATGTTGTTTGCCATTAAATTCCGGACCATGTTGAAATTCCGCACCATATTGTTTGCATTTGATTGGCTAATGAACCAATCAGATTCAGCCATATTTTGACTTAAGATCAAGATGTAGAAATACTTATTTTGGGCCGTTTTGTGCATAAGACCCCAAATTTTCATTAGTATCTGGAACATACCTGTAACTGCTTAACGATACTATTTTTTTGACACAATTCCATTATGATTTCGATAAATAGGCTCAAAAGCGAAAAACCGTAGGCTGATTTTTGAGCAACTTACTAGTTTTTGTTACCGAAAAAGGTACAAACAACTTATTATGCTAGCGTTCAATGTCGGCAAGTTCAACTAATAACCTAAAAATAGATTACCTTGATACGGGAATCTAATCAGGGCTTTCTGATTTTAATTGCTGTTATCCGTTTCACTCGGTTACGTAGCAGTATTCAGACAACTGTGTATTCATACTCGTCAGTAAGCAGACAAATACTATATTAACCAATCAGAATCAAGATGAGAAAGCAAGCTCAAAGGCAAAAAACAAGCAAGCACTTTTTCCGTGTTTTCTCGGCTGTAGAGGATGTTTATTATTTATTATTTAATAATTTCTTTCTTGTCTTAATTCTGATTGGTTATTACCATATTTTTCTGATTACTGACGAGTATGAATACGCGGTTGTCTAAAAAAACAGACCGCACTCCGTTTGGGGGCTATTCTCATGCGCGAAGGACCGAATGGGCGAAAAAACTTGTGGGCCAAAGACCGAAGACAAAATAAGCCGCAAGTCAATTTTTTTAGAGAAGCAATTGCCATTCAATTAAAAAGAATTAAATGAAGCAATATTTTGCTTCTTTCATAACGAACCCCTTGAAATATAAAAACTGTCGCAATTCGGCGGCGGTCAAAGACAATTTGAAAATTTTGCATTTTTTTGTCGTTTTTATATTCGGCCAATATCAATATTCAGTCCCTGGAAATGTTTACTTTCTTTCCAAATTTTAGATTACTGAAATCTGATTGGCTTATTTTTATTTTCGCGCATTCGGTCCTTCGCGTATGAGGGATTCCACCACTCCATTTCACTCACAGGCGCACCGCTGCGTTCCAATTACCGAATGATAATTACAAGGTTCCTATTCAGCGAACTTAACTCGGGTGCCGGACATCAAGCCGACGGGACTTCAAGCCGAATCGTAAAATAAGGGACTTCAAGCGGAATATTTTCTAATAAAGTTGTGAAATATGGTTAGTAGTTTGAAATTGTTATTGAAGAGTTTCTGAATTTCATTGTCTTTCTTCACTAGTTATTGGCGTTTTGACAAAATTTAAGCCTCCAACTGATGTTTAGGAAAGTTGAAAAATAAAACACGGTTGAAGGCGCTTTTCAAGTTTTTAATGTATGCATTTCAAGAGCCGGCTGAAGTTATTAACGGATGCCAATCCCAAGTGGTGCATTGTCATGAATAACGCTTTTTATTGACTAAACTTGCCAAAATTTTTGAGAAGCAACGTTTAAAAGATGAAAAAATTGTGTTTTGAGGTGCTTGTAAAGTTCAAATTTTGGCCTGAAGTCCCTTCAGCTTGAGGTCCCGTCGGCTTGTTGTCCTAGACCCACTTAACTCGAGTTAAAGACTCTTACCCTGCAGAAGCAATACAATGCTAGTTTTAAATCCTCACAAAGCGTAACAGGGCAGTATTCAAAAGTGCTGAAGTACAACAGTGCCGAAAACGAAAAAGTGCTCAACAGTGCCGAAAATTGATGATTTTTGGCACTACTGAACAATAAATTTATTTTCGGCACTGTTGTGATGCCCTTAGAGGGGCGTTTAACACTACCGAAGTACAAGAGTGCCGAAAATAAAATTATTGTTCAACAGTGCCGAAAATCATCAATGAACACTTTTTCATTTTCGGCACTGTTGTACTTCGGCACTGTTGAACGCCCCCCCCCCCCAGCGTAACTGCCTAGAACTGCCAGAAGCGTGAGGCGAAAGAAAAAAGACAAAGTTTGAAAACATCATTGCAAGTTAAATATCTTGCAAGTTAAATTTGTTTTAATACTGTCGCTATAACTGAAATTTTTTAGATTTCCAAGACTTCATCAAGCTGGCGCTGCACAATATCTGGAAGCGCCAATTTCGGTCAAAAGACCAAGAGCTCACAACGCCTGAGGGAATTTACGAACCAAAACCCTCATTCTAATCACAACTCGTATAGAAAAAGATTCCAGTTGAAGTACTACTATTCAGTCTATGTAAGCATGTGAACAAAATTAGCTGATAAGAGATGGTACCAGGAGCTTTAGTGGCAATATCAACCGTTTCTGAGATTTAAAGAACAAGCTAGGACAAAAGAGTTTTAAAATTCAAACATCATTTATGAAAAAAAGCTAGCTGAAATACAATTGAAGGCGTTTGAACATGTGGACCTTTTTTTCTGAGATGATTGCCAAACTTGGTAAAACTAACATGGTTGAAAAACCGTATATCAATTTTTGAGCCATGTCTTGATAGACCGATTCAATGCGTAAGTTATTCCGTTAATGCACAATCAATGGCGGCAGTGTTAACAAGCAACTCGGGTTGACCAAAAAGGCTTATCATGCAATTCTCATTAATTGGAAATTTCTTTTCATACAATTTCATACAATGCCATACGTACAGAAAATTGTATGAAAACTTTATTATAAACATTTTCCCATAAATAGAAATTGTATAATAGGTGTTTTCTCCATACACCAAGAAGTTGTTTTTTGTTTCTAAATTTATTTTCTCAAAAATTTTGGGTTGTGTTTGCAACCGAACACAAGTGGCAAAGACCTTGGATACTCAAAGCACCAAAGGTTGGACGTTCTTACATTTATAATGCATAAAAAACGACCTGAATTGTCTTCCAGATGTCTTTCACAAATGATTTAACAAAAGTAACAAAAATTTTAATTTTTGGCAAATATTTTCAGTGATGATTATTTTAAATTTTTGAATTTTCAAATTATCAGACATTGATCAAGGCATTTCGAAAATGTATGAAAATTGTATGGCAAGCATTTTCTCCATACACTGTGAATTACATATGATTATTAAATTTTTGATCTTCCGAGGCTAACTATTTGTGCCTGTTTTGACATAAAAACTAAAAAATGATAAGCTGTTGCACAAATTATGCAAGCGAAGTGCAACATCAACTCTGCAATTGAACAAAAGATCCGTTATGAACAAAAAGTTTTTCGGTGCGTTTTTTTTTTTTAATTAAAAAGGCAATTTGAGCAATTGATTGCAGATTATTTTTAATGTTTTATGTCATTATTTAAATACTTAATGAATTGTGCTCTAATGTTGCTTGCATTGCTCCAACGTTTTCCCCATGATTGCACCCCAAAGTTTGAAAAATCGTTGCGTATAATATTGATAAAAAATTGCAGAGTAAGCCCAAGAACTTGTCAATTTACAACCGAATTCCTTTATTTACTTGTACCGATTGGGCTTAAGTGCAGTTAGTTAAAACTAAAACAAAAAAATACTCTCCTCAAAAAGACTCTTCTGCTGATGGAGAAATTACCTACTCAGAATAACTCTAATTCTGTGTTTGCAAAAATCTCCCTGCATTTTTATCAGTATTATTAATTGTTCAGTCCGAAGAAATGTTTTGTCCAAAATAGTTTTTTCGACAAATAATGAAGCTTATTTGTGGCTTCATCAGTCTCTTTTTGGCAACATGAGTGTATCTTGTAATTGCTTTTTCCATATTGAACAGTGATGCTAGACTCTGATACCAAACTCAGGACAACGCCCGATCGTTTTTCTTTGCTCTTTGCCCAAAAGACCAGTTAACATCGTCTTCCCACGAATACAACACAATGTAACTGTTTTTTTTCTTTATAGATCATTTTAGTAGAACAATTATCAAACCAGCGTTGTTTTGTTTGACTACTCGATCTCTCGAACATATTTCAGATTGGTTGCTTTGATAGGATATGTCGTGGGCAAACCCAAAACTGCCCTGTAGGCCCTGAATTATAGATATCCAAACAGAAACTGTGGATCTCATCTTTAATCTCTAAGTCACTAGAAAAAGAAGTCACAGAAGAGGTTATTTTAGCAACTATAAAAATTTAATTAAAATATTATCTTCGAAAAGATGCTCAAAAACGGCAACGATCTGCAAAAATTGCCCGATGTGTAGAAATTTTACCAAGTTTATTTATTTTGGGCTAAGCGCATAGCTCAAAATTTTCAAAAACTTTTAACTAAAAATGTCGACCATTTTTACAAAAAAAAAACTATTCTCCCCATACTTTGAAATAATTTCTGTGCACGACATTGAGTTGGTTGACCAAATTTTAAAAGAAGCTTTGTATCTACAAAACTACGCTAAAATTATCAACAATTTCAACTGCAGTTCTTATTTTATGCGACAAAGAACATCCATGATTTTTATCCATACTGATTAAATCGCAACTGCTGCTGAGAAATTCAATTTCAGTTGATCTAATTTAAAACGGCCAGAGAAAAAGCCATTATGGTTTAATGAAATCAAACTCAGTGAAAGTTTAATTTTGTTTCTGAAAACAACTAGCCGCTCTCAAAAAAAACAGTTAATATTCAAACAGTAGGATTTATTTGTCAGAATCAATTTTATTCGGAAAGTTACTATCTAATAGTTGTTTGCAGAAACTAAATTAAACTTTCACTGAGTTGAATATGAGTAAAATTTTAAAATTTGTAATGGTTTTTACGTTATTATTTAGAAATGCTTGACTGTGATGCCAGGTGCGAGACAAAGCCCACATCTTTTCCATCGCACTTTTCTCGAAAAGTTAGCTACAATCTTCACACTAATACAGCTTAAGGTAATTGTTTTTTTTTGGTAATTGACAACTTTGGTGATAAAAATATCAAACCGGTGTCGGCCAGATTGCCTACTCGGTCTCTCTTATAGCAGTTCGAACTGGGCCTCGATAGGATTTATCGTGCGCAAACCCAAAACTGCTCTGTCGGTCCCGGAAAATGTTGTAAGATGATAATGCCACTCGCAACTCGCATCTTTCACCCCGAAAGACAGCAATGAGAGCATTTGGAAACCAAAATTGCTCAAACAATTGCTCAGAAACAAAATTCGAACTTAAAATAGATGACATATAAAAATTTGGGCAAATTTTGATAAATAAGTATTACAAAAACTCGGCCTCCCCACGACTCGGCACATGTCTTGCGCCCAAATCTTTTTATTTGACAAAAACACAACAAATCTTCAAGTTGATTTTGCTTGTGCAGAGCCACTTTTGCTTTTTTTTTCATTTGCGTTTACAAAATGCAGCTTTGCTTTCTGTAGATATCACCAGTTTGTACATCTGATCTTGGAAAGTTGTTCAAGTTTTGCGTAACTTTTCAAATAATTTAATTATTTGTACATTGATGTTCCTCTCGCTATTAATTTTCTTGCATCGCAAAGTTCTTTCCCATTATTGCACCGCAAAATTCAATACACTCATTAGTTTTTCAAAATTTGTTATATTATCACAATAAAACGCAATATACCAAGAACCTCACATTTGCATTCAAGTTCACTTTTTTCTAGTACCGATTAGCAATACAGTTAGTCAAACTAAAATGGTTACAAAATGGATCCTTCAGCTGACAACGGATTCAAATCATAATTAAAAAACAAATTCTGCGTCTGAGGAGAATCCCATGGCGCGATGAGTCTCCTTTTGGGAACTCGAGTGTATCTTTTAATTGAATTATCAATATCACGCAGTGATTCTTGGCTCTGATACCAGGATCGGGTCAACACCCAAACATTTTCTGTTGCTCTCCGCCCAAAAGGCCAGTTAATGTCATCCGCACACGAATACAACACAATGTAATTGCCCCTTTTGTAATTGATAACTTCGATGTTGAAAGCATCAAATACGCGTTGGCCAGCTCGACTACTCGGTCTCTCGAATAGCAGTTCGAACTGGCTTCCTCGATAGGATATACCGTGGGCAAACCCAAAACTGGTCTGCCAGCCCCGGAAAAAGTGGTACGAAGATAGTGCCATTTGCATCTTTTGCCCTGAAATGCAAAATAGCATATATTTGCGACTGCTGTGCATCAAAACCCGCTGCCTTCAAAATTAAAAAAAATATCTCTCCAAATAGACACCCTTTTTCGTTTGCTCGTCTGCCAAACACCCAGTCTTCTAACCCAAAACTATAGCACCCCGAACAGACAGTTTTGTATTTGAATATATGTAATTTGCCAGGGACCAAAGTCAACTTTATAGTCATCGATTGATTAGGACAAGATCAAATTACTTAGGCGACAACGAGAACTTCTGCAACCAGAATCTTCCAAAAGCTTAATAAAAAACAGCGATTGAACATAAGAAACTTAATGCATTGTAGAAGTCGCTACCAAATATGATTAACTTGGACTATTTGCATTACTTAAAAAATGAAATGGCTGATCTGTAAAAATGTGAATATCTTTTATAGGGAAGATCGAGAAAGGAAGCTGGCTAAATATATTAAACTTTTGTCTGTAAAACATACAAAATTTTGTTATGTATACTATGCGCTCTCTACTAAAATTTTAAAGTTGAAAAACTTTTTTATTCGGTCTAAAATAGATCCATAACATTTCAGCTTGCTGACTGTTTTGATTTAAGTCTCATGCACTGCTGAAAAAAAAATGTCAATTTTAGAGGTGACAAAGACCCTTTATTGGACCCTTCAGCGTGAAAACAAAATCAAATCTTGAAAAACTCTAGTTTTTCTTTTTGAATTAACTCCTCGCGATCATCACTCTTACAATGCTTACTATTGTTTAGAATCTTTTTATGAAAATCCATTTTTTCGGCAATCAACAAGCTTATATTGCGGCATCAGGAGTCTCCTACTAGGAATATGAGTATAGCTGATAATTGATTTTTCGATATTTTGTAGCGATGCTTCACCCTGATTCCAGGTTCGTGACAACACCCAAACATTTTCCTTTGCTCTTCGCCCAAAAATTGAGCTATATTCTTCGCACGAATACAGCACAATGTAACTATCACTTTGGTAGTCGATGACTCTGGTGTAGAAAATATCAAACCCATATCTGCCAACTCGGCTCTTCGGTCTCTCAACTAGCAAAGCAAACTGGTTACCCTGATAGAAGCCAACGTCTGCAAATCCAAAACTGCTCTGTAGGTCAAAGAAAAAGTGGTATGATGATTGTAATACTTGCACCTTTCGCCCTGAATTGCAAAACAAACTTAAATTTGGGAATGTTGCGTGTTTTATCCCATTGTCTTTTCATTCAATCCTTCAAATTCGTTTTTGCTTGATATTTGTTTGAAAAAATTGAAGCAGATTAGCAATAAAAATGGTTTTTAATCTTTTTTTTCGCACTAGGCATGGTAGACATTCCGAAGAATCTGAAAACTGCTTACATATTCTTTAATACTACATTCAAAGGTCTTAATAAAAACTTAGTTTGTGTTTCTCTCCTCATAAGATTTTTCAATGTTTGTTTGATGTTTATAACGTTAACTGATTTTTGGTTTGTTTTCAAACTTTAATTGTATATATTAAGTTTTTGTTTTGATAGCGCAATGGTAGCAAGATTGGAAAAGGGAGTAGAATATAGTCTTGGGACACAACAACTTTTCAATTATTCTGCTGGCTACCGTTTCTTGAACGTGGCAACCGTTTGTATCTGCTTCAGTTATGTTTATCATCGCTTTCTCACTTCTCTCTCAAGCAGTGAATGTTTTCAGCTCCTCATTTTCTTGTAAGGTTAAAGAAAAGCTTACCCGTATCATAATGAAGCTTGCTTGTAACATGCCTATCTTACTATCTTACCGAGATTTTGCATGAGTCTTGGAATCTTTCAAGATCATGCACAGTCTTGCATGTTAACTCGGTAAGAACACTGAAAAACGGTTTTACAACGTATTTTACTCAGCTTCTGATCTCGAAGCCTTCTAGTCCAAAGTTATAACTCTGAAAACAGACAGCTTCGTGAGTGAAGATGCAAACTATGGGCTCTCGGTGGTTCTCAAAAATTTCAAAATGGCTGATCTAGAAAAATCTCGACAAAAACATGCCATTTGGGTGGTCGGTCAGACTTATAACTACTCTTTGTATCTTAGACCTGAGAATGCACAAATTACTAATTTTTTCCAAGTTATTTTTTTTCATGTTTCTAAAATTGATCCATAAAATTTCGGCTGGTTGATTCTTCTGCTGTAACTCTGACCTTCTGGAGTCTTGATTGGACTGAAGTTGAACTGGTTGCACCTCTGAAAAGTTTCTCGATGGACATGGCTCCTTCGCAGCTCGTACCATCGACCTGAGAGCTCCTCCAACTCCACTGGGATGTCAGGAAGTGAGTTCATGTTAGGGCATTCCTTCCTTCCATAAGACAAAGTCATCATGACAAATGGTATTATAAGATTAAACGTCATTTTCTTAATTATTTACTTATCAGTTGGCTCAGTTATGATTCAGTCGAATGAAACTGAATAAGTTAAAAGTTCTTCTTGTTTGCTTTCATGATGTAAAATAAGTTCAATGCCATGGCTATCTTAAAGCGTAACAAGACTGTTCATAAATCAAGGCAAAGCGCTGAAAGTAATAACTGCACTCAAAGGCCAATTGATAAAAATTGCCTATTTTAGCAAAAAAAATTGACGTGGGGACTGAAAAATTGACAAAATCTGTTTATTTCCGAGAGGCTAATCTTACCTACAAACTGATGTTTTTAGCGTCTCGCATTGTAACATCAAGACTCAATTCGTTTTGAGACCCACTAACTCACTGCTTACGCGTGTTATAAGGACGCAAAAATATCGCGCGTTTTTAATCTCAATTTGGCCAAGTTAGCACTTTTTAAATCCCCAAAGTTTCTTAAAATGTGCAAGTTTTAAACTCCCATAACTTAAGCGATTTAGATATATATATATCGGCTTTATATATTCTTTAGCAGAAAATTTAGTTGTAATTTGAAATCTAAAGAAAAATGGTTTTTTTTTTAAAATCATTCGAATGAGTTATAACCGAAGTGGTTAACTCATAGAGTAATTTCGGATAGGGTACACCGTCTGCTCGTCACGCTATCTTATTTTCGGCCGGATAGATTCGTGCAACTTCTTAGTCTAATACCGATCCTATTCTTACTCTTATATCTACTAGTCTCAGGGTGTTTAACTAGTCTCTGCTAGGCTCAAAAGATCTAGAGTATACTGGCTTATTGCGGCAGCTGAAGTTCTCTTGGAGAGGCAACTAATTTCTAAGTTAAATTCAAATCTCTCTGGTGCTGAAATTACAAGTAATTTCAGCACTTACAAATAAGTGGGTTGTTAGTTAGATGGATTATGATTGGTTAATATTAAATATTTTACAGTGGTAAAATATCTAATTTATCCAATAATAAAATGTAGTTTAGATCAGGTTCCACCCATCCGGGGTTTACAGAGTTTTTTAGAACTATCTTTCTGCAATTTGAAGGATGGATGATGAACGTTGGTATTTGGCGAACATCATTTTCTTATCCGGTTCCTCTTGGAGAAGAACGTTCCAGGACGCTGGAATTACGGATAGGAAATTGTTATGTCGTCATTCGACAAAGACTGCGATCCCCAATGAAATCAATCCGATTTCGAAATGGTTTGCTATGACAGTTTTTTCTGTATTATGTAGAGAACTTGTTTTGTGTGCAACCTCGTCTGGGAATGGCGTGAAGATCGTTTGTGGAAGGGATGCCTTGTAACTCGGATCTGTACGTATACTTGATCATCGACGTGGTCATTGTTCTAGTTCGATGAAGTCCTTTTCTGCAAAGTCAAGTCGTACTCTAAATCCTTTGAGTTGTGATTGTGGACGGCATGTCGGTTGTGCTTAGCCATTCTTTTTTTCGAGTGTGATGGGATCATCTGGTCTTTGGATGTTCGTCTTTGTTGTTGTGTATCGATCTATATACTGCAAAGTATGATTTACATTTTATAAAATTATGTTAATTCAATTTTTTAATCATGATTTTAGTTAGTTGTTTTCACAAAAGCGTTTTGTTTTAGTTTGGTTATTTTGAAGAAATACTCACCCTTGAGTACCTCTTATTAAAAATAGGAGTGTGGTCACAAAGCGTGGATGTAGCGCGGTGGGTTAGGGCGGCTATAGAGCATGCTCAGGAAGTCCTCTCTGGTGGGCTCGGCCAAGTGTGGGAGTATGATTGCATGCATGCTGTTTCTTTGAGAGGTCCTGTTATGTGATCACGTTTTATGTTGGGTTTATGTTGATCTTTTCTGTTTTGTAGATGATCATGGTGTGAAGACTAGAAATATAAATCAAACATTGATAGAAAATGGTTAGTACTAATTCTAAATTTATTAGTGAAGAGTATTTTAAATTATACTTACCTGTTAATCATCTGGGAAAAAGCCGTGGGGGAAGATGTCGTGTATCATGTCTGATGTTGTTAGTAATTTGGCTAGTATGCGTTTGATGTTTTTAGTTTGTAGCAGTGGCCAAAACAATTGAAGTGCTTTACTGGTGTTTAGTTCTTCGGTGCCTACTGCAAACTCATAAGGTGTGTTTTGAATGAAGTTATATATTTTATGATTATATTTAGTATTGTGAATGAATTCTAATATGGTTATTTCAATAGGCTGGATAAACTCATGCGGGATAAGGAAGGGTCTGGATTCTTCGGCATTGAAGGTCTTCGTGATGGGACAGAATATATACATTTGGGTAACTGGGTCATAGTTGCGGAGGATGACGTGGAGGTTAGTATCTTTGATGCAATATGTAAAATTGAGGAAAAATGGCGATGTGTACTTTGAGTTAAGAAACTGAAAACGATGATGAGGTTGTCTTGTTGGGGTGTGCAAATCAAAATGATTTTGTATATAACGATAGTATGTATATGTGTGCGTTTGTTTAGTGCGTAACATAATATCGAGGGAACAGTGCAAGTCGCGTTCCTGTGGTGAAAGAAAGTGAAAGGTTAGTGAGAATAACTGAAATTTATCGTAAAAGCTCTCGTATGCTTGAATATTAGCTAGTGATTCTGAAATAATGTGGTCATTCTTTCTATCAAAAATAATAAGTGTGAATACGTATGATGTTTTGATGAAAAATTTTTCTGTTAGTTGCGGGTTTGCGAAGCGGTCTTGATCTAAAAATTGGTCTTGATTAGGTCGCATGATATTATGATCGTAATATTCTATTGCAAATTCTTTAGCTCGGGGTGCAGTGAATGTTTTTAGTAACTTTGTATATCCAACGTAAGTAAAATGTCGAGGTGTTAGTGTTGTGGTGAGTCTGTATAACATGTCTTTGTTCTTTTCTATGCTGTCATGATTATTAGTTAGTGGTAGGCAAAGGGGGTTAGTAAAATTATAATAAGCTGTCCAATGAAGAGTTGGCATTAAAACATGTTCATCTACAAAATTGCGTGTGTCATTAGTATCATTAGGTGTGTTTAATGTATATTGCGGAAATGAGGGCAAGGTGATTGCAAGAAAATTTTTCAGGTTTGTATGTTGCGTGTGATTAATATATTCGCGGATTGTTTCGGGTTTGGTCGGGATTGGGTGATTTGGAATTTTCGTTTAAAAGTGCGATAAGCTCTGTGAGTGCTAGTTGGCGTTTCGGTGGATGTGGATGATTGTGCTAATTATGGAGTGTAAGCTGAGGAGGGTGTGGGAGTAGGTGGATTTGAGGATGTTAATGTGGATGATAGTTGATGTTTTGAAAGGGTGTTGGGGTGTATTAATTGTTGTTGTAAAGTTATAAAATTATCAAGCTCCTGGGAAATTTGGGGGGTATCTGGGGAATTATTATATGATCTGTCGGAATGAAGTGGAGAATAGGTTGGGGTTACTTGGGAAGCGTAAGAAGGAGTGGAAATGGATGGGGTGGGTGATTTGATGGGATTGGTTGAAAAGGGGGTTTTGAAAAAACTGAAGAGTTGGTCTGGGTATAATTTGAGGGAGATGGTTCGGAGTCTGCAAATTCGTCGGGGGTTTCTACATTAGAGTTATTAAATTTTGAGATAGAATATAAAACTAAAATATCTGAGTTAGTATCAGAATTCGTGCTTGATGATATATTAAAAATCGAAAAAATCGGGTGGTGGGAAAGCAAAAAGTGGTATGATTGGGATTGGAGTTTGGAGGTTGGCTGGGTGAGAGTTTGAGCGATGGAGGGATCCAAGTTGTCGGCTCATCGTGGGCTAAAAAAATTATTATTTTGAGATTGAAAAGTGGTGGTGTGAGGTTGTTCTATAATTTGTTCATAAGTATTATCATTTTGTGAATGATGTGTAATTATGTGTTGGATGGGACTTTGTGTTGCATTCGGTCTAAAATTTGGATTATGTGTGATTGCTAGGTTTCGAAAATTACGGGGAACTAATGATAATGGATGGTTTTGTGGTAGGGTTGGTATCTGTGGTGCTGTAGGTGTTGTGTCTACATTATTATGTTCTTCATTATATGTGTTTGGTCTTGTGGATATTTTTGTATTATATTCTTTTATTTGTGCATCTAAAAGTATTTTGTTTATTGATGATGAAAAAATTCCAAAAAATCCTGCAAATAGTATACGTAATACACTTGCTTGTCTGTTTACATGTGTGTGTATAGCGCATGTGTTATAGATTCGTTTGAACAGTGAGAAAAGAAATCCTATAAAATCAAACATGGCGTATAAGATAGTTAATTTTTCTAAGATGTAATAGGGCCATCCTAGAAAAGCTAGAATTTCGTTCTTTAATGTGACAAAACTAAAAATATTTATAGGTAAAATATCCTGTGGTCTGTATGTATATTTTCACCGTTTAAATATATGTAGTCTTTGATATCTTCCGCTTGTGTATAAATATCTGCGAATCCTGCGTTTTCGGCAAGTTTTCCTAAATTCTGGTCAATTGATTGTCTTTGTATTGTGTCCATTTGTGTTAATAATTCCTGAAATTTTTGTGTTCTAATGTGATGTTGGATTTCTGATTTAGAATATATTCCAATTGATTGTAAATCAATATTTGGATTACGAGCAATGGCTCTGATGCTTTCGGGTGAAATTTTTTTGAGTGATTGCCTTAATGTAGGGTATGGTGTAAGGAGATAGTATTTATCTTCATCAGGATTTAATTGTACTACATTGTGGCTACTTTCTGATCCACATGGGACTGCGGTATCCCAAAAATATGTTCGTCTTGAAAGTGTGTCGACAAAATGTACTTTATTTTTATAGAATATGGGGATTCTTTTGTAACAACGTTTGTCTTCAAAAACATATAATGATACTTTTATATAAGATACTTTTTTGGTGCAAGTATAGAACCATAAAATGTTTCCTTCATAGTCAAGAAAATTTAATCTGTTTTCTGATAATAAGTATCTTGCGTAAGGTATTTTTAGTACTGCTAATGCGAGTGATTGTAGGATTTGTGTTCTTTCCAATTCGCATAGTTGATGAAAAGTCTCTAATTCGGAGAGTGACATTTCCTGAAAAATTCGACTAATTGTGTAGTCTAACTTCATATGTAAGTGGATATCATAATGAATATCACCAAAATAGGTGCTATTCATTAGTGATAGTTCTTGTAAACGTGTGCTTTTACTGTCATGTGGTTTTAGTTTTCCACAAGGTTGACCTGTGCTTTTATAAAAGTTAACTGGTGTGTATAATGTTCCTTCGTTAATACGGTGACTTGTAGCATAAGGGTCAAATTTTATTTTTCCAGTGGTCATGTCGAAACCTTTTTCGTATTCGACAAGTATTTCAGAGTATTGTGTTTTATAAAGTGGATTGCTATATTTTACATGCAAATTCTGTTTCTTGATATAGTTGAAAACGTGTTAATTTATTTTCTATATCATGAATGTTTCTAAAATCATTACTTTGTTTACGAGATGGGTTCACTTGTTCGTATGGGATTGATTCAATAAAATATTTTTCATGAAATTTTATCATTCGAGCGTGTATTTTTGCTACTTGAAATGTTGTGCATGTATCTTCGGGAAACCAAACAATTGTTGCTTGGGTCCTTGTTGTAGGGTCACAATAACCTTGATCATTTTTGCAAGGTAATCTAATTCCTTGATAGATCATGGTGTTGTCAGTTAAATCTCGTGTGAGTTGTATTTTTTCAAGTTGTATTTTCCAATCGAAAAACATTATTTGTTGATATCCTTTATTTTTTGTGTCTGCTTTGCAGTTTGAAGGGTCATTTATTCCAATGTGTGGTATCCAGTGTTTATCGTGTATATGATAAGTTAATCTTCCGTGTGCGCCGTTATATGGATATTTTTCGTCTAATTGAATATGTCCTTGATATCGTTCAAGTTCTGCTTGATGTACAGAATCGGCAAAGACATGAAAATTTACTATTGTTCTGTCTGTGTTTTTATTTCTTGTTAGATTTAGTCTGAGTAATTCGTTTTTACAATCGTCGGGGCTTAGATGTAAAAGTCTTTCAATGTTACTTTGGTAAAACGATTCATGGTCAAGTCGGTTTTTATTTCCGTTTGAAACTTGTGAACAATGTACTTTCTTTTCGGAAAATGTTGCTGTAAACTTATATCCTGTGACTGTTGTTGCTCGGGCTTTTGAATACAGTGTTGCTATTACATTTGTAGTTTCTATAGCTTGTGGTTCTGTTTCGCATTGTGATACTTGATTTATAGCATATTTGTGTAGTGTTTTTTGTTCGTTTTCTTCACAATCATAGTGTGTTACTAATAAATCCTGGGGTCCTGTGCGAGGAGAAGGATTTGTATTTTGGTCGGAAAATATTAGAAAAAAGATGTGTTGAAATGTTAATATCTTTAGAATATACATGTGTATGATAATCCTGAGTATGGGTTATAAAATGTTATGTAACCAATTGTGTTTTTTGTATATCTATCGTATTTGTATATTACTTCAGTGGTTATGAATGGTGGCGGTAGTGGTTGAGCTGTTATATTTGGTAGATTTAATGGGTAGGGGTGTTGAACAATATTATTAAGTTTGGTTGTGATTTCAAATTTTAATTGGAGACTATTTTGTTGAAAAATTTGAATATTATGCTCTCGAATATCGTCGTGGATATCTTGTCTATATTGTAATCTATTGAGTGCCCAACTGTGGAGTCGGTTACTTTCTTGATGTTGTCCAAATAATGGTGGGGGTGCTACGAATGTATTCCAATCTAGTCGTAAAGGGATATTTGTTGATGATTGTTCTCGATATCTAGCATCGAGGTTTTTTGGAAAATTTAAAGGGAATATCGTCGGTGAAATTTGGATTAATGATGGTGCTGACGGTAGTGATAATGTTTCTGGTAATGATGATAGTGTTTTATCCGTAGAAATATCTACTATTGGATCATTCACTAAGTTTGGTTCACCTTGTGTACATGAGTGTGTTGCCCAATATGGTAGTCGTGCGGTGTGATTGGGGGGGTTAAAGGGATTTTCACGTATTTGTTCAGATGTTGGTGTTAAACCTAGGTAATCTGAGGGTATACTTGAGGTGCTACGTCGTGAAAGGAGTGGGGGAGTTTCTGGTAATGTACTATTTGGGTTTTCTGAAGTAGTTGGTAATGGTGATTGGGGTATATCAAAATGAACTCTAGGGGTTTGAAAACTTCTGTTTCGTCGTTGATGTATAATTTGTCTATTTATTTCGACTGTATTTTGGTTTTGACTAATGCTTCTTATACTGCTTAATTCTTGTGGTAATGTGGGGTACAAATTATATGTTGGTTCACTTAGAGGTGCCTGTCGCTGAACTGGTTCTAATGGCTCGGATAAGCGAGCGTGTCGTTCTTCGAAAGTGTATGGATTATCTTGAAAAGAAATTAGTGTGGATATTTGGGGGTTTTGGGTAGTTGTGGGTATTGCTTGATTTTCTTGGGATGATGTCTGTGAAGACTGATTTTGTGATTGTTGGTTAGCAATTTTTGAAAGTGTCCGATTGATTTTTTCTAGTGGGGAGATTTATTTTTATTGTAGTATTCTTCAATGAAAAGAATTAAAAGGATTGTTGCTAAGGCGAATGTGACTATTGCCTTTTTTACACATTTGCACATTGTCAGTATTAGGGATGATAAAAATATGATGAATATTACAAATAATAAAAAAAATATCTGTTCTACTAAAAATTGTTCGTATCATTTAAATAGATTGTGAAATGTCGTACCTGTGAATATTATCAATGATTTGGGAAAGTTGGAGATATATTTCAAATATGGAGTAGAAAATTAGAAAGATGTTGCAAAAAATTATTAAAATGATTATAAAAGCTTCAAAAGTATCAAATAGAAATATGAATAAAAAATTTGAATAGTATGAAAAATTTCATTAAAAGATTTAAAATTGTATTCTTTAACATATTGACTGTTTGAGAGAAAATCATTTGAGAAATGATTTCTTCGTCAAATATTTTTTGTTGTTTGAGGCGAGATTCAAGTGTGGTTGATTAATTATGGATTTTTTGTCAAGTGTGTTGAGTTTTGTGAAAAATTGTTGGGGACTGATTTTATGGTGTTCGGGAGGTCTTCTTTGCTTTATTTTTATTTGTCGGGTGATCTGGGGATTTTTGAAATATTTGTACTTTAGGCCAAATGATTATGGTGCTTTTTTACTTTAGGCTAATTTGTTATTTTTGGTTGGAGGGTTTTTGAGGTCTGAGTTGGGAAAATATTGTTGATCTTTGCGCTATTAGATAGGGGAGGGTTGTAATATTATGGTGGTATTTATTTTAGTTGTCAAGTTTTAGCGAATTGCTTATTTTTGACCTGGAGGTTGTAAAGTTATAGTTATAGATATGCCTGGAGTTTTAATATCTTTCGGCTAATAGGTTGGTGTTAGAGATATAGAAGGTGACGGATTTAAGTGAATCCTATTGGCTGAATCTGAACTAGAATTGTTGCCTTTTTGTCAGCATGTTATTTTGAAAAATGAAAGTTCAAAATAATCCAGAGGTGTAAAAATTATTTATTTTAAAATCAGAGTTGTTTTTGAAATTCAACTTTCTTTAATATTTTAGATTGTGGGATGAATGTTTTGTAGTTTTTACGTGGTTGATTTCAAAGTCGTGATGATTCTCTATGTTCTGATTTTTCTACTTCTTCTTGTGGTAGAAATGTTTCTATCATTTTTTTATTTTTTCTTTCTCTTTGAGGTATATTTGGGTCTGGCGTTTTTGTATTGTTTTGAGTTGTGGTTTGTTTTTGATTTTGTTTTTCATGATGAACGTTGTGTTCTTCATCTATTTCTTTTTCAGTATGTGGATGATTTTGAATAACTTTTAAACCTGTGAAAGAATCTAATTGAGTGAATTCGCTAGTGCGTTTTCTTTTGGGTAGTAAGGTAATAAATTGTTACGATGTTGAACAACCTTTTTTTTATTTTGGATCCGTAAGTTTATACGTTACGTCAGTGGGTTTGGCAATGATTTGGTATGGTCCTGTTTGAAGGGGTTGTACTTTTTTAGAGATTCCTTTTGCGTATTAAAGTTAGGTATTAAAACTAATGTTCCAATTTTTAAATCTGTGTCTGGTGTAAAGCGTGAATTAATTTGATCGTTATTGTTTTGCCTTTGTAACAATTTCTTCGTTATTTTTTGGTAAATATCATTGTCTTTTTTATCTCTATTTAATATTCATTCGGTTTGTGTGCCGGAGGCTAATTTAAGAATTTATGGGTGATGAAAATGATCTTCATCATGTGTGTGTAAAGGTAGGTTATAACAAATTGAGTCTTTATTTGGTTGGCAATAGCCTTGTGCATTTTTATGGGCATTTGCTGTAAACATAATTGGTTTACGTGGCTTTTGGTTGAAAACCATTTCGTATGGTGACATTCTTAAAATTGTCGTGATTTGTGTATTGTATGCTAAGGGAAATAATTTTACATCTGCTGACCATTCTGTGTATTTTGTATCATTTCCATTTATGATACTTCTGAGATATTCTTGTAGTGAACGGTTCATACCTTCGACTAAACCGTTTGTCCAAGGTGCATGAGATGTACGTGGTTTATGTTTGATGTTATATAAGTGGAATAGTGTGATAATTTCATTATTATTGAAATCTGTACCGTTGTCTGTAACTAAGATTTCGGGTAATCCGAATTTAGCTATCCAATGTTCATAAAGCGTCGTGTAAGCATAATAAGCGTTACAATGTGGTACTGGGTTGAGTGCTACATAATGTGTGAATGCGTCAACAATGACCATAATGTAGGAGTTTCCTTTAGAAGATGGTGAAATTGGTCCTTTTGTATCGAATGACATGCGATGGTTAAAATATAAGCTTTTTCCTTTAAAATCTTGTTTTTGTACTATTTGTTTTTGATTTGGATAAGGTTTGTTCAATTGACATATTATACAATCATTGCATAATACTTTTATCCAAATTGGTGCATTTGGGAAATAAAAATTTTGTGTAAAGTTCGAGTATGTTTTTTCTGATTCGGAGTGTCCTTTAGTATTTTGTGTATGTGAGATATTAAAAGCTATTAATATCATACTTAAAGGAAGACAGGGAACTTTAGGATCAATTAATTGATATTCTAAAAGATCTCTATTTTCATTAATTGTTGTGTTATTAAATTTTCGGAAATATCGGAGGAGTTTTTTATTTCCTAAAATTGTGGTATCTGCTTTTACGGGCTTAGTTTTGTATTTGTGCCATGATTTTAGTTGTCTAATTACTGGGTCGAGATTTTGATATTGTTTTAAGAGTTCAGGTGTAATTTTATCTATTGGGGGGAGAAAAATATTGTCAATTTCTAGTTTTGATAGAGGAATTGTGTCAAGTGGGTCATGGAGGTCAAAAACTTGGTTTATTGTGTATTTTGAATCGTTTGATTGTGTTCCTGATAAATTTATTTTATCGGTTAAATTTTCTTTTTCAATTAATGGAAAAAGGTCTTTTTTATGCGAGTGTTGTTTTATTCTCTTTTGTTGAGTATTAGTTTTTATCCATTGTGAGTATGGAATTGGTTTGAAAGTTGATGTTTCTAGTAAATTATTTTGGCAATCTAAGTAAAGTGGGAAATGTTGTAGATTATTTATCTGTGATTGATCAATGTCAGTTTTTACCGCATATTTGCATTCTAGTCGGGGTGATGTTTCATCTTTTGCGAGATAAAATTCAATATTTTGTGGTATTTCAACTGTAGTTTTTCGTGTGAGTAATTCAGGTGGCGTATTTCTACTTAATGTATCTGGTAATGCAAGGTTTTTTCCTGCTGTCCAAACTATATGTAAGTTTGGGAGTTTCATTAGAATTAGTTGAAATCTATAAACTCTATGATTTGGATTTGATTTTTGTGTAAAGAGAAATATAATTGATTTATGATCTGTGAATAAAACTGTTGGGTGTTTTGATCCAAGTATCAGAAATTCATATTCTGTAAGTGTATAAATTATAGCTGTACTTTTTCTCATTAGAGTTGAGAGTCGTAGCTCTGCTTGAGTGAATAATCGTAAATTTGCTGATATAAGGTTCATTTTATTTGTTCCACTATGTGATTGTAGCAATGCTGCGCCGATGCCAAAATTTGAAGCATCGCACATTGCATAGAATGGTTGGTTTGGATCTGGAATTGTATTTGAAATTTGTTCAGTTAAAAGATTTTTAATTTCTTCAAATCGTGTTTGATGTTCTGTGGTCCATTTAAAATTACTTTGTTGTCTGAGGATGTTATAAAAAGGTCTTAAGTATAATTGCATTTTGTAAACATTTTTACTTAAGAAATTTAACATTTCAAGGAATTCTTAGATTTTCTTTTTATTTGTAGGTGGCTGAAGTTTTTGAATGGCATCAATGCGTGATTTTAATGGAGTGATGGTGTTTCGTTCAATGTTATGTCTTAAAAATTTAACGCGTGTTAGAAAGAAGTGTGATTTATCGGGGGCTGCTTTCAGATTTTCGTTCTGAAGTATTCTATGATATTGTTCTAAAACTGTAAACATTTCGTCTTTGGTTTGTGATTGCATAAAAACATCGTCTAAATAGGTGATTATATTTTTCTTGAGTATTAGTGGTCTAAGAATTTTACTCATAAATGCTGTAAAAGCTGCTGGTCCTATGGATATTCCATAGAATAAGCGATTAAATTCATATTGTTGATTTCCAATAACAAATTGTGTTAAACGTCGTGATTGTTCATCTAGTGGCATTTGATTATAAGCACTATTCATATCTGCGGTTGTGAAATATTTACCATTTATCTTTGTCAAGATAACTTGTATTGGTTCAATGGGCCAATTGCATTTTGATTCGTCAATTAGTGAATTGAGGTATCTAGCGTCTAAAATTATTTTTGGTGATTCACCTTTTGCTAGAATGATAACAGGGTTGATAAAAGTGTTACCTTTTGGTTATTCTTCCTTATTTACTGGTGAGATAATTTCGTATTGTTCTAAAATGTCAAGTAATCTGTTTACCTTGTCATGTAAGTGAATTGGTACTTTACTGGCTCTTTGTTTTTTAAAAACTGCGTCGGGTTTTAACGGGAGGTGTAGTGATGAACTAATTTTGCAACGTCAAATTTTGATGTTGCGTAGACGACTGTTGAATATTTTAACAGTTGTTTTGCTATTTTATCAAATTCAATTTGTGTAATTTGTGAATGTTCAAAATTAAACATTGTTAAAAATTTTTGTTGTTTTTCCGTGTAATGTGTTATATTGAATGTTGGTTTAAAATATGGTGTTTTTATGAGGTAATCTGTGTTTTTTTTTCATTACTTATGATATTATTTATGGATAATTCTTCGTCAAGAATTGTTGATTGGCAAATATCTAATAATTGGAGTATATTATTAACGCGGTAGGCTACTTCATTTATAGGTGAAATTGTAGCAATTGTTTCACAATATCCTAAAAGTCCTAAGGGTAATGTTACTTGACATGGTGTATTTTTATACACGTGTAATGAAATGATGTCGGAATTTGTATTTTTCGAGTATTTTATTGATGAGATCGTAATTTTGAAAAATTTCTGGATAGGTTTAAATTCGAAGTCTGACATGAAAAATTGTTGTTTATTTTGACTTTTGTTATACTGGTGAACTTGTTTTAATGAAAAATTAGATATAAATCTCCTGATAATAGTTTCAGGTGTTTCCGTTAATGGTTATAAATTGGATAAAATTTTGAGAAGAATGGTGGTTGTTTGTTTAATCTTTGAAAAATGTTAGAGCTGTATTTTTTGTTTTTTTTTGTATTTATCTTTGATTAGTATTTTACTATTTAAGATGTTGATTGTTGGTATATATTTAGATATAAATGGTATGCCAATGATTTTGGCTTTAATATCAGTAAAATGAAATATTTGTTTAAATGGTTTGTTCAAAATTTTGTTTTGTTCCATTGTTTTTGTGGGGAGAAGAAATAATTGGATTTTTCCATAATTTACTAATGTTGATCCTTGTGCTGTTGCTAATTTACTAGAGGTTTCAAGAGGTGTTAAATTTCAATGTAATGTTTTGATTTCGTTCCATGTGGGAATATTAATTATATTTGATTTTGCTCCTGAGTCAATTAAAAAGTCAATTTCAAGATCTGTTGGTTGAAATTCTTTGTTTCTTGGGCTTTCTAAGAGAAATGGATTTGTCCAAATTTTTTCTCTTGGTTGTTCTTTTTGTATATTTTGATAAATATGTTTTGTGCTTGGGCATTGTGTTTCGTCTTTTTTATCGGGTTTTATTACCGTGTTAATTCCGTTTACTTCTTGTGTAGTTTGTGTATTATCAATGGGTTCTATATAGTAATTGTGAGGGAGTTCCATTTGATTTTCATATATAATAGGTTGTTCATATATGATAGTTTGTTCATATATGATAGGTTCATGGTCGTTTTCGACTGTTATCATATTTACAGAGATGGT
Organism: Symsagittifera roscoffensis; assembly: GCF_963678635.1. NCBI lineage: Eukaryota > Metazoa > Xenacoelomorpha > Acoela > Convolutidae > Symsagittifera > Symsagittifera roscoffensis. The sequence continues at coordinate 90,581,178 of NC_087062.1, forward strand.
ATTATCTGTATCACTTTCTGTATCTGACGATTCTTAATTTATATGATTTAGTTGTAATTCGTTACTTCCTGTGTCATCAATACCTGGGGGGTCTGAAGTTGTTTCTTCATTTGTCTGCACTTGATTGAGGTGTCTTTGATGTTTTGGTGTGCTACTTCTGTATCGATTTTTAGAATCGGGATAACGCTTATTATTCCTATGTGGTGACTGGGAATAATTTCTGTATCGATTATTGTAACTTGAGTTTCGATTTTGTGAATAATTTTGTGATCTGTTTTGGTAATTATCATTTGATTTGTGATAATTTGATTTATTATATGAATTAATCCTTGATCTATTGTTTGGATAATTCTGATTTCGATTGTTTGAATAACTTCTATTTCTTTTATGTGAATAGTTTCTATTTCTGTTGTATGAAGAGTTTCGTGTTGGTTATTGGAATAGTGTCTATTCCTTGGGTTTGATTGGGAACTGGATCCAGAAACAAATTCTGTTGTGTTGGAATTCGATCGTTAATAGTTATTTTGGTTATTTTGGCTATTCGATCGGTTATATCAATTTTGTGAGAAATTTCGTGTATTTCCTCGTTCGGGTGATCTACCTCTGTAACTTGAGTTATATGGTGATTGATTCCTTGTGTAATTTGAGTTGCTTGGAAGTGGTTTTCCTGAACTGTTATTACTATATATATTTTTGTTCGGTAGATTTTGATCTTTTTTCATGTATTGATTGAAAGATTTATTTGGTTCTTTGTGCTTTTGAGGTTTATTGTGATTGTCTTGCTGCTTTTGTCTACATTCGGAAAAACTTTGTCCGTATCGTCGGCAATAATCACACCATTTTTTGAAAGATGGTTTGCCTTTCAAAATTGGATGTTTTTCGTAAATAATTAGTATTTCAGTGATTTTTTTCAATCAGGTCTGTGTCTGATTCTTCTAAATTATTTGTATGTGTAGTATTTGTTTCAATTCGATTAACATATTGTAGTTTTAGATTTTCTGTTTCTTCGAGTTTCATTGTGATTTCTACTTGTTCTAGTTTATCTACTAATTTTCGAAAACCTAAATCTGGTTCTCGAATTGAGGAATGATGAGATGCTCTCATTTTTATAGCTATTTTCCTTAATTGAGGTGTTAAGGTCATCATTGAAATTTCTGTCATTTTTGTGTTGTTGTAGTCATGTGTATTAAGTGAATATGCTTTTCGAACTAGCGTTTGATTCGTACTGCTAATTGTTTAATTGTTTCGTTTGGTAATCTGCGTATTTCGTTGCATAAAACTCTTTGGTGTTGTTTGTTTCGTTCAGCATCAAACATCTTTGAAAATTCTTGTGTGAATCTTTTCCAGTCTGATTTTATTTCTATGGGTAAAACTGAAAACCATTTTTGAGCTGCGCCCTCCAGGGTTGTTTGTATTAACGCTGTGAGTCTATGTATCCAATTTTTGATGTAGTGGCGTATTAATTGGTTCAGGTCCTATCTTGAAAATTAAATTTGCTGTTACTGCATTTAGATAATCTTCTACAGAATATTCAGCGTCTGTTCCTGTGAATACCATCAGTGGTTTATTAGATGTTATTGATGATCCACCCATGAGGTATGGATTCATTGTCATCTGTAGTGATTCTGCGGCATTCGGCATTGGTGAAAAATTCGAAAGTTGATTTTTTGTTATTTCGTGTTGCTGAAGGTAATATGGAAGCGGTATTTCATTTTGCATTTGAGTTGGTTGATAAGAATGCATTAACATTGGGTTTTGTGGTTGTATTGCTTGAAAAAATTGTGTGTTAATTGGGTTTTGTGTATGCATTTGTTGTGGAGTTTGTATATCTGTTGGATTTTGTGGGTAAGTTTTCATATTTTGGGATGGTTGAGACTGTCGCGATCTCTGTGTGCGATATTCTTTGGTGTATGGTGCAAAAATATCTGGTTGGTAGTGATCATCATCATCAGATGATAAGTAGTTTGTGTTGTAAGGTGTATGTTGTTTATTTCTATTCTGTTGAAAAAATGGGTAATTTTCACTATGATCCTGTGTAGGTTGTGGATTATCTGGAAAGTTTACTGAATTGGTTGATGTTTTTGGGAGATTCCAATAATTTGAACATAGGTGATTTAAATTTTGTGTATTTTTTCGGGGGGGGGGGGTTGATTTGTTTTTTGTTGGTGAGCATAATTATAATTGTGTTCTGCAAAAGTGTTTCTTGTGAATGGTTTTCGTGTTTTTGACGGTATTGTCATTGGTCTATACGTTTGATAGTCCATATGTGAATATTTTGGAGCAACCGAAAGTTTAACGGTTGATATTAAGGTTACCTGTGTTAGTGATGTATTTGTATTTCTTGGTGTTGTCAGATTGGGGTGTATTGGTGAAATACTTTGTTGTGTAGTTGTTGCTGTTGTTTGGACGATTTCTTCATTTATGAAGTGTGATGGTGCTTGAATATCTTGTTGAGTAAGATTTCTTGTTCCATTGAGATTTTCATTATGTATGACTGTTGAATTTAAGCTGTTATTTCGTGTATCAGGTAAAAATGTATTATAATTTAATGGTGTTGCGTCAATGGTTAATGGTATTGCTTTTACATAATCTCTGTGGAAAGATATTGTACTTATTGCTCGACTCGAGATATCTTGTGGAATATTCAGAAATGCTGGATGAGACCAGTCAGGGTCCCAAACGTAATCTGATTGTTCTGAAAGGACAGTGTCATCATTGGTATTCTGGGGTCTGAAAGTTTTTCTTGCTTGTGAAATTAAATCTAAATTGTGGGTGAATTAATCTGTTATAAACCCTGCTAAAATCTTTTGTAAATCATGTTTAGTGTTTCGTGAAACATCTCCTTTGGTAAAATTTTTGCGAATAATGTGTAGAAATGTTGAAAATACTGTGATTTCATTTCGTACTTTTGTATGTTTGGATGTTTCTGTCGGTGATGTGCTTTGAACTTCTGTTTTTTTCCAATATAGATATATAACTATATATTATTGCAAAAACTTCGTTAGTGAATATGGAATTTGCTCTTTGTGAGTTATGATATTGTATGCTTTTGATATATTCTTTAAATACTTTTGTAAATTCTATTTCAATATCGTCTGTTTGAATTACATTTTTACGATGGGCTGTATTTGGTGTGCTAAATTCTATGGTGTAGATTCCGTATTGCTGTGTTAGATTACATATGTCTTTCAAATAATGTTCAATAATCTGTCTTTTGATTTTTACATCTGGGTAATCTGCTTTGCATGGACTGATTCCTGGTTCAAACAAATTTACGAGTAAGTTCTTACAAAATCGTGTTTTTCCTCTATCATCGAGTGAATCTATAAGAAAGGGAAAAACTGCTTCTTCATCTGGACTTTCGTCACTTTGAGTGTGGCTCATTTTTTCGTTTGATGACTGTTAATATATAATTATCAATGTGTCTAATTGGTTGATTCCAATTATACACGTGTACTGGTTTGTGTTTATATTGCTTTTTTATTCTTCTTTTTCCTCTGTTTGATGAATTTGAAGTTGTTTCTGAGTCGGAAAAAAATAATTGATCATGAATGGGACAATTTTTATCTATTGATTCTTTTAATTCGAAAAATTCTTTTAATTTTGATTCAAAAAATGCGCTTCTATTTTTTGAAAATCTTTTTCGTGTGATTTGTCTTTGTTTGTTTATAATTTTTCTTTTTATTGTTTGTCATTTTGTTCGAATGTATCCAATTGTTTGTGTATGTGGAGTGATTACAAAATCGTATTTTTTGTTATCTATTTCACAATTGTGTAAAACGATTGTTTGTTTATTTCCTAAATTTTTGAATGACATAAGTTTTAAGATGAGGGATGCAAGAAGTTATTAGTGCTTTTAATTTCCTAGACTGTTAGTCCTTACGATTTTTTGGTTAGCTTAACCTGGGTCTTTTTGTTCAGGGTTGGAGAGAAAAGTATATCGATTCCGAAGAATGATTTTTTACTTTCTCGTGGCTAGTCTAAGTTAAGGTGTTAACTTACTTAATCTTTCTTAGGGGTAGTGATTGTGTTCAAGGGTTGGAGAATAGTAAATCGATCCACAAGGTTCAGGTATAATTAGAACGCAAGTAGTTCGTTAGATGCTATTTTAAACTTACTAAGCCCAAGATCTATCCTGGGTTTGTTAAGAGGAGGGTTCAAGTGAAGGATGAATAACCGAAGTTCTTCACTGTTTAACTTAATTTGAATGGTTAGTTTTATTTAAAAATTTCTATTGGTCCTGGGTCTTTTGGAAAGGTTGGGTAGTGAATCGACGTTTGAGGTCGCTAGACACTTGCTAAGTGGGTGGGGGAGAACAAAATTGTTCTTTTTGATCCAAGAATAGGCCTTGATGATCAGATTTAGTGAGATCGAAAATTTATAAAGATCCAAGGATAAGCCTTGATGATCTGATTTTTAAAATGAAGGGAATTTAAACTTAAAATGGTTTAAATTTATTTAATAAAAAAATTTAGTTTTTTAATGATGTTAGTGAGCTTATGATTGCTGTTATGTTTAGGTGATGAAGCTGGAACAACAAGATGATTTATATATACTAACAATTTATTGTCATGCTACTAATTTTTATTTTTATTTTCAATAAATATTTTTCAAATATGTTTTAAATAATACTGCAGAAATTAGGGAAACGATCTGAGATCTTTTTATCAATCGTTTTTGTACATTAATAATTTTGTTTAGCGCCTGAAATGATCATGAAGATTTACTTCAAAATTTTATGTTTGCAAATGAAAATCTAAACTCATTGCTAATAAGATTCTAAATATAAAAATTTGTGTTGGATTTTGCCTTAAAACCATGAAACTAAATGGTAAGTTTCTATGTAGTCGTATATCGTCTCTTGTTCGAGTTCTTCTTCCAATACCAGGTAGTTCTAGTATTGTGCGGAATATCGGCTCTGATCTATTGAGTCGTAGAGACATTTCAATTAAGTTATTATCGTGTAACATTTTGAAAATGTTTTGTCTAAATTCTAATCTATATTTGGTTAATTCTAAGCTATTAGGGTCTTATTCGAGACTTATAGTCGCACCAGATGAGTTATAACCGAAGTGGTTAACTCATAGAGTAATTTCGGATAGGGTACACCGTCTGCTCGTCACGCTATCTTATTTTCGGCCGGATAGATTCGTGCAACTTCTTAGTCTAATACCGATCCTAACCTTACTCTTATATCTACTAGTCTCAGGGTGTTTAACTAGTCTCTGCTAGGCTCAATAGATCTAGAGTATACTGGCTTATTGCGGCAGCTGAAGTTCTCTTGGAGAGGCAACTAATTTCTAAGTAAATTCAAATCTCTCTGGTGCTGAAATTACAAGTAATTTTAGCACTTACAAATCAAATAAGTGGGTTGTTAGTTAGATGGATTATGATTGGTTAATATTAAATATTTTACAGTGGTAAAATATCTAATTAATCCAATAATAAAATGTAGTTTAGATCAGGTTCCACGAAATCGCTGAGATAAACAGTTGAAAATTGACTAAATATATAAAACCATCCCACGCATAAATGTTTCAGGTGTTTCCGTTAATGGTTATAAATTGGATAAAATTTTGAGAAGAATGGTGGTTGTTTGTTTAATCTTTGAAAAATGTTAGAGCTGTATTTTTTGTTTTTTTTGTATTTATCTTTGATTAGTATTTTACTATTTAAGATGTTGATTGTTGGTATATATTTAGATATAAATGGTATGCCAATGATTTTGGCTTTAATATCAGTAAAATGAAATATTTGTTTAAATGGTTTGTTCAAAATTTTGTTTTGTTCCATTGTTCTTGTGGGGAGAAGAAATAATTGGATTTTTCCATAATTTACTAATGTTGATCCTTGTGCTGTTGCTAATTTACTAGAGGTTTCAAGAGGTGTTAAATTTGAATGTAATGTTTTGATTTCGTTCCATGTGGGAATATTAATTATATTTGATTTTGCTCCTGAGTCAATTAAAAAGTCAATTTCAAGATCTGTCGGTTGAAATTCTTTGTTTCTTGGGCTTTCTAAGAGAAATGGAATTGTCCAAATTTTTTCTCTTGGTTGTTCTTTTTGTATATTTTGATAAATATGTTTTGTGCTTGGGCATTGTGTTTCGTCTTTTTTATCGGGTTTTATTACCGTGTTAATTCCGTTTACTTCTTGTGTAGTTTGTGTATTATCAATGGGTTCTATATAGTAATTGTGAGGGAGTTCCATTTGATTTTCATATATAATAGGTTGTTCATATATGATAGGTTGTTCATATATGATAGGTTCATGGTCGTTTTCGACTGTTATCATATTTACAGAGATGGTATTATCTGTATCACTTTCTGTATCTGACGATTCTTAATTTATATGATTTAGTTGTAATTCGTTACTTCCTGTGTCATCAATACCTGGGGGGTCTGAAGTTGTTTCTTCATTTGTCTGCACTTGGTTGAGTTGTCTTTGATGTTTTGGTGTGCTACTTCTGTATCGATGTTTAGAATCGGGATAACGCTTATTATTCCTATGTGGTGACTGGGAATAATTTCTGTATCGATTATTGTAACTTGAGTTTCGATTTTGTGATCTGTTTTGGTAATTATCATTTGATTTGTGATAATTTGATTTATTATATGAATTGATCCTTGATCTATTGTTTGGATAATTCTGATTTCGATTGTTTGAATAACTTCTATTTCTTTTATGTGAATAGTTTCTATTTCTGTTGTATGAAGAGTTTCGTGTTGGTTATTGGAATAGTGTCTATTCCTTGGGTTTGATTGGGAACTGGATCCAGAAACAAATTCTGTTGTGTTGGAATTCGATCGTTAATAGTTATTTTGGTTATTTTGGCTATTCGATCGGTTATATCAATTTTGTGAGAAATTTCGTGTATTTCCTCGTTCGGGTGATCTACCTCTGTAACTTGAGTTATATGGTGATTGATTCCTTGTGTAATTTGAGTTGCTTGGAAGTGGTTTTCCTGAACTGTTATTACTATATATATTTTTGTTCGGTAGATTTTGATCTTTTTTCATGTATTGATAGAAAGATTTATTTGGTTCTTTGTGCTTTTGAGGTTTATTGTGATTGTCTTGCTGCTTTTGTCTACATTCGGAAAAACTTTGTCCGTATCGTCGGCAATAATCACACCATTTTTTGAAAGATGGTTTGCCTTTCAAAATTGGATGTTTTTCGTAAATAATTAGTATTTCAGTAATTTTTTCAATCAGGTCTGTGTCTGATTCTTCTAAATTATTTGTATGTATAGTATTTGTTTCAATTCGATTAACATATTGTAGTTTTAGATTTTCTGTTTCTTCGAGTTTCATTGTGATTTCTACTTGTTCTAGTTTATCTACTAATTTTCGAAAACCTAAATCTGGTTCTCGAATTGAGGAATGATGAGATGCTCTCATTTTTATAGCTATTTTCCTTAATTGAGGTGTTAAGGTCATCATTGAAATTTCTGTCATTTTTGTGTTGTTGTAGTCATGTGTATTAAGTGAATATGCTTTTCGAACTAGCGTTTGATTCGTACTGCTAATTGTTTAATTGTTTCATTTGGTAATCTGCGTATTTCGTTGCATAAAACTCTTTGGTGTTGTTTGTTTCGTTCAGCATCAAACATCTTTGAAAATTCTTGTGTGAATCTTTTCCAGTCTGATTTTATTTCTATGGGTAAAACTGAAAACCATTTTTGAGCTGCGCCCTCCAGGGTTGTTTGTATTAACGCTGTGAGTCTATGTATCCAATTTTGATGTAGTGGCGTATTAATTGGTTCAGGTCCTATCTTGAAAATTAAATTTGCTGTTACTGCATTTAGATAATCTTCTACAGAATATTCAGCGTCTGTTCCTGTGAATACCATCAGTGGTTTATTAGATGTTATTGATGATCCACCCATGAGGTATGGATTCATTGTCATCTGTAGTGATTCTGCGGCATTCGGCATTGGTGAAAAATTCGAAAGTTGATTTTTTGTTATTTCGTGTTGCTGAAGGTAATATGGAAGCGGTATTTCATTTTGCATTTGAGTTGGTTGATAAGAATGCATTAACATTGGGTTTTGTGGTTGTATTGCTTGAAAAAATTGTGTGTTAATTGGGTTTTGTGTATGCATTTGTTATGGAGTTTGTATATCTGTTGGATTTTGTGGGTAAGTTTTCATATTTTGGGATGGTTGAGACTGTCGCGATCTCTGTGTGCGATATTCTTTGGTGTATGGTGCAAAAATATCTGGTTGGTAGTGATCATCATCATCAGATGATAAGTAGTTTGTGTTGTAAGGTGTATGTTGTTTATTTCTATTCTGTTGAAAAAATGGGTAATTTTCACTATGATCCTGTGTAGGTTGTGGATTATCTGGAAAGTTTACTGAATTGGTTGATGTTTTTGGGAGATTCCAATAATTTGAACATAGGTGATTTAAATTTTGTGTATTTTTTCGGGGGGGGGGGGGGTTGATTTGTTTTTTGTTGGTGAGCATAATTATAATTGTGTTCTGCAAAAGTGTTTCTTGTGAATGGTTTTCGTGTTTTTGACGGTATTGTCATTGGTCTATACGTTTGATAGTCCATATGTGAAAATTTTGGAGCAACCGAAAGTTTAACGGTTGATATTAAGGTTACCTGTGTTAGTGATGTATTTGTATTTCTTGGTGTTGTCAGATTGGGGTGTATTGGTGAAATACTTTGTTGTGTAGTTGTTGCTGTTGTTTGGACGATTTCTTCATTTATGAAGTGTGATGGTGCTTGAATATCTTGTTGAGTAAGATTTCTTGTTCCATTGAGATTTTCATTATGTATGACTGTTGAATTTAAGCTGTTATTTCGTGTATCAGGTAAAAATGTATTATAATTTAATGGTGTTGCGTCAATGGTTAATGGTATTGCTTTTACATAATCTCTGTGGAAAGATATTGTACTTATTGCTCGACTCGAGATATCTTGTGGAATATTCAGAAATGCTGGATGAGACCAGTCAGGGTCCCAAACGTAATCTGATTGTTCTGAAAGGACAGTGTCATCATTGGTATTCTGGGGTCTGAAAGTTTTTCTTGCTTGTGAAATTAAATCTAAATTGTGGGTGAATTAATCTGTTATAAACCCTGCTAAAATCTTTTGTAAATCATGTTTAGTGTTTCGTGAAACATCTCCTTTGGTAAAATTTTTGCGAATAATGTGTAGAAATGTTGAAAATACTGTGATTTCATTTCGTACTTTTGTATGTTTGGATGTTTCTGTCGGTGATGTGCTTTGAACATCTGTTTTTTTCCAATATAGATATATAACTATATATTATTGCAAAAACTTCGTTAGTGAATATGGAGTTTGCTCTTTGTGAGTTATGATATTGTATGCTTTTGATATATTCTTTAAATACTTTTGTAAATTCTATTTCAATATCGTCTGTTTGAATTACATTTTTACGATGGGCTGTATTTGGTGTGCTAAATTCTATGGTGTAGATTCCGTATTGCTGTGTTAGATTACATATGTCTTTCAAATAATGTTCAATAATCTGTCTTTTGATTTTTACATCTGGGTAATCTGCTTTGCATGGACTGATTCCTGGTTCAAACAAATTTACGAGTAAGTTCTTACAAAATCGTGTTTTTCCTCTATCATCGAGTGAATCTATAAGAAAGGGAAAAACTGCTTCTTCATCTGGACTTTCGTCACTTTGAGTGTGGCTCATTTTTTCGTTTGATGACTGTTAATATATAATTATCAATGTGTCTAATTGGTTGATTCCAATTATACACGTGTACTGGTTTGTGTTTATATTGCTTTTTTATTCTTCTTTTTCCTCTGTTTGATGAATTTGAAGTTGTTTCTGAGTCGGAAAAAAATAATTGATCATGAATGGGACAATTTTTTTCTATTGATTCTTTTAATTCGAAAAATTCTTTTAATTTTGATTCAAAAAATGCGCTTCTATTTTTTGAAAATCTTTTTCGTGTGATTTGTCTTTGTTTGTTTATAATTTTTCTTTTTATTGTTTGTCATTTTGTTCGAATGTATCCAATTGTTTGTGTATGTGGAGTGATTACAAGATCGTATTTTTTGTTATCTATTTCACAATTGTGTAAAACGATTGTTTGTTTATTTCCTAAATTTTTGAATGACATAAGTTTTAAGATGAGGGATGCAAGAAGTTATTAGTGCTTTTAATTTCCTAGACTGTTAGTCCTTACGATTTTTTGGTTAGCTTAACCTGGGTCTTTTTGTTCAGGGTTGGAGAGAAAAGTATATCGATTCCGAAGAATGATTTTTTACTTTCTCGTGGCTAGTCTAAGTTAAGGTGTTAACTTACTTAATCTTTCTTAGGGGTAGTGATTGTGTTCAAGGGTTGGAGAATAGTAAATCGATCCACAAGGTTCAGGTATAATTAGAACGCAAGTAGTTCGTTAGATGCTATTTTAAACTTACTAAGCCCAAGATCTATCCTGGGTTTGTTAAGAGGAGGGTTCAAGTGAAGGATGAATAACCGAAGTTCTTCACTGTTTAACTTAATTTGAATGGTTAGTTTTATTTAAAAATTTCTATTGGTCCTGGGTCTTTTGGAAAGGTTGGGTAGTGAATCGACGTTTGAGGTCGCTAGACACTTGCTAAGTGGGTGGGGGAGAACAAAATTGTTCTTTTTGATCCAATAATAGGCCTTGATGATCAGATTTTTAATTTAGTGAGATCGAAAATTTATAAAGATCCAAGGATAAGCCTTGATGATCTGATTTTTAAAATGAAGGGAATTTAAACTTAAAATGGTTTAAATTTATTTAATAAAAAAATTTAGTTTTTTAATGATGTTAGTGAGCTTATGATTGCTGTTATGTTTAGGTGATGAAGCTGGAACAACAAGATGATTTATATATACTAACAATTTATTGTCATGCTACTAATTTTTATTTTTATTTTCAATAAATATTTTTCAAATATGTTTTAAATAATACTGCAGAAATTAGGGAAACGATCTGAGATCTTTTTATCAATCGTTTTTGTACATTGATAATTTTGTTTAGCGCCTGAAATGATCATGAAGATTTACTTCAAAATTTTATGTTTGCAAATGAAAATCTAAACTCATTGCTAATAAGATTCTAAATATAAAAATTTGTGTTGGATTTTGCCTTAAAACCATGAAACTAAATGGTAAGTTTCTATGTAGTCGTATATCGTCTCTTGTTCGAGTTCTTCTTCCAATACCAGGTAGTTCTAGTATTGTGCGGAACATCGGCTCTGATCTATTGAGTCGTAGAGACATTTCAATTAAGTTATTATCGTGTAACATTTTGAAAATGTTTTGTCTAAATTCTAATCTATATTTGGTTAATTCTAAGCTATTAAGGTCTTATTCGAGACTTATAGTCGCACCAGATGAGTTATAACCGAAGTGGTTAACTCATAGAGTAATTTCGGATAGGGTACACCGTCTGCTCGTCACGCTATCTTATTTTCGGCCGGATAGATTCGTGCAACTTCTTAGTCTAATACCGATCCTAACCTTACTCTTATATCTACTAGTCTCAGGGTGTTTAACTAGTCTCTGCTAGGCTCAATAGATCTAGAGTATACTGGCTTATTGCGGCAGCTGAAGTTCTCTTGGAGAGGCAACTAATTTCTAAGTAAATTCAAATCTCTCTGGTGCTGAAATTACAAGTAATTTTAACACTTACAAATGAAATAAGTGGGTTGTTAGTTAGATGGATTATGATTGGTTAATATTAAATATTTTACAGTGGTAAAATATCTAATTAATCCAATAATAAAATGTAGTTTAGATCAGGTTCCACGAAATCGCTCAGATAACGGTTGAAAATTGACTAAATATATAAAACCATCCCACGCATAAATGTTCCGCCTTTTCTTCGATGTCCCGCCCTGGTTATTCCGACTCCACTTTAACGTCTATGAAGTACAACTTTATCATGGACTTCTACTAGTAACGTTTACTGCCTGTGAACATGAAATTGATAAAATTTTAAAAAATCATCTCCCACACGCCATCTCAAGATACTTTATAGCATATATTAACGTACTAAACTGAAAAAAGTATGCCTCAAATTGGTTTTTTCCTTTTCCATCTCACCACCTGCGATATCTTACAAGAAAAATTTTCTTCACATCCATCAATTGATATGGAAATTGACATATGGACATACTTGGTGTTCATAATTAGCCTAATAAAACAAATCGCTACACCATAAAATGTGGAGTAAAAGTTAAACAGGCCTCTGTTTAATTCGGAACAATTTCTGAGCAGGATAACATCGCCGCATACGTGTTAGTATCACGAAATACATCTTGGGTTGGCAACACATTCAAACTTTTTCAAAAACAGACTTTTGATAAAACTCGATTTAAATTTGAGCCCAGGACATCAGAATTTTTCAGATATTTTTTCCAAGAAACCGTCGAAAAACCGTTAAAATAGTTACAAAAATTTTTGTCTGAAGAAAAAAAAAACCTGAGATTAAATGTTCTGTAACTTTCTACGTAAGTTGGAACAAAAATATGGAGTTTGTCTATTATGGTGACCTCATGAACAATTCAACCTTTTAACCCAACTTCATGAACAACTCTTTCACCTGTCTCTCAGCTAATAAAACTCAATATTTTAGCAGGCGTGGAATAATTTGCTAAAATTTTCTCGCGACTCACATGAAATTAAAAACAGCGTAAGGGAATTCGTCTACTAAAAAGAGCAAACATCAATTGTTTGAACGAATGTAGTTTATCTTCTTAGTATGAATTTTAAGTTGCGTCTACCCAGAAAATTTTGCAAAGATCAATTAGACATAACAAAACTTGAAATAAACACCAATTTTTGGAGTTGCATGAACTTGCTCTCATTCTAACAGAACAGCCGTTTAGCAAATATATAATTTTTTTGAATTGTCGGACAACGTAAATGTGTTTAATACTCCATAATACAAGTCAAATGGTTTTGATGAATTAAGAATTGAACATCATTAAATTTTGGACAATATTAAACGAAATTTTAAGAATTGATTCAGACATATTCATTACGACGAAATAGTTTGCCTCAATTCAATTTGGAACAATTTTGTAGTGCAGGGCTTTTGCCAAGCATAAATATTTAGCGTCACAATTTCAGCACCGACAGTGCGCATAAAATAATCTTCTCAGAGCCCACCAATTAGTTCAGATAATGACCTAATTGACAATTTTTAAACCCACAAAATTTTTCAAAAAATTAATAGGAGGCAAATTAATTTTTCAAACGTTTAAATTCAAGTAGTCAATATGTTAAATGGCGTAAAAATTTTCCATTTTTATAATTCCTATTTCAATCGCCGAAATTTGATTTAAAAAAAGCCACCCCAAGCTTAAATATTTGAGTTTTTTGGGAAGCCGAATTAAAAGTTCTCCGAAAAAAATAGCTAAAACTAATCAAAAAAATTTTGAACATTCGGCTGTTGTTTTTCATGTTGTGGATTTTATCTGTTTTTTTTTTCGCTCTATATAAATTGCGTGATATATTTTTGTTTTATAAAAAAAATTGAAATGAAGACCTGAAGTTTATTAAAAATGTGGATGTGATCAAAATAGTGAAGTAGTTTTTGTACGTTTGACTAATGCAAATGCATTTTGAAAACCGTGTGCCAATTACAACACTTTTTTTAAAGTCTTAAAATCAATTTTTCAAAATTAAAGACACTGCCGATACATTCGTTGTAAAATATACATTTGGCTGAAAGTGCTGTCAGAAAACTGATCATCAAGATTGTTTTTCTCAAAAAATTTTGGAGTCGTGTTCGTGACTCAAAAAAGAAACAAACTGCAGATTTTGAAAAAAAAACATCCATTACGAGGCCAAACTGAGCACTGGATAGGCGCGCAATTTGTAGGAATCCAGCAACAAGTCTTTAAACATGGTAAAAAAATTTCGCAACGATCAAAGACAAGGAAAGAACAAAAGAAGCTCAAAAAGAGCGTGCTTGCTGCAGAATCCGATTAAAATTCACAAAAAACACAGTTTTGCCCCGCTATGTTAAACACAAGTTAAATCTATTCATCCAAATAGTTCAATTTTAGTTAGTTATTGCTAAAAGGATTTGACTGCTTAGTTTTGGTTGTATCATTGGATCAGTGTAGTTTGGCTACTATAAAAGTTTTTTTTTAGAAGTGGTCAAATTTTTCATCAGATTGAGCCTCAACAAGTTATTCAGTAGAAACGGAGTCTTTTGTCAAATGCTTTGAGGGTTGAATCAATGTAGTCTCTGAGGGTTGCTTTAGGTTCTCTTCCGCCAAAACAAACTTGCTAAATTTTTTATCGAAGAAAAATTTTATAATAAGCTACTTGAAATTAAAATTTTTACGCAAGTTTAATATCAGCAGTTGTTTTAGTAGAAATTCAAACCATTGGCTTCTTAAAAAGTCCTTTCGTAATATTTTTAGAACCAATTTTGTAATATTTTAATATCCAAGTTTGAATAGAAAATATTAAGTTAGACATTGAGTTTTGATTTTAAATCTTAAAAAATTTATATATATTTCATTTATTTGACGATATATTGCACTTGGACAAAACTTTGCATAAAAACTTTTGTCAACGAAAAAATTTTGTGTTCATACTTGTTTTTTACTTGTTTTTCACATGCTAAAGCACATGTTCTCTCATTTTAAAACATGTTTTCAAAGTACCTCTACAGCCCACTTGCGATTGTGCATGTAAAGAATTTTTTCACGCCGATCGAACGCACGCTGCAGATTAACTAGTTTTGCTCATACTGGTCTGTTCATGAACTGCGTATGATCGCACGCAAAATGACCTGGTTATCTAGTGGTGCTTTGTTATCCCTTCCCTCCATTAATCCTAGCCTCTGCATACTGTAGGAGACCCCCTTCAGAAAATGCTTACTACCTTTACCATCATTTTCGTTTCACCAACTCTAAAAGATTTCTTAACTGTGGCCAAAATATATTTTGTTCGAAGTTTACGGCTAGGGTTGTGCAGTTACTAGTAAGTAAAATTCGTTTACTAGTAAGTTACTAGTAAGTTACCACTTTTTTACTAGTAAGTTACTTTTACTTACTAGTAAGTTTCAAAAACTGAGGGTCTGCTTGAAAACTACCAAGTTTGAAGACCATTCATTTTCCACAAACTCAAAATCAGCTAAATAATAATTATGATCAGTATTATCAAGTAAAGCAGCGTTGCAGTATATGAAAACAAGTTTATCTGCTCTTTCGACTGATAATTGAGCCTCATTTCTTTCAAAAAATTCATTTTGGTGCAACTTACTAGTAATAAGCTTTATTTTACTTACTAGTAAGCTACTAGTATGTTTACTAGTAACTAACTTGCTAGTAAGTAAGTCCGCACAACCCTATTTACGGCGTTATAAATTTAGTGTAAATTAGGTTGTCCTCTCGCTGTTTCCTCTGCCTTTATTTATATTGACCTCTATGAAGAAATATATTGAATATTGGTCAAATCTTTCCTATTTCCATTGTATATTCAAAAACTGTTTCGTATTCGCGGAGAAAACCGTGTGAAAAAATAGGATAGCTTACAAAAAAATTTGATCCGTAAAATTAGTGCTTTCGAAAAAGCAATCATTTGTGATCATTTTGGAGATTTATAATAAATAGAAGATTTAATTTTTCGATGTTACTTAAATTTAACCAGATGAAATAATTCTAAGAACATTAGAAAACAAAGAGCCGATGGCTAACAAATCCCTAAGATTTGCTGCCCTGATTCTTAATGACATATATTCAGATACAAAAGGTCAGAAAATTTAGAAACAAAAAGGCTAAAGTAACAACTACGGAAAGTATCACGCAAATGAAGAAAAACTACTTCAAAATGGGTAGGTGGCACCCTGTCAACCAGTACTGTAGAAAATATATTTATATAAATTTTCTTTCAACATGAATTTATTTTTTGTTTCTTCGCTAAAAATAAACATATTATTTTTTTGGTAACTCTTCGACATATTATATAACTTGAGACATTTATATACATGAAAATAAACTGTCCATGGAAATTAAATGTGAAAAATAACTGAAAACGTTTGAAGTGAGTTGAACAAAACATGTTGAACACTTTTTTCGAGACCCACATTAATGGCAAGCTTGTCCGTCAACAATATTTGTTCTGATAAAATAAATACACTTCATTTTTCTCTGTCAAAATTAAAAAATAGTAGTAGTGTGTTTTTGGCCCATTTAATTAAACACAAAACATTTTCACAGCCATACTATCTGCAAATGGCGCATTCACTGAGCACTGGGTGGCTCAATTTGAATAATTTTTACACAATAGTAGAGCAAAAATCATTCATGAAGTGAACAATTTCAATGTTTTTTGTAAGTGCGAACAACTAGCTTTTTAAAAATCTTTTCAGCATTAGGAGTTGTTTTGACTCATTGTAAAAAAAATGCTAAGTTTCCAGATATATGCGCCTGAAATGTTCAGGGAAAATGTCAGAGTAATTGTGTTTAAGAAAACTAATCTTTAAAAAATTTAAAAGTGATGAGATCTTTTTAGCTCAAAAAGAATAGATCAATATTTTTGATGAGAAACGTCTTAAACAAATGGTGGGAAACAGTGAAATTGGTGAGAAGCAGTGGAAGTTGACAAAAAAAAAACACAAAACTTTGTTTCACGATACTTTAAGGACGCTCGTTGCTTTCTGATTTTCAGACTTGGTAATTTAAATAAACCTACAACTCCTCTCCCTTCCATTGTAAGAACGCGAATCAAAATTTATAAACTCATTTGCGAATCTGTCTGAATGTAGTTCTGTGACTGATCGCAAAACGAATTTTAAAATTTCATCTACATAAGGCACGTGAACTATTATTTTTTTTCACCAAGTAGTACACTTCGCATGCTTTCATAGTTTCTTTTAAATTAAAACAACCAAAACTTACTTGGTCTGACTAAAAAGAGCAGATTTTCTGAAGGTTGTTTGAGCAGAAACAAAAGTGGGCCTATAAATACCTATCAGAAAGTTAAAGTTGTTGAGTTAATTCTTACTGTTTGTTACCGTTGCTTCAAGTAGCGTACAAATCAGTTCAGATTAATTCCATTCTCGCCATATACTTTTAAGTTTCCCAGCAAGAAATGCTAATAAAAGAAGGTCAAAATTTTTCTGGTAAGAAATGTTTCTTTGTCAGATTTGCTTAAATCTAAGTGAAACTTTCAGTGAATTCTGCAATTGTTTCAACAGTGTACTGAGTTTTTTGGAAAACCAAGTGTTTGGAAAAGACTACTGACCTAACTCATTGCTCGCTCAAACACCTTGCTTGCTCCATGTTACATGCTCTATACTTATTGACATCAATTTAAGAAACTTATAAGAAGGATGAAACACCGACATAGCAGGATATGAAGAATTAATGATTTCCAAAACAATTAATTTAAAAGCTTTAAAACTGATAAAATAGCAATTGCAATGGCTTTGACAAGGATACTATTTGTTATATCAACACCAGAGAAAAAAATGTTTGGTAGCTAGGGAAGAATCGTGTGTTTTTCCAATTGCGGGACAGGATAACTACGCATTCAAAAAGTCAGTTCAATAAAAACATGATATCACGGTTTGTATGTCGCTGGTTGGATTATTTCCAATCAGAAGAAAAATAATAACCTCATTTTAATAGCCAATTCATCAGTGAATGATTCGCCACTATTTGATTTGATTTAATTAAAATGTTTTGGAGGTATTTGTTATCACTTTTTCATGCTTATTCCTTTGCCTTGGGTCATCCAAACGTTTATTGAATTTATCATTGTAACACAACTTCCTAAATTTCCAAACTTCAATTGTAGTGTTATTTCAGGCAATTTCGTGACATATCTTGTTTCTGGCGCACGCCTCTATTT